>NC_031969.2:25890227-26196726 GCF_001858045.2 Oreochromis niloticus | reverse complement strand
GAACCAGTTACGCCTATTTCCACCAAAAAAAGATTGGTGCCAGTGCTAAATAGCTGGCAGCAGAACAGCACCACAAAATTGCTAGGTCCAAAGTTGGAAGCACTGGTGTTAGCAGAATTTCACCACAATGAATTCATCAATGATTGGCAGATGCAGCTATCAAATTCATGATTTACTTTCCATGGAAATGATCCCAACCTGTTATGGGCTGGTTTGATGGCTCTTTCCAAGGTACCATGTTGGTGGAAAAGAGACACAGGTGTCAGAGTTTATGTGTAATTAGCTAAATGTTATCTTGCTTCATTACAGGCCCGTGTTGGAGTTGATGATTTCTTAAAATACTAGATTTTTGAAGATGAAGTTCATTCATAATCACGGAATTTATCACAATATTTAATATTACTCCTTGTAAAACTTCAATATGTTCATACTCAGTCTTAGTTTTGAAAGTTTGGATTAACATTATATTGGATTGCACTGTATTGAAATTAATTGAAGCTTAAAGAATAAAATGAATGCCTATCTGTTTGTGCACCATTCTGCATTTATTCAGCATTTATTATTAATCTCTGGCTCTCTTCCACTGAGTTTCTTTTGTTCTGTTTCCTTCCCATAACCCCTAACTTGTTGCGGTAGATGGTTGCACTTTCCTGAGCCTGGTTCTGCCATAGGTTTCTAATTTGTTCTAATCTGTTGAAAGGGAGTTTTTCCTTCCCGCTGTCACCAAGTGCTTGCTCAAAGGGGGTTTGTCTAATTGTTGGGGTTTTCTTTTTTATTATTGTTGGGACTTTACCTTACAATATAAACTACCCCGAAACAACTGTTGTGGTTTTGTGCTATTTAAATAAAATTCAATTATATTGAAATTCAATTAATTATATTAACTGGGGGGAGTTAAAAAAAATCCTTGCTTCTACTTACTGCAAAGGTTCTGCAATGCACATTGTACAACTGGCACTACTGGAAAACAAGTTTTAACTTTTCATTTTGTTTGCAGTCTCTCCAGAGGCAGCCTCGTTTCACTTTGGACGATCCAATCTGCAGTTCAAGGTTCTACCTAAAAACTGATAAACATGAGCTGTTTTCTTAAACACCTTCTACCTAGGTACTCCCTTCAGTTCTTAGCCAGCACTCTCTCTAAAAAAGCAAGCAAACAAAAAATACAACAACTGTATTTTGATTTCGTTGAAACTTTGGCATCTGAATGATCACTGTCACTGGTAGAGTGTAATTAGGATATGTAGGATGGTTATTTTCTTTGTTTTATATTTATACAGAGAGATTCAGATTTTCCTCCATATTTTTATCACACTTGTATACAGTCGTCCTACAAACTGCAGCCTCAATTAGCAGAAGCAAATAATCTGGCCTTTGGCAGACGCACTCTACTTCTTGCCAAACTTTGCCGGCTGTCATGGCAACAGGTGACACTCTGACATTTTCAGTCGGATGCGTTTATCACCTCACACCCTCCCTGCTATAAACACCTCTGACATTTTGGAAGGGGTGGAGCTGGCACTGGGTACAGCAGCTCCACTGCCTCAGGAGCCTCAGTTGCTGTCTTTATGTGTCCGTTTGCAGAATACAGAATACTACATGCAGGCATGCTCATGTGTATGCATGTATGTAGATTAATGCCATGATGTCTTTATTTCATTCAAGACCCGATGTCTCACTGAAGAATTTCGGTGCATTTCATGCCCACGGTGGAATAAATAAAAAAAGAAAGAAATCTAAACAAGCTGTGGTGCCATGTAAGTTATCCATTATGAAAACATTATGAATAACACAGCCTTGTTTCAATGATTCATCTCATCCCATATTGCGTACATGTGTGGAAAAGTATTTTTCTATTAATGTGTGGAAGTGCTCAAAAATGAGTCTACAGACCTTGTGCTTAGGCCTCTAGCCCAATAATTGAAAATTGAATAGAACAGTGAAGTCGTGGGCTTGTGGCTCATGGCCTAATTTGGCAGATGGCTCACTGAATCTCTCGGTGGAACCAATCCCTCAAGTGTGTGTGTGCGTGGTGTGTATTTCTGCTTGTGTAACTCCTTAGAGATAACAACTACTCAAAGTGTCCTCTTAACGATTCAAGTTTACATCAGGATCAGCAGTTGGAAGCCATTTAATAGTTTGGGGTATTGGCGTTGTTTTGGCTTTATTCTCTCTCGAACCTCTGTTGCCCCTCTGCCCTCCCCTGCGGTCTCCTTCACCTTGCAGGGGCTCATTACCTCCTCTGTTTGTTTGAAACCTAATCTAATTCCCAGCCAATCAGCAGTTTAATGTATTCAGTTTACCAGATGTCATTCTGAACATTTGTTGTTGTACTTGTCTTTACTGTCCAGGAATATGTCTGCGAGAATAATGTTAATATTATTCATAGGAATGACAGTCAAAGCTAATGCTATAATGTGCCGGTGCCTCAGTGTACAGTAACCGTGATGGTAACGATTATTGTTAGGGGGACGAGGGTGCTATCTGAACATATGGCGCTGGGAAAGGATGATTAAATTGTTGCTCCGAACCTCCAATCCTCCTAAAACTGGCACATCTCCAGAGGTCCTTTCATGTTTCTAAATAACACTAAAAACAATTCGTTGCTCTTCCAAAGGCAGGTGTTAAATGCACACATGTGGCTCTATATGTGCATACAGCACGTACTAATTTCTCTTGCACTCCACGTGAAATGCGTTTTTCACTCAACGCATTAATTATATTCTACTCGTGTAATGTAATCCTGTGCGAGTCTATCGGTGGGCTCTTTGTGGCCTCCCAAGAATTTCTCATCCTTTCATCTGTGTCTTTATTTAGTCAAACTTTTGCCGTCAGGAGCAGGTTGTGTGTGAGCGTTTCCCAGCGCGCCTCCCCGCAAATCCTCCACACTGACACGTGTCTGTATGTGTTAATCACAGATGTCTATTTCACCCCCACTCTGGCCTCCTCCAGACCTCCCATGGCTCTTCCCCTGTCTCCCTGCCCGGTGCAAGTGCAGCACAGGTGACACAAGGCAGCATGACTAGCGTGCCACACATCCATCAGTCTGCAAGAAGCAGCAGGAGAGAGCAAACTGAGCTAAATTGGGAAGTTATTACTCACTACAAGCAGCCTGCTCAAAGTTATCCAAGAATCTGGTGGCTTTTATATTTTATTAAAGGTTTGGCAAAATTACCATTTTCTGGTTTCACTGTCTCCCCCAGACGTGTTGTTAAGGTTTCATGTATTATTCACAATATCTTAATTTTCCAGCTAATGCTTCTCTCACTTGTCAATATTTGTCTTATCTGCATGCTACTGTCTGAAATACAACATGTAATGGCCTATCCTGTTTGAGTGGGAGTAATGTGGAGGGTAATATCTCCTCTTTGACATATGCCCTGTGCAATTCTGAGCTTATCCACCTCGCCGCGGTTTCCTGCCGTAGGCCCTGTAGCTCCGTCTGATGTCCGCTCACGCAAACACGACTGCGCTCCGCGCACATAAGCATCCATACACGCACAAACACACTCACTGCAATTAGAGTCATATGGTGTGAGCTTACTGCCTCCCACGATACTACCCAATAAGGTCATTTTGTAGATGAAGAAAACAAATACTTCCATTTCTGCAAGAAGCCCATTTCGAATGTGCTCTCCAGCCTTTCTTTTCCTTGAACCAAACAGTAGATTATATGGTTGTATTTACAGTATCCTGGTGTCTTTCCTCCTCCATAGTTATTGTTTCTTCACAATCCTAGTCTTCTGATTCCCATTTGTACAAGAAATAAATGCGAAGCAGCTTAGCACGGATATTGTTTTACCTAATGAAATAGAACAACAGCGTCATCCAAATGGTTGAACAATAAGTCAAGGCAGCACTAAAAAGTAACACAGCATTTTATTTTTGCGTGTCTGTAGTCCTCACCCAGCACAAACTTTCACTCATTTGGCTGCTGTTTCTGTACAAAGATGTTTGTTTGTCTTGGCTACATAATTGAATAGCATTAATGTAGCAAGAGCTGCCTCATAGCCAAGAAATTGTTTGATCTTTGTTTAAAGTGTGTCAGCTCTTTAGCCCTATTAGTAGTTTGTTCTTCTTTGGGGTGTGTGCAAAGCGCTAGGGAGGCTGCACTTTAAAAGGTCACTAATGCACTCAGCCTGCTGAAGGGGAAAAAAGGCATGTTGGATGTTTGTTTGTGCTTTTTTATCTCTCTTTACAGTGAGTTCTCTGGAGATGTGGCACTACAACATGTGAGAATACCACAGTAGTTTTACAGTGAGGGAGCAGGAGGAAAAGAAAGCGAGAAATATTTACCGCATTGCATCCTGTCGCTCCTGCCTGCAGCTTCTAATGTCATGGTCCCTGAGTCTTGGACCCAAGGCTTTTTGCAAGTTTCACAAGTTCATGGTTCCTTTTTATTTTGAGTTTGATTCATATTCGAGTTTGTTCCTTGTTATTCTTGAAATTTTGGGTTGTTTATTCTTTTTCTGGTATTTTGTGTCCTCTGTACTCTGTTTTTGTACTCTGAGGTTTGATATTTTGGTCATCTTTTTGGTATTTTCCTTATGTGCTTAGCTAGTCACACTGATAGTTGTAACCTTGAACCTTTTAAGTCTTTTAAGTCCTTATTTGCCTGTATATATTTTATTTGTCTGTATTTATCTTTAGTGTCACAGAAGGGTTTGCCTTTTTGTACTCTTAATAAATGTGTTCTTGGTTGAGTTTCTCCTTAGATTTTATGCTTTTACAGTGTTTTGGTTTTTATCCTGTTATTGTGAACACCTTTGTTCTTTAGTAGTTAAGTTAAATTCCTCTGCATTCTGTCTCATCTCTCCTTTCTTTTGTCTTTCAGTGTTTCTGTCTTCCCTGCATTAAGTTACTTTACTTGCTCTTTTCGTTACTTCCCTTCTTTATTGTCTTGGTTGTATTAAGCTGTGTTTGATTTCCCTGCTATTTTCACTTCCCTTGTTACCGTTTGTGTTTATATATTGTCTCAGCCTTCCTTTATCCTTTCTCCTGTTGTCCATTTAGCTGTTTGTCTCCAGGTGCATCCCTTGTATTTCCCGAGCTTCTGTTCCAAGTCGTTTCCAGATATTGGGATTCCCTGGCTTTGCTCTGTGTGTATTCTTGGATTTGGACTTTGTAAATCTTTGGAGTTAATCAGCATTAAATGCTTGCTTTGTGTTTGACTTCTGTCCTGCTCTTTGGTTCTTAACCCTGTAAGACCCAACCAATCAAAACATAGCCAGAAAATTCTGATCTTTTGAAACTGAGATGTTTATTAACCCTTATAACAAAATCCATAACTTTTTTTCTATATCATGTTGTGTGTGATATATTTTTATTATATATTTATTATATTTTTTTTGTATCACATTTGATACATTGGGTGTTTTTTTTGGTGCTTTTTGTGAGCAACAATGTTAATTTTAAGGAAAAAAGGAGTTTTGTCCATAACATTTTGAAATTATGGCAAGTATTGATCATGTTGATGAGATAGTGGTCTCAGAAACTCACGTATCAAATATGATACAAAGGGAATTATAGGGTTAAAGTAACTCTACATTGTACACAGCTGATTATGATAACTAACACAAATTTAGAAGAAACAGAAATAAAAGATGGTGGTGAGTTTAATGAAACAAATGAGGGTTAGTGGTGTCTAAAGTTCTGTGGATCAGTGTGTTGTTGCAGTGTTAAATTAGTGCATATAAGGCAGCAGAGTGCCGAGCCGGGGTCAGAATGTCACAGTGACCGAGGGTGGGTCTGCAATAAGCGCCCGGGCAACTCAGCTCGGCCAGCTCCCACAGTGCAGGGAGTGACTGCAGAGTACACCTGGCCTGGCAGCTTCAGAGCATACAGGGACAACTGAGAAAGGCTTCTTCCTCGGCCGCAACCCAAACTGACAAAGGGAATCATGCGCTGTGGTTGAAGCAAATAAAGCAAGGGTGGCAGTGTTAATGTGTGACTGTGCTATCATGCAGAGGTTTTTCCACGTATGCTTATGCATGTGCGTGTATGTGTGTGCATATAGTAGAGGCTCAAGGGTGGCGGGAGGAGCCCCATCTACTAACAGCTGTCTGCTTTCCTAACCTTTGTGTTTGTCATACCAGGTTAAAAGCAGGGCACAGTAAGGAGAAAAAAAAGTGAGGAAAAAGGTCAAATTGAACATAGACCAAAAAATGATGGTGCTAGAGTGCATGCATGTCAGATTTATAGAATGTATCACTATATGAAAGCAGCGTTTTGCAAGCTTGAACTGGCTGCCAAACCACTCATGAAACCGTGTCGGGAAAGTTGCTAAAAACATTTAAAAAAAAAACCAAACTGTGAAGCTTACGTCACTCAACATCTTAGCACCGAGAAAAATAACAGACCGTGATTTAGCAGCCTTTTTTCTTACATAAATAGTGTAACTTATTGATTCAGATTCTGTTTCTTGAAGAGAAAATTAATAATTCAAGAAAAAAACATGCAGTCCACTAATATACATTCAAAATACTCCTTCCAAACATGCATATATATATCAACTGATTGCTGGGAAGGGCACACTGCCTATACGCATCTATAAGAGGTCATATCGATATGGATGCATAACCAAAAAGAAAAGAAAAACAATCAAATAAATAAATACACTCTGGGGATTGGTTTTATATAGGTAATGCGCTATTAGGCAGAGCAGTAATTTAGGATTTATTGAATATAACACAATGCATTGTGGGATTCAATCGACATTTTTTTTTAATGAAAGACCCTTTAGTCTTCAGCTGCCAGTCTTATATATAATGCATATTATTCACACTCATGACTTGAGCACTGAAATCAAAAAGAAGCCAGTAAATGAATGCTGTTATTCTGGAAATAGACTTACTCTGTGTTTGCTTGTTTGCAAGGGCGGAGGCTTATGCAGCAGGGCCCCTTTGGCAGCATGAGAAACATCTGGGCTCAGTGTTCTCTCGTGATGATAAGCTGGTGACATTACCAATGCAGACATTGCTACAGTTGCACCTCAGTAATTGGTAAATAGGCAAACAATCAACATGTTTCTGGTGCATTCACAGGGCAAAACATCGGCAACACTGCTGAGGTAATCAGAAGCTTCTGTGAGATCCACAGCACAAAACTAAATAAATAAATAAAAAATTGAGAAAGGGTGCTATACAAAGGTTTCACAAATTTCAGCACTTCACAAGCAAGAGAAATAAATGAAGCATCTCATTTTAGTGGTATATTTTAATTACAAGTAAAATGTCTCACATTATTTTCACAATTCTTCATAAAACATCTTTTACGTAACCTTTTAGTGTACATCATACTATGCCATATTCTGATTGTGTTGATGCATGTGATCAAGTTATCACAGCACACACTGTTCATTGTATTTGTAGTGATACTGATTTGAGTACAGTGTTATGTTGCATTAAAAATGAATGAAAAATTTCGTGTTTCTTTATTAGAAAAACAGGTTGAGTTCCAAAAATATCTCCTTCTTGCACAAATTCCAGAATTAATTATTTTGGTTGCTGTTCTCATCATCTAATCACTACTCTCGTTATTTATAATTAATCTCTCCTGCAAAAATATATATATATATTCACACTTTTGGAAGTTTTTTAGTTACATTTTTTAGTTTCACCTATTTCTCCTGTAAATAATGTGGGTGCCTCTTGCTATATGACAGTGATAAATATGAAATAAAATTGTCCTGTTGCTACCTTTTTACCTTCTGACTGTGAATTGAGATTTTATGTTGTTTAGTCTATTTGTGCTGAAGTAAATCTCAATTTTACTTGGCACAGAATTTAATCCTGAAGACCCTTTTTTCCCCTGCTGATGGTAATATCTTTAAAATTACACCTGGAACAATTCCAGATGTTAAGATGCTCAAACACTTTCAATATCACTGATGTGCTTGGAATTATCTTGCTATATGCTTGAGGAAATTTCATAAAATGATACAGAGAGGGGTGAATGCCCCCTTAAGAGCAAAGTAGTGCAGGCAAGCGTGGCAGCCAGTGTCACATCCCATTCCTGCCAGGTCTGAGGAATGTCCAGTCCTTGACACTTGTCCAATCTAAGCTATCTCAAGCTCTCTCCTCCAGCCTCACGCTGGCTAATCTCTCCTGACACCTCACACAGGCCCGACAGGGAATCACTCTACCCTGAAAACAATCCACCCCTCCTCACTCTTCACCCCAAATCAGTACCACCCCCTTTTATGTCTGTCTTCCTTATATTTCTCTTTACCTTCTCCTTCCCTATCTATCCATTTCCCATTACTTCTCTGTGGCCTACTCTTCCTTTCATGTTTCCATCTGTCTTTGTCAAACCATATTCTGCTCCTTTTCTATCGTTCTCAATCTTTCCTCCCCCTGTCTTCTCTTCTCCATCCTCACTTCCTTGAGAGGTATATCGTGCCCCTGTTGATGTGAATCTGTGAAAAGAAACTGTGATTGCAGATTGAGGAATAGCCTGCATTTCCCTAAGGGCTCATCTGCATTCAAAAAAGGCATTTTACTCCACTGGAGGATGTTGCTAAAGTTGGAGAGTCTTTATCTCCAAGAGCACCTTTCCAGATGGAGAGAAGCACCACAGGATCACTTCAGGATGGGACGTGGCGGGGGGAGCATAAACACAGACATCTCTCCCTGGATGCTCGTCATCCTGGATACACTTTACATTCTCCAGAGAAAAGAGAGATAAGGGATTTGCTGATAGGATCTTTTTATTGTTTGCACTGACTGTCCATTATTCGAATTCTCGCTTTAAACAGAACAAGAAACGCACATTTGCAGTCATGTTGTTTGCTGTCGCTGCAGTTGGTCTCACAGAGCGAATGAGCTCTTTTACAGATAATTTGCCTTAATTAGTGTATTTGGGATTCAAAAATTCTCGTGAGACAAGTCACTCAAAAAAATCCCATTTATTATTGAAATGTATTCAACAATTCCAAAAGATAAGATAGACAAACAAGTCATAGATTTCAATTACAAGCTGTTTGTTCTTCTCATCATATCTATAGAGGCTCCACCCTACAGAGCACAATCTCATTGGCTGCTGAGTAAAATATATGTCATTGGCTGTAGCACAGGATAACTCTGAAAAATAACAATGTAATTATGGCACGGCACATGCTAAGATGCAGACACTCACTGGTATGCACAGAATACACACATACGCGCACAAACGCAAACACGCATACACTCAAACGTGCGGTCCTAATAGGCCAAGTCACTCACCCAATCAGTTTCATTCTCAAGCAAGCCATCAGGCAGCCATGTTGAGTAAATATTACCATAATGCCTGTGTGTCATTGAATATGCAGCTAATGAATGGATGACATCCAGTGAAGACACTGAAACATAAAAATTGCCCACTCACTTTCACTGTGCTTGAACGCCTCCTCTACCTCCCCATCTCACTCACTTCTGACTCTTTCTCTGCATTTGTGACCTTCTTTTCCTCGCTCGCTGCTTCTTCTTCTTCTTCATTTTTAATAACTCGCAAGAAACCTTGGAGGTTGGCATAACAGAGAAGAGGAAAGGATTGGCGTTCTTCAATTGGGTTACCTCTGAGTTTGAAAATTTTCTGTATCACATAACTGGTTGTGCTGAGTGGAACATCTACATGAAGCTAGAACATTGAAAAGATTATTTGTGCCCTCCTTTAATCTGAAGAGCAGCAGGACATTTGTGACAGTGCCAGAAACAGTGTGAGGTGGTTTCTGGATAGGGTATTGTCTATATTAGATGTTTTCTTCTTCAGATACATTGGAAGTGCAGAATGTATTGTTATTCTCCACATGAATAATAGTTACCTTGTTTTACCTAGAAATGAAGAAAAACACCCACTGCTATGAAATAGTGAAACTCTTGATTTAAAGATTTGTTTTCCAGCTGTTAGAGCTCTGAGCTGCATCACAAATAACATCTCTCAGTCAAACAGGATATCTTCACAAGGGACAAATATATTCTCTTTTTCTTTTTTTGCTCATGTTGAATATTATGCATGTCTACAAAATGAAAACACAGTCTAAGGAAAATTTCACGGAACAACACTATAAGTTTCAGTCACTTCAGTCCACTGACACTGCAGCTGACTGCTGCCGCTGTGGAGAGAAGAGGTGAGATCATCCACTTAGCAGGGTTTTCATATTTGTTGATATTTCTGTGCAATGGAGCAGGGCTAAAGAGGAGAGACACTGAGAGTGAGGAGCTTTTGACCAGTGGCATTGTGGCAAGGAGTGCGGAAAAACCGGCCCACCTCCACCTAACATCCCACTCCTCCCACACACGCCCAACCGAGCTCCTCTCAGTCCTCAGGAGCTTTGCATCCAGACTTGGCTACAGAACCTGGATGTCTTGACTGATGGATACGAAGCAGAGGTGTCCGTGATGATGGAGAGAATTAGGAAAACTAGAAAGCATTCCAGGCTTTTAACACATACACCCCCTCCCCCCCGTCATACTACACTTAGTCTGAGTCTCTTCCTGTCTGACTGTCTCTGTGTCTGTGTGTTCTCAGTCTGCGTAGAGGATGAAGCCAGAGAAGGTGCTGTACTTGTTGTTGTTGCCACCGTGGGCTTTGCCTCCATCCAGTTTGATGTAGACCTCGTCTCCTGCATCCAGATGGAGGATGACGCTGTTGGAGGCGTAGTCATAGTTCTGGTCAGCATCTTGGGCAATGGCACTGGCACGAACCTGCAAGGCCAGGAGCAGATAAACACGTAAAGAAGAGGTAGCCTTCATAGTCGCTAAAGGTATCAGTGCATTAGCTTAATGTATTTAGGAAATGCTATGAATCAGGTGTCAGTCTCTCATGCTAAGACACATAGACAGATACTATATTCACTCTTAGAAGTCTATATTACTGTAAATCTAAACTAAAAGCACTTAGCGCTTGTAAGTACTCATATATCTCCAAGGATGCACAGACATTACATTTGCTATTTTGAGCGGGGAATGTGTTTGCCATTTGATCATAGAAGCTTAAGCTTGTAAGAAAATACACACAGCAAATACAGTTTTGATTACAATGGTGAATATATTCAGAAAAACCCAAACTTACAGTATTAAAATTACATTATTTTTAAAGTCGACTTAGATTAACATTTAAAATAAAGCTAGCATCCTCTTCCTGTCTCCATGGTCTAAAGTTCATAGAATTTTTTTATTGATATTCTTCTAATTAAGAAGCAAAACTGCATTATTTATGACATGGAATAATGAAGGCGCAAAAAAGACAAGCTTTTTTTTATCATAAGAGAGCAATAATGATTATTCAACAGGAAGACAATTTATCATTTAGGACATACATTTCGATTTGGTTTCATTTTGAGGTTTATTTTTTATTTTTTTATTTTGGACAAATATATCTTTTTAATATTGATACTAAACCTATAAAACCGACCCAAAACTCTAGCCTCTGTGTCAGGCAGATTTATGGTTTCAATCAAGCCAGGGGTCTTTTGCAGAGCTATTATTCGACCTTGAAGCAAAATGCGCTCCAAAAGTCTCAGAAATGCAACAACAGGGCTTACTCTGGGGGGTCACAGTGTGGAGGAAATTAGAAGAAACAAAACATAAAAGATGTTTACTGAATATAAGCAGAAATATCTGATAACTAAGAAGAGTGATGGTGATGATTTGCACCAAAAGAGGAAAAAAATACTGAGCTGTTCTAACAGTGATTATTTAAGTAGGAATGAGTTACTGCATGAGTACTGCATAATGTTTTTCAATTCAATTCAATATTTATATAGCTCCAAATCACAACAAAAGTTGCCTCAAGCTGCTTTATACTGTAAGGTAAATAAATCCTACAACAATGCAGAGAACACAGAGAAACCCCCAACAACCATATGACCCCCTGTAGGCAAGCACTTGAGCGACAGTGGGAAGGAAAAACTCTCTTTGAACAGGAAAAATCCTCTGGCAGAACCAGGCTCAGGAAGTGGCAGCCATCTGCCACAACCTGTTGGGGGTGAGGGGAGGGAGACAGGATTTAGACACGCTGTGAAAGACAGCCATACTAATAATAACTAATGATTAAATGCACAGAGGTGTATAAACACATATTGAGTGGAAAACATGACTGAAGAATATATACTCAATGCGTCATGGGAATCTCCCAAAATACTTTTTTTTGTTGTTTTGGGGTTTGCAGCTTCTGTCTGGCCACATGTGTGTATGTGTGTGTGTGTTTGTGTCTCTGCGTGCCTGTGTGTTTTGGCACTCTGTCTGCAGGACATTTGGAGCAGTTTCTAAATAACCTGTCTGGGGTAATTAAGGCATCCACTACAAACGTACTGTGTTTTTAAGTGTAGGTGCAGTCCCACATGAGTCTTGAAACAATAGCTGTGGTTTATCACATGTGTGTCCTTGTGTGTGTGACAGAGAGCTGTTCTAACAGTGATTCTTTAAGTAGGAATGAGTACTGCATAATGTTTTTCAATTCAATTCAATTCAATATTTATATAGCGCCAAATCACAACAAAAGTTGCTTCAAGCTGCTTTATATTGTAAGTCAAAAATCCTACAACAATGCAGAGAAAACAGAGAAACCCCCAACAACCATATGACCCCCTGTAGGCAAGCGCTTGAGCGACAGTGGGAAGGAAAAACTCTCTTTTAACAGGAAAAATCCTCTGGCAGAACCAGGCTCAGGAAGTGGCAGCCATCTGCCACAACCTGCCGGGGGTGAGGGGAGGGAGACAGGATTTAGACACGCTGTGAAAGACAGCCATACTAATAATAACTAATGATTAAATGCACAGAGATGTATAAACACATAGGGAGTGGAAAACGTGACTGAAGAAGAAATACTCAATGCATCATCTCCCAGGAACCTACACCTACTGCAGCGTAACTAAAGGAGGATTCAGCGTCACCTGATCCAGCCTTAGCTACACGATTTTTTAAAAAAGGACAGTTTTAAGCCCAATCTTAAAACCAGAGAGGATATCTGTCTCCCAAATCCAAACTAGGAGCTGGTTCCACAGAAGAGGGGTCTGGAAACTCAAGGCTCTGCTCCCCATTTTACTTTTAAATACCCTAGCAACCACAAGTAAGCCTGCCATCTGAGAGCAAAGTGCTCTATTAGGGTGATCCAATACTATGAGGTTTTTAAGACAAGATGGGACCCGATGATTCAAGAACTTTCTGAAACTACATTGTAAAGACTAAAATCTTTAGCGCCCTGTTTTCCAGCTGAAAGGTAAAGAGTGAAATTAAAGGCAAACCAGTTGAATGAAGATCCTAAGTTGGTCAACAACAGCTTTTATGAAAGCCTTATTCTCTATTCTCACTTCAGTCTGGCAGTAGTGCCATGCATTATTTTGTGTTGTTTTGCTTCTAGCACATTCCATTTTAAATTAAAAGAGTGCTCATCCAATTTATTATTACACTCCTACAATGTCATTCTCACGATGGTCTTTTTTATGTCTGCAGCAGTAGCAGAGATATTGTTTTTTTTGTTTGTTTTTTTTTGTTCACTCAACATCCTTGTTTGCATCCTTGACAAAAATCTGGCACCAGTTCAGCTGAAGACAGTGGTGTGTTGCACAAGCAGCAGCTAATATAGCCTCGAGCTGTAAGCTTTTAGCAGAGATGAGGAGTGGGCTCAAAGGCTCTAGTATTCCAACTTCTTTCTAACTTCACACCTCCAAATTATTTTTCAGATTTAAACTTCATTAGTGACACCAGTTGAAGAAACATAAGGCTTTATACAACCTTTTAAAAACACATTTAGAGATTATTATCAAGATCTGAAAGTGTAAAATTGGCTTTAAACAATGAATATGAGCTCTGAGGAAGAATTCACTTTAACAGACTCATTGCTCTTCTTCACCCCCTTTTATTTAGGACTAGAGTAATAGGCTGGCAATCCTGACATACAAATGCAGACAACCATGTAGATTTTACAGCTTAATGGTCGGATGATCAGTCACGATGACCCCTAAAGGAAACAGCCAAGAAAAGGAAAAGAAGAAGAAGAGGTAGGATGTTCTTTATGGGACAAGTCTGTAGCTTCAATTATAGCAAATGCTGAAAATCAAACTTAAGGCAAAAGGCAGAGAAGCAAGCAAGAAGTGGATGTGGATTCAGTAAATATACATAAACCGGTAATAGTAATTAACAGCAAAGGCACTGGAGCCAAATATTCTCGCACACTTTTTGTTTTACGCTAGTGAAAATAATGACACAAACACAGTCAGCATGTCCTTGACATATGACACATGCCTCAAACGAGGAAAAACCACATCACTGGTAATATGTGTTTGTCTTTCATTTCTTTTCTAGACTTCATTGTTATGTACATCACAAAAACTGTGATGTGATGGTTCAAGGCCTTTCCACCATAGACCTCAGAGCTGGTGCAGATCCCAATGCAACACTCTGACACAGAAGTGTACCTATAACAAATCATTTTTTGGGTGTTTAAATGTAAAAAGTCTGTGATCTAAATGTAAAGACTAAAAAACATCAGCTTTAATTTTCGTTGCACATTTACCGCCCTGGAACAACTTGTGAAAAAAAACAAAAACTAGATGAGATCATAGAGTGAACTTGTTTAAGGTTAGAACAATTCAGCATTTACACCTGAACTTATGGAGCATCGTTATCGTTAATGCGGACTCCTTATTTTGTGATTAACTGATTCTGACTCTTTTTTAGTGCTATGTTTGGTCCCTACCAACTCCTCTGGGAAATTGTCGACTTCATATCAGGTAAATGCTCCACTATGCTCACCAGCTAATTGTGCAAGAATATGTCTACTGTTGTTTTTTAGAAAACAGCTGCTTCTTACCTGAAATGGCAATAAGAAGGCAGTGTGGGTGAACCAAAACAGTAGATCTGAGACCAGAAAGCTAAACAATGAACTGTAACACTCTGTAAAGCAGAAGTCAACTAAGAATTCCCTGCATTTTCATTGTTAATTACACTTGTCGTTGTTTTTAAATCGCTATCAGTTATAATCTTTTTCACTCAACCAGTGTTGTGTTTGGTGTAGAGAACCAAAAAAAACATAAGACGAAAAAGCAAAACACACAAAAAAGTGTAACTCTCTACTTAGTGTCTGCATCGTGTCTCAGTGCTATTAAACAGTTACTAACTAGACAAACTGCATCATATGTAACTCAAATGGAGCAGAATCGAACGGGAAGATCATTAATTCTCTAGAGATGGAAAAAAAGAAAGCACTGTACATCCTTAAAAGTATCTTGTGGTTAAATAAGCCTATTAAGCACTTAGTCTGGTCAGTAAGGTTGAATCCAAATCAATAGTTCATGTGCATTTGCAGTGTTTCTTGTGGCTCATTATGGGGTCTCCAAAGTCTGTTTCAGGCCTATCTTTAACTCAGTGTCCACAAATCTTTAAATCTGGGATTTTTGAGTGGGAGTCGACAAGCAGCTCAACAGGCGTGCCCAATAATGCTGAGAATGCCCAATAATTAGTTGCCCTGTTTAAAGGGAACACACACAACAGGCATATTGACAAATGTTTGGGCAAGCCAGCTACTGACAGAGCTCTCCTGCACAGAAGGTATCACTGGTGCCAAATCTAATGGGGAACCTAAAACAGATTTTCTTTGCATTTAAATGTATAAAATAATAATAATATATAGATTATTTGTGTAATTTAAATATGTGTCATTGACTAATGAAGCATTTTTTTTAATTAAAAAACCTTTTTCTATTGTCTTTCCTGCTACAATAGCTAATGCTGTCAGTACTAAACTCTTAGCTCATCTTCTGTTGATTTTTGAAAACCTGCTGTTGGAAACATAAAAGTGTGCAGAGGATGTGCAGAGGCGTACAAAGTCTTATTAAAATAGCAAATGTAAAGCTTGCATGAACTCAGCATTCAGTAGTTTGAATAACTGTTACATGAGCTCGACCTGACAATTACGTGTATTTATAAAATGATTTATTTAAAATTCTGCATTTTTAAGCTTTAAATGGTTCAATATTGAAAAAGCCTCTGATAGAAACCATAGAATTCTTTCAGGGAAGCTTTGTGGAGCCAGTAAGTGCTTCTCTTCTGCAGCGATACAATGATGAACAGCCAGGCGTACACAAAAGGCTACAGTGGGTCGTGAAATCAAAAACAGAGGTGTTCTTTAACCGCAACTGTAAAAAGCATTTGAGTCTCAAGATGTCATATTTAAGACAACGTATTTACAACCTGGTATGTATGCTGTTAATGCTACATCTTACTTTAGGTGCAGCTACATT
Source organism: Oreochromis niloticus (assembly GCF_001858045.2). Classification (NCBI taxonomy): domain Eukaryota; kingdom Metazoa; phylum Chordata; class Actinopteri; order Cichliformes; family Cichlidae; genus Oreochromis; species Oreochromis niloticus. The sequence continues at coordinate 26,180,510 of NC_031969.2, read as the reverse complement.
TCTGCTAATACCCCCAGAAATAATAATAATAATAATACCCCCACAGTGAGAGAAATGGCTTGGTCAGTATTAACATGTATGACAACGATTCTGCTATAGAGTCAACATAATGCAAAATCTTATACTTTGTTACTTGCAGATATGTTTTATGAAATCTTTGTATTACCTTTACCTAACTGCTTTAAATTCAAGTCAAGACTGACACTTCTTCAGCTTTCCACTTTAAAGAAAAATGTATGGATTAAAACAACACTTGATAAAAGACTGTGAAATTAATCAGAAAAGTAATATGCAAGTTTAAAAGGACAGACAACTTAAAGAACAAGCGAAACTATGACTAACTTTGTGAAGGTGCGACTTCTGCTTCATAATTAACAAGTGAGATAGATGTAAGAAAGGTGGAATGTTGTGGAGGGCTTGACAAGTTCTCTAACAGCGTGCTGTGGACAGTGTCACACTGGTACGAAATGTGCAAATGCTGTAAAGGCTAATTTTGGATAATGAAATTCCGAGGAGAGGTTTTAAGATCCAGAAGTAATATATGGAATATTGTACATTTTTTTCTTATTGTTTATCCTCCTGATTAAATCTAGCGCAGCTCATATCGATGTGCAAACAAAACCTCCTGTTCTGATTCTAAGATGCCAGCGTCCGGTGCATAGTAATACGAAATGATATGCAATGAGTGTGCAAAGTCAACACCATCTTATTAGAGGGTTACCGCCTTGGATTGTAGGGGAAGCAGGTGATGATGGCTCTGGAGGATTTGTCAGTTGAGATTTTTAATGAAACTTTACCAAAATATTTGCTTTGCAGGCAGTCGCACAGAAGCGGGGAACCTCTGGCAATGTCACAGATGTGTAATATCATTAAGTTATTCTCTTTCCTTGCTTTTTAAAGGGCTAAATTTAGGCCATCTTGAAGTAAATGATTTATGGGATTTTGGTGGGGGAGGAGATGAACAATACAAATATAACGTTTTCTTTTGGCAGAGATGGAATGAGCAAAGCCCTGGTGAAAGCAAACTTCCCTGAAATCCTTCTAGTTCATCCACAATGATATTTTTGTTTTGTTTTGTTTCTTTGCTCTAATGGTTTTTATCCCCTTCTGAGACTAACTGCCGCAGTCTAGACCTCCTTCGCTTGCTTTCAGTGATAAGCATGCATGAATAAAACCTCTCACTATTTTTGAAATAATGATCAGGGAGCTCCTATTGGAGCTGTTTTTCTTTTTCTCTTTTCTCCCCCCCCCCTCCCGCTTTCACTCCTCTGCACAAAACTTGCTTGCGATATGAGCCAGAGGTCTAAATTCAGGGTATGGCAGATGTATAGCCAGAGATGAGCAGGACAAACAGCCAACTGGCAGTGCGTGACCTTGACACGGAATATGTAGAGGAACTTTGACAAGACAAACAAAGCGTGAGGCCGTAAGCGGCGGCTCCAGCGATGGTAAATGAGGTGTCAGGCGATGTTGTCTTCCTCGTGGCTGCTCGTGCATGTTTGAATCCGTCATATCATCAACATGATGGCCTTTATTGAATAATATTTAAGACAAAAAAATACAGGGCTGTGCTTGGACTTAATAATGCATGCTGTAACAGTGCGGTTTCTCTTAAATGTGAATGTTACAGCTATCAGTAATGATAGCATTAATCTGAAGGATGAATTTGTGGAACATTATTAAAACCGTCACTCATCCTCAGTCACTTGGGATTTCCTTTGCAATCAACCTATTATCTAAAAGGCGCTTTGCATTATTTTCATTCAGCTAACGCAGCTTGCTGAGTTTAATTGTGAACTCTGTAAAAATTCAGTTTTTATTCTTTATCTGTTGTCTGCCACAAGACAGGCCTGAAACATCTCAATGGGACAGTGATCTTACAAGAAGCTTTGTCACTGTGACAAGGACATGTCTCGTGGCTTCTCTGACAGGGATTTGTTGACTTGATGTTGAGCCTCCATTTTGGATCAACGAGTCTATTGGTCCCCTTTAAATCAAAGTGTACTGCCATCTAATTGTGTTTGAACATTCCAGCCGTGAACCGCATGCCTAATGGCAGCTTAGATAGCACGCCATCTCTACCGAGCCCTATTCAACGCATTCCTGCGACACACATGCAAACGCACACACGCACCATGACAGAGCGACACAAAGAGAGACATGCTACATCGAAATGCATTTTTATGCAGCCGCGTGCACTAGAGATACAATTTTACTAAAGTAATGAGAACAGGAAAGTACGAGGGGTTGCAAGAGAATTGTACTGTCAGAAAGTGGCATGTGTTTACACGTTCATTTGTTGGAGACCTAAGTGAAAACATGATAAGAGAAGTGAAATGGTAACAGGAGATTTGCCATCTGTCAGAAGCGAGTAAAAAAAGGTCTCCTGAATTAATTTCACCAGCTGTTCTCTTTGTACCTGCTCAGCCTGCTTTGAAACGCAGTGACTTTACAGCACAGGCCTCTCACTGTTTATGAAATTGCCTACAGTAATGCTTAAGGTGAGCTTGGTATCAGGTGTTAGTTCATTAGTTTATAGCATGTAGCAGCAGTACCTGATACAAATACCGTAAAACCTTTTCCCAGGGCCTGATTTTTAGTATTGCAGTTAATCAGTGGTGACAAAGAGGATGAAACTCGGGCAGCTTCTCCTGAAAGAGCCACTGAAAGAAGCCTGTCAGAGGAAACAGTGGTGGGGGAGAAAAAAAGAGGAATGAACTTTGACCCGCAATCCAGCCACTCTTTTCTTTGTTGTGTCTGCTTCATCGCGGTCAGTTAATTACCGAGATACACAGCACAGTCTGCCTCGAGCATCACCACCAAAACCACAATCACTGCTTCTAGCATTGTCTGAAAAGACACTTTCACTGCAAAATTTTCAACCTTTGTTCACACTGAGCCTGTTTTCCAGTTTGTTTCATAGTAATCCTCGAGGCACCGAGAGTTTCCTTTTTTCTTACCGAGAAAGCTACAAAAAAGGTAAAGTGGGTTTCTGTATACGTGTTGGACGAGAGCGAGAATGTCAGCTTTGTTATGACATGTGTTTTTCGTATAGTAGTCTGTGTCGTTCTTACTGGGCAGTTATTTTACCCATACTCATTTTAAGGAGGGCATGAAGTGTTAAACGCGCTGAGTTATGTAGCAGACTGTGAGTCATTTGGAGCCATTGACTTGCTGCTTTCCTGTGAAGAGGGAGAGAATAATTGTGGGTATCAGTGAAGACTGAAATCGGGGGACGTCTAAATGTCAGGGGCGTGAGGACGAGAGATAGAGAGAGATGTTTGCATAAGAGGGCCAGGGGCACTTGTCTATCTCCCATATGGCCCTCATTATAATGAAGAAGCCTTGTGAGTCAACACCATAGCATCCTTGAGTCAGCCAGTCACAGGAGACAATCCATAGCCTATTTTGGACCGTATGTTTTAGGTCTCTCAGTACTTGAGATATTAGACATTATCAGTATTTCATGAGTTACTTAATCTGAGATGCCAGCTCAGATGGTCTGTGCACTGCTGAGCTGTAATAGCTCTCTATTTGAGAAGCTCAGTGTAAAATGTTTTAAAAGTAATTGAATGATTACTGACAAGTGGTGGGCAGCTTTCGAGCAACTTTTGAAACTTCACCAATAAATGATAGATTTTCTCTCAGTGCTTTCAGATGACAGCCCGATGTCATCTTGACATTTCCAATCTGTGTGGTATTTCCTAACAACGTGGGCCAATCTTCATTTAATAGCCCTCGCACCTAATTAGGCCAGCTCTAATGTTCCACTCGGCAGAGTGTCAAATCCAATGTCCAATTACACAGCAGATCAAGGCCAAAGGTCCGCCTTCACTACCTCTCAGGCTGATTATAGAAGAAGTGCCATGATATACATCACATAGAAACAGGTCTGTCAGAAGAAGAAAGAAACGCACATACATGGGCACACACGCTTCCACACACACACGCATAAGGGGATCAATACCGCAGGCAAAGAGGCAAAGAGGGACTGAGGGTAGCTCACTAAAACCCCGCCTGTCTATTTCAGACAGAGTCTCTCTGTTACACCAGGCGAACGCACAGAGGCCTCTCAGTGCTGAAGTCAGACCACGATGAAGAATAGCAGGTCTGAACATTACCAGAATGTTAAAATCAATCAAGTCGAAGTATTGATGTATCTGTGTGCAGATAATGCAACGATAACTGAAATGACTGAAAATCTGCCTTCTTTTCTGAAATCGTATTTGGTTTAATTAAAACTTAACTTGTTTGTTGCACCTTTTTTTCTTCTTCTAAAACATATGTCAATAATCGAATCAAGCGGAGCAGACCTTCTCCAGATGGCTCAGCTTCCCTTGTTTAATGTTGGGATTGACACCAGATGCTAAACACAATGCGTGGGTTTCACCTGGATACACAGCAACAAGATAAACAGCCTTGTGCTCATGTGTATCAGAGCTGAAGTCCCCACCTGGAGGTGTCTTTATGAGAAGAGATGGGCTGAGGCAAATGGTTTGACTGAGAAATGACATGTGACTGAGATGGGTTTTGGTTAAAAAAAAAAATACATTTTTTTTTTCTATGGATGAGTTGAAGGATGGTTCACTTTAACTTATTCTGTTGTAGTGCAATGCATCACTTGAAAGAATTGAAGAATATTGATGGCATTGTGTTTTAGGAAATCGATCCTGTGATACAGCAACCCGGATTCTCTTTTAAAAGAAGTTTTTCTTTTTCAGAAGATGAAAACTTTCTGCTCCTTTAGAAAAGTGAGCTTCTGTAGACCAGATGCAGAGGAGAGATGGAGGGCAGTGCACAGTTGGGGTGGGTTGAGGCAGTGGGTTAGAAAGGAGGGGCAATCATGCACGCGTGTGTGTGTGAGCATGTGCGAATGTGTGTGTATGTAAGGAGGAGACTGCTGCGGTAATTGCTAGGGAAGAGCCATGTGCACGAAGGACGTTGAAGCTTATTAAAGGAGGAGACAGAGTGATTATTCACTATGGTCCTCTTGAGAGACTGACGCTGAAGTCATTGCTTTTAATTAACTCTGAAACGGTTTTGCGGATTAATAACAATATTAAGAAGGGAACGGAGAGGAAAAGCGCAAACACATCCTGGATCTGGTTCAAGCTTTTTAATTACAATTAAATAGACTCGATGGCACAATAGCACAATAACTATCTCTTTTCTGTCCTCTTTCTTTCTTCTCCTTTTACTGCGTCTATTAAATTTATCTTCTTATAGCCGCTGCCATGTCTCTCAGGATGTGTCCAAGACAGGTTATAGCAAAGCATTGATTTATTGGAAAGAGTTTAGGATCGGTTGGGATATTTGGCACAAAAATAAAAAGAACATGCAAAGAAGAAGCCAAAAAAAAGTGTGAGAAGAGGAAGCTGGAAAGTGAATAAAGTGTGCTGTGCTGAAAATAGATTTTCCTTTTGTTTGTTTACCAAAAACTGCAACTTTTTGCTCTAGCTTGAAAAGTGTCAAAGTTCTGGAGACAGTGTTTGGATTCTACTTGGTGCCCTTTGCCAAGTTAAAACACAAAGTGGAAGAAGCGGAGAAGAAATAAAGTAACCTCTGGATGCTTATGTTCGAAACAGCTTGTAAGAACCCCAGGAGTAGGAGGTGCACATGCTGGAGTAAAACAGTTCTGCAAGGCCTGGAAACCCACCACTTCAATAACGCCAAAAGATGATAAAATACTAGTATTGTCTGCAATTCCCTGGCCTCCCCTATCCCAACTCACAGTGTAGCTTTTTGCAGCCTTAATGAGCTGAGTAAAGCACCAGTGTGACTGTAGGAGTTTCAGTTTGACTCTGAACACTTCATCAGAGATGTAGCATAAGTTGCCCAACATTTATAACTATTCACAGTCATTTACACAAACTAAGTCTCTGGGGCCTCCTCCATCAGCCAAGCAACCTAATAAACACCATGAAAGGACTGAACATTTATGCATAAGCTGTTCATAGGACAAAGGAAGACAGAGAAAGAGAAGCAGTTACCACTTTATAAACATTACGCGGGTCTCTGGTGATGCACACTGTGTGCGTCTAACTTAAGTACCTCCACACCCTCCTCTTGGGAGCACAATGAAGCGGGAACAGAAGGCGTTTTATAGGAACATATGTTCTTCTTCCCCTATTATATATCAATGCTTTTACGCCCACCCAGAAACATTACTGTTGAGTGAGACATTATACTGTATATAGAAGGCAAATGTTGTAACTCTTTTTTTCTCCCTGGCTTTGAACTTGGTGAGGTTAAAGGATTTAACCTCTACCTCCCTGGGTGACACAGTAGGTTCACACCAAATCTTATTTCATCTCTAAATCTCATATATCATGACCACAGCACTTGTTTTTGAGCACCCCATGTTAACTATTGCATATTTACATTGTTTTTTAAACAGGTCGCTTCACTTTACAAAAGTGAAAATAGCCATTATATTTTTTATAGTATTTAATAAATGTGAAGCAGGTCTTTTAAATTGCAATTGGAGGCTGAGTCTCAGAGAATCAGTCTCATTGCTGTGGATCAGGCTGTGAATCACTGTGAAACTCTAAACGTGGTACAAATATAATACATTTCATGTGACTTGAAACAAGTATTCTCATATGATGTTAATTTAAAGCTGAAATGTCTGTCACATTTCCTAAACAATGAATATTGTGTCTCAGTTTGGGTAAAGTATTGTGACCATGCATGGTGGCAAGGAATTAAGTGCAGCAGAGCTTGTAACGCATCCAGTTTCAGCCCACATTAGTAAAGCATAATAATGTGTGAAGTGCAATGTGAAGGTTATTATTTTTATTATTGTTATTTGCCATGATTTCTTCTCCTATAATAGAGATTTTATTGTTTCGTGTCAAGTGTGCAGTTTGCAGGTTCAAACGTGAAATCAGGTAAAATAGATTTATTTTTATAAACACGGATTTTAATTTCTTTACTGCAAATACTGCTTTTTGGTGACTGTGATTACACTTGCAGCAAACTACAGTGTTTGATATGGGCTCAGCCTCAAGCTGGTTAAGCAAAGCAAAGAATAACTGTAGAATGGCATCCGATCTGCTTACAGGCAAAACGTTTTTCAGAGCCGTTTTGAAGATAAGAGATCTGACGGCGGGTGGGAAGCCTGAGCTGGCACGCATTGCCAACCTGAGAAGACCCTCCGGGGCGCGCAATAATGTTAGCTCCCCATTAAAATGATGCATCAAAGAAAGCGATAATAGATCATGCAGACGTCCTAATGCATTTAATACGACTGTAAAGGCAGATGGATTGGTCCGCGGTGTCCGCTAAGCTTTCACATGTAATGTACAGTTAATATGTTGTAAGCGAAATTTCACATTTCCCCATCTGCTACTTTCACTCACAAGCGCATAAGAGTTTAAAGTTATGTCGCAACAGAATGTTATAATAATAATATTATTAATAATACTTACAATAACCCTCCCTACTGACATATATGGAGTATAATTCGTCCTCCGAAATTGATAAAATGAAAGTAAAGCCCTTTAGAAAATTCAGTCTTGTAGGTTAAAAAATACTTTCTACTTCTGCAATTTGATTTAATAAACACTCGAGCGTTTTCACTCTAAAACAATTTAGATACTCAACTCCTTGCACAAACTGCGATCACGTTGCTTCCACTTCAGGAAAATCGATACGCACGACATTTTTTTCTTTTTCTATTTCTTTTTTTGTTTTTTGGCTAATTTTACAGTGTACAAGCAAAAAGATCGGTCGCACCCTACGCTCAGTCCACACCGTGACCGTCCTCTAGATCGCGGGACGCGGCAGTGTCAGGACGCATCATGCAAAGAGGGGACGCACTTGCAAACGGTCAACACATCTTTATCTCTAGGCGCGGTGTATGCCACAGCTGCGCGCTCTAGGCTTTGAAGGCGGACGACAGATGCCCAACTTGTCTCGCAATGTCACTTTTTATTTGCAGGGTGTGTCATGAAGCTACTTCTTTAAGCAAGAGAGCCACAGAGGAAGCGGGAGAGGACAGGAGAGTGAGCATCAGAGGAGTCAGATAGTCTTACGCTGAGAAAGAAAACTCAGAAAAAGTTTCAAAGCACTAACCTGGCCATTCTTGCAGAGGTCTGCCCACATGCTTGTGCCGTCCCCTCCTCTCATCAGCACATGGTAGATGAAGAAGTATGTACCCGGTATGCTGCAGATGAACTTGCCCGAAATGCCATCATAGTTGTTGCCTAAGTTGGTGACCACATCGTCAAACTTGAGGATCTCGTAGCCTTCGTGGGGATTTTTAAGCCCTGCATAGAAGGCCACCCGAGGTACTGTGCTGTAGGTGGCTGTGCTGATAGCTCCGTTACCCCCCAGACCCAAAATCCCAGTCCTTCCTTGATCTCCTCTGTCACCAGGAGGTCCAGCTGGTCCTGGTGGCCCTGGTGGCCCTTGTTCTCCTGGCGGTCCAGGTGGTCCTGGCTTGCCTGGCCTGCCAGGCTTCCCCTGTGGGCCCTGCAGTAAGGTGGAGGGTGGAAGCACATTGCTGTGGTCACTCAATGCCTCTGCTTCAGCCTGAAGACCGGTGGAGCTCGTGCTGCTGGCTGGAGTGCCTTTGTTCATGTAGGGATCACACACCATACGGCAGGTGCCCAGCATCTCATAGTGGCTGGCATCTGTACCCACGGAGCTGACGAGCACGGGGATGAGCACCACCAGCACCAGGACCAGCATAACCCCTACGGCAGCCGCCACCAGGGTCTTCCTCCCGATGCTGAGTCGGGGAAGAGGCTGCGCTGCCAGCGTGGGTCTCCCGGGGGCGGAAATGGTGACTGCTTGGTGTGGGGAGCCTGTCACCGAGGAAAGGGATCCACAGATCCCAAGAAGAGTTGCAAGAGGAGCGGCGAGTGTGTGAGGGTGAGACAAAGACCCACATACACTTGATACACCTCACTGCTCCACTAAGTCACTCTAAAGTAACCAAGCAGTCACTCACACACACAAAAAATACTTAAGGAAACCCAAGCATCCACACGAAGACATTCAGCACGTACTTACAAACACAATCTGACTTGTGAGAAGAAGCAAGAAGGATGCAGAGCCCAAAGGAATGGAGTGAGAGACAGAGGGAGCGAGACAGAGAGAGTGAGAGTGAGAGAGAGAGAGAGGGAGAGAGAGAGAGAGAGGATGATGAGAGTGGGTGAGTGTGAGAGAAACAGAGCAGTCACTGGATCTCTGTGAGTGTGTGTCTGTGTGTGTGTGTGTGTGTGTATGTGTGTACGTATAGTGAGTTAGTGGAGCCAGATTCTCAGGCTTGGCTTTTTATATGGCAGAGCAGCGGAGCCTCCCCCCTTCCCCTCTGCTCCCCTACCGAGTGAGGGGCTGGTGTGGCTACGTCCCCTTCTCTCTCTCTCACTCTCTCTCTCTCTCTCTCTCTCTGGCTCACTCAGTAGAAGGACTCTCATCACACTGCATTTCTTTCAGCCAGGCTCCGAAACCACAGAGGAACCACAACAACCCCCTGACCACCTTGCTCCCCCTCTTTCAACCTTCTCGTTCCTCCTCTCCTTGCTTTCCCTCCTTTCCCCACTTGGGATGTTGTTTCTCACTCCTTTGCTTTCTCCTCTCTCTCATCAGCATCCAGTCTCTAAAAATAAAGATGGAGCTGTGGAAAGCCAATCTTTTTTTTTTTTTCCTGGAGGTGGGTTCTAAAGATTCATGCATATATGTGCAGACACAAGACAACATTTAAGTCTTCCATGCCAGGAAATGCTAGCAGCTTCTCAGGAAAAAAAAAAAGGTGCTAATTATAAAAGTTAATGCCAAGAACAGACCAATGAGCCAACAGAATGACCATACAACCACACATGTAACCTGTTCTTAGAGGTTTGAGTGTGGTGTTCTTTAATGATCTCGGTGGAACATTACATGTCTACCCCACTCTTCGGGGCAGCCGACACTGACGCGCCTCTGCTGATATTTTTTTTTCTCTCCTCCCCTTCCCCCTGTGTCAATAAGACTGTTTCTCCACCTGAATGTGCTGACACCATTTCTTATTTGTGTCTTTTTTTAGGTATCGATTTCATGGTTTTTATCAAATTAAGGGTCCTTGTTGGGAGAAAAAAAATCCATATGCAGCAGTGATGTCATTTGTTTGACATTTTCATCCCTTGGTGTGATGAATGGTAAAGTAAGAACGCAAATGACAAAGTTTGTAGATGGCAAACGTAGTCATCATGAAATGTGTGTTTGGGTTGCAGCAATTTTGTTTTGCTTGTTTTTGGTCGACTTCAATTGAGAACACAAAAAGAACTAATATGTGATGGATGGAGAAAATCTGGCATGTTCATGTAAATGGAAACCTATGAAAAATAGGATTCATAGGAGAAGCAAACATAAAAACAGCAGGGGTGGGCTTATTCCTTACATCTAAATGTATCTTTTATGTATTTAATCACAAACGGATTAAGCCAATGCAGCTAATAGAGCAACAAAATGCATTTAAAATTAAAAAAGAAATCAAAATGATCACTGTAAGACTATTTTCATCATGACGGAAAAATCCAGATCTAGTTGATTGAATTGAAAACATGTTACTATTATAGGTCTCATTGATAAAATGGCACAGTATGCTTTAAAGTTGCAGTAATCCAGTGTTCCCATTTTTAGATTATTTTTGCCGTGGCATATGCACACATATTTGGTTAAGGTCAAGTTTTTTTAGCACACCAGGTGTTTTTATAGATCAATTCCACTAATCTGTTTAAACTTGTGTTAATTAGTGAAATCAGCCCGTGTGGTCATTGGTTGGAAAATATTTCCAGACTCTTGGCTTTCTCAGCGTTGCCTATTTCTGGCTTTGATAGGACAGTTTGTTCCTGAGCTGGACTGCGCTCTTGTGACGGATTGAGATGGATCAATGAGCAGGATGCCTGACTATTTGTCACCACTACACTTGACATATCACCAGTTATTTTGCTGTATTTCTCACTCTTCATCATCATTAAACTTCAGGCACAAACTTATGGCATCACCAGTTGGTTGTCTAATTTATCACTGAGCAGAGAGTGTGAGACATATCCAAATAACTGGCACACCAGGTGCACCTGCAATGCATATTTGGCTGTTTTGTTCTATTCCTCATAACAGACATGGAGTTTGCCTATATGACGAAGTACACAGGGCCTAAATTGGTTTTGGGGTTTGCTTAAGGGGTCATTGTTTGTTCTTCACACCTGCCGGTTGTAAGTGACAGTCAGATCACTGTGCCCCAAATCTCTAAAGCTCTGCACCACAGAGATCAATGCACACTAGAGAGGACAAACAGAATGCTATAGTGATGAAAGAGAGATGAGAAAGACAGAGAGCCAACCAGTAGCGATGGGAGCAAGAGGTACAACATAGGCGGGCACTACCTGCTGTAACAGCTGAAATATCTGTCAGTGGAGCTGGTTTGTTTTGCATGATTGGTTAGAGCATATAAAGAGATCATCTGTAGGTGTAATTAGTGGTGAAATTCAATTGAATGTTGCTGACATCATGCTTTGAGACCTGAATAGCAGTACGATAGAGAGATAAGTCAACTGAATTTCTTCTTTTCTTAATTTTATAGTTATTAGTTGCTTAACCCTGTGATTTCTAAGTCATTATTGGTCATGACTATAATTCTATGGTGTCAGAATATATAATTTTTGGTTTTTTACTAATTTGTTCTCCAGAGTCTGTAAAGTCTATAAACTGAAACGCATCTAAAATGTCAAATTGTTTTTCCAAAATTGACTTTTCACATCACTTTGAGGTTAGAATTTAGAGGTAGGGTTTGTGTCATCACCACTGAAGAGGTTAGTTGTTGTTTACACTTGGATGTTAATCAATGCTTCACTACCTGGCTAACTTGGAATCCTTGGTTGGGGCCTTTGTGGGAACTACTGGGTGACCTTAATGTTCACATGGGCAAAGACAATAAAACCTGGAGGGACTGCCTTCCTGCTTTGAACCTGAGTGGTATTTTGTTGTTGTCCTTGTGTGTTCAAGATCATGTTTGAGCATAAAGATATTTATAAATGCGCTTGGCAACATGGCCCCCTAGGCTGCAGGGCGATCAAATTTGTATTTGTCCAATAAGGTCCGTGGCTGTATTTCCTGGAAACTTTGTTGAAGAAACGAGCTGAGCCATCAGATGACTTTGATGCCGAGGAAAATGCCGGGCAGGCTTGGTGCACCCAAGTGTGTAATGATGTGCTGGGTGAATCTGCAAGGCCTGGAACTGGAGATCTTCAACTCCCACATCTAGCAGGATATCAACAACAGCAACTCCTGAATCCCAAAAGTGGAAAGAGAGTGGAGCAGGAGGTTAACAGCTAGATTAGGTTATTTACCAATTAATGAATTAACATCAGAATCAGAATCATCTTTATTTGGCCAAGTTTGTGCAGACAAATAAGGAGTTTGATTCCAGTCTGCATGCAAAAAAATAAATATTTTTTTTCTATCTTTTTCTAGACACTAAAAATTAAAGGAAAGTGAACCAAAATAGTAATGTTAAAGTTGCTAGATTTTTTTCATCTACATTCTCACTTGCTCACAAGATAATCCAAGTATTTTTGCTCAAAGCCAGCAATTGACCTGATTTATTGGAGGGAGTGGTTAGCACTGTCACTGAACAGCAATATAGTGCTGGGTTTGAATCCACCAGCCAGCTGGGGCTTGTCTTTGTGGAGTTTGCTTGTTCTCTTGGGTATTTCCTGTTCCTTGCTCAGTCCAAAGACATGCTTGTTAGGTTAGGACTGGATATTCTGCTCTGGTAGTAGAAATGTGAAAATGAGTGGTTGCCTATTGGTCTGGGTTAACCCTGCAGTAGCCTGGCAACCTGTCCATGGTACACCCTCCACCCTTTGCCCCATGACAGCAATGATAGGCTCCAGTCTTCGTGTGCAACCTTGAATTAGATGAGTTGAAGAAAAATGGATGGTTGTGTTATTGGAGTAAATGTCAGACTGCAAAATATATCAAAGAATGGTGAAGACATATTTAAGTATAACAAATATACATGTAATAGAAACAAATGCAATAAATAAAAATGCAGAAAAATATGAATGCATTTTTGTGTAACCCTGCTATGCTACTCTGAAAGACAAAGGGGTTATCCTTTAAATGTACAGCATGCTTTTGGGTTTTTTTGGGAGGGGGTTGCACCGTTAAGTGTTGTTAAAAGGAAGCACAAACAGGTTTTGTACTGTACTACTGATCGAACTGTGATAAGAGCAAAAGCTTTTGAAATTTGAAACGTGAGCAGATGCGAGGACATGGCAAGAACAGGAAACCAGAACCTCAGTAGCACTGTGTCCAGACATCAGCCACATCCAAACACACCTCAAAAGCTTTTAATCACTTTGTTGTTCTCCCTGGTTACAAAGAGATGGGGAGGAAGAACAAATGTGTTTCCAAGAGTTTCAGAAGTGCACAAGGGAAAACCACAAAACATGGAAGAATAAAAAAAAAGACTTTCATGGATTTTTTTAAGAGTGAAGTTTAACAGGTCAAAGAAACAAAACAACATCACAAACACACAAGCAAACACAGTAGATGTCTCATCTCTAGTTGAGTTTGTGTCTCTGATTGCTTCCCTTGTGTTGCTCCTGGCCGAGGCTTATCAAAGAGCTCCTTTCATAAGTGCCAGGATCAAGCCACTGCTGTGACTGCTTGGCACCCACTGAGGTGGTTTGGAGATGGGGAGGGGGTGAGAGCTTCAAAACATAGGCAAGGCAGAGGAAGTCAAAATTGAAGGCAGTAAGTGAGGGGGAAATGGTGCATTTGTGCATTTGAAGGAAAATGGGAAAGGAAAAAGGCTGATTTTAGGGTGGGGACATAGCTTCTGCAATGTCTGGAATAAGTGTATGTGTGTTTGCGTGTGCATACAGTTTTGTTTATGACACAGAGAGAGAGAGAGAGAGAGGAGAAAGAGGGCAATCTTTCAGTCTGGGAGGAGTTATTTTATATATGTGCTGACAAAATTAATATGTATTTGCTTTAAGCCTTCTCTGCTTCTGTGATTTCTTGCTGACGCACACTAGAACGCACAGAATATCCAGGTGAATGCAGAAACAGTGAAGGACATGACTCCAGAGGAAAAGAGCAACACACACACAAATACCCTCGGGCCATGTGCTCCTCCTCACTACAGCAGCTATAGTCCTCTCAAGCCCGATATCTGCCCTGTTTACTAAACCATGTGACAGCATCGCATTTTTACAAGACATAATAACTGACTTTGCAGACTAGAGCTCATCCACTAATTGGCGAGTCAGTCTGGTGTTCCTTCATGTAGGGGGCTCTTGTTTGCACGATAAATCCTGACACAGAAGTGATTATGACATGTTGTAACCACTTTGCATGTTATGTCACACGTATAGTTAAATCAGCCTTTTGTATGCACTTTTCAGTGCAGTGGGCTGATTAGTGTTGCATGCTCTGAAAGCAAGATTATGAAATATTTACTAGCTGATTACACTGACACACATCACCATCCAAGAGTAGAATACTGTACAATTTAGACATTCAGGCTGAAATTTGTCATCCATAACTGTGGCTTGATTTTTTAGTCTGCTTATACATGGTCTAATTTTTCTTTTTACTTGACTGAACAGCAAAGCTGCAGGCAAACGGTTATTTAAGAAGTTTATTTCCAGACTGTAGAAACAAAAGTAAAAAATTACTTGTGTATTTTTTTCCAATTAAATTTACTTCACTTCATCCAGGTCTAATGATAAGCTTTTTTACAAACTTGCTACTTCCTATGATCAAAATCTCATAATGAATTTGATAATTTAGTAACTGTGTGTGTGTGAGACAGACTCATATGTGCATCCTCTCAGTCTGCCCTGCATGCTGCAAGCTTGTTGTCCGCCTTGACTCCTCTCCCTCAAGGCTCCCAAATGATGAGGTGACCTTTCCACCTCATCCAGGACTGCAGTGTCACTCACAGCATGAACTGAAAAGTCATCCTCTCGCTAAACACCTCACATCGCTCTCTGCTCTCCTCCTCCACTTGCATCTGATTTGAACTGTGCTTTGCAAGAAAGGTCAGAATTCTCTGTGGAAAATTACACTTATACTTAAAACTAAGCTTTAAACTACAGTAAAGTAGAGTGGCAGCAATTAGTTGTTAAATGAATTACTATTGATTCACTAGTGGTAATAACTACTTTTTCCGAGCATTAAAAAAAAGCAATTTCCAGAGTTCATGACCTGGTGACTCAAAAAAGTCCACAAACCTCGTGGTGAGCAGCAGTAATGTACAAACTGTTTTCCCTTAGAGAACTGCGCCCTGTATCACTGTGAAGAAAAGAAGCATTCATCTGGGTTAATGCAACTGACAGCATGAAATTATTAATGGTGTCCACGCCAACCTGAGCTGCAATGATCCCGAGCTACATTCTTCTTTTGGTTGAAGGATTTAGACAGTAGAAATTGTGTCCTGAGTGTTGTTTGTGTGCTTTTTAGATTTAATGTAGACATGTGATGATTGTTTTGTGTTACTTTCTCTCTGTGATTGTTTTCCTTCTTCTTGCCCAACCCAGGGGATGTCCCAGGGTGGCTTCCTTCATCCACCCATTGAAGACAAGAGTCTGTCGAAATCTCAGCTGGAGTCCAGCAAAGGCTCTCTGTGGTCTGGTTTCGCTCCCAGCATGGCAAAGCTTGGGCAGAAACTCACAGAGGAATATTCTGTTGCGAGGGAAGAGTATGAGGCTTCGTGTGAAATAGACAACTTCCCCACAGGTGAGATTACAAGAGAAAAAAAGAGCGTTAGAAGCGTTAAAGTAGCAAATTTCCTGTGTTCTCTGCATTTGTTATCTTGTGATTTAGCAGGTGTATGCAAGAAAAGAACAAGTGATATCTTAAGAGGTATTAAATGTTTACAGTTGGTTAGTGCAGCACCAAAACTGTTGTTTCTGAAACTCTGATTACAACAATAAGATTGTTTAAGGTTAAATGAATAGTGTGACATTTTGAGGCATAGATTCTCATGCTCACTTTGCTTCTAATCATTAAGCGAGATGATTATTAGCATTTTAATCTCTGTGCAGTATCTACAAAGCTTTAGCACCACTAACAGTGGGAAAAAGCTTCCCTCATTCTGTCCAAAGGTAACAAAGTCTGTTCTTCTTCAACGCTAAACCTCACTAATTTATTGTAGTCATGTGTTCATTTTACATTACGTATTGAATTCAATTCAATTTTATTTATATAGCACCCAATCACAACAACAGTTGCCTGTAAGCTAAAGAAAATAATACACAGAAAACAACAACAATCACATGACCCCCTATGAGCAAGCACTTTGGTGACAATGGGAAGGAAAAACTCCCTTTTAACAGGAAGAAATGCCCGGAAGTGCCACATTTACTTTACTTTTTTCTTTCTATCCATCAAAGATCAAATGTCACGTCTTTGGTATTTACTGTGCAGAAATATATGTAGCATTTGTCGGGTAACAAGCAGTAAGTCCCACAAGACAGGAGAATTTACTGACCATTTGCCAGCTTGTAGTTTCCGTTTTGCAGTGATTAAACACAGCTCTCAAGAGGAAATTTAGCAGTAACCCTCACACTCGCATGATTGCAAATAGAGACTATATAAAAGATGAATGTTTCCATCAAGATGCTACCCAGTGGTTTGCTAAATCCTGTTTTTGTAGTCTTTTTGAAACCAGAAATCACAAAGTGACATGTCTCCACTTCTGAATGAGTTTTCCCCTGTGGTGTAATGTAAGCCTGCATTTCTGGTACACAGTGCTTGATTTGTTTAATGACTACAAAAACAATATGCAGAGTTTAACAAGAGGCTATCTGCTGGACAACTTCTTGACCAAAAGTCCCCAGGAAGTTGCTGCTCTGGAGAAAAATCATGCAGTTTTGCACATAAAACCCTAGATTAAGCAGAAGGCACAACATCTTAATTAGAGAGGTTTGAGGAGCTGGCAGATGGGTTTTGTATTTGGCATCGGAAGCTATTCCTCACTCCCTCCAGTATTTATGGTAACTTCATAAATGACACAGCTCTATAGAAGCCAGTTTTTGGAGATTTCCATGGAGTGGTGTATTTTCATGTTCACAGCTTTTCTTCCCCCCCCCCCCCCCTTTAATGCCTCTGTTCCTAACTAAATTAAAACAGTGCAAACCCAAAACAACTATAAATTAAACAATATGATAAATGCATCACCTTGTAATATTATTATTAAAACAACAGAATTATAACGCAATAACGGCATCCCTCTTTTAGCACAACTCCAATAATTCTGCAAAAGTACACTAAAGGTCAAGGCTCTATATGGGAAACAGATGCATAATGAAATCCCCCCATATTTCACTGCAAACCCACTGAGCCTGCAGGAGAAAATCGGGAGATGTGTGTAGGCACACTATGTGTGTGCTTTGATGGTAGAAGCAATAAAGCTGTTGGTAGAGCATCTCTTCATCAGCAAAAAAGGGACTAATACTGTACAGGAAAGCATATGATTTATGTAGAAAATAAACTAAAAGTAATATATCTGTGACATCACATACACAGCGCTTATATGTTGTATAAAACTATATGATTTTCTTACAGTGGGATGTCACATGGAGTCATCCTCACTCCTTATTCCCCTCCCCACTATGTACCTTCTTGCCTCCACTCTTACCCATGAGCCCTTAACCTTGAACCTCTGACTCCAGCTAGCTATTTAAGCCACCCTGAAGCCGCTGTCTCAGGGCGTAGACTAGCCACACAGCATTAAGTATTGTGCAACAAATATGTACTTAAGTGCATGAAGTCTAAATGAATTACATGTGTCACGGTGAAGGTTTCTGATGAGCTCTGATGAGGACTCTGTCCTTTAAGCTTTTATGTCAGCCAGCTCAGTTATATATCTTATTGCCATCAGGCAATAAATGGTACTATAAAATATTATGAATAAGAAAATAATTAAAAAAGGATGTGGGAGCAATGCATCTTAAAATAATTAGAAATCCATGATTAGTAATGCTGTAGCTCCACATTTCAACCAAATCTATTATTAATTATTCATAAATTAGTGTGGGAAACACATATACAGGGTATTTATATATACTGCGTTTTGAATGGCGTTTACTCTGGATAAATTAAAGGAGTACCCACATCCAGCACCTTCTCAGCAGTAAGTGCTGCCCTTGACCTTGTAGATTTCCTTGTTATGAATCTGCTTACTGGAAGAAAAGAAAATGTTTTCATCGGACTGAGCATCTTTTCCTGTGAAATTTTTCAAAGTCCATGAGTGAACTGACCACCGGAATCCAAAAAGCAGTACAAATTTCCCCCATGAGAAAGAGGGAAACAAGACAGAGTGGGAGAGAAAAGACAGAGAGAGAGAGATTGAGAGGTGGAGTGCAAAGGGGAGCAACCCAAAAAGCAGTAGTAACCTCGATCCTACCTCTGTACAGCACGGCAGTTAATTTAAATTCTGCAAGGAGACAACCCATAAATCACCTCCATTCTGACTAATGGCTTCTGCACTGAGGGAAAACTTGCCTCTCTACCTGGAGACTTTCTGCACTGCAAAAAAATATAGGCTACATTCATTTTGTGTGTGGTGTGTGTGTATATAAATATATATATATATATACCGTATATGAGCGCGTCACTCAGACAGACAGTTTTTGAAAGAGTCAGCAGCACGACTAACCCCACCACGTGAGCAGCTATCACTGGAGGCAGAAATCCCCCTGTGCTGGTCCATAATTAGCCCCCATAACTGCCTGACGTCAGAAGTGTGTGACATAAACCTAACCTTGGACTGGATTCCAAAAAATCACCCTGGGTTAGCACACAAGCACAGCTCACCCAGATTTGTGAGTCATGTGAGTCATAAAAGCTTCTATAAATGTGCTTTTTAAGTGCTAGTACTTCAGAGATTTTGAAATTGTTTTTTTTTTTCTGATTACTTAAGAGAAAATGGGTTTTTTTGGTGTGTGTTTGTGTGATTTTGCAGTAATACTGTTTTTTTTCCTTTAAGGAAAGAAAACCCGTTTAATCATAAGGTCCAACAGAATGACTTTAGATTTAAAAAACTGTTTTACCAGTTAGTTAACGGAGCTATGAGCAACAAAATAACCATAAAATTGTAGTTTTTGAAACCCTAATAACTTATTTCGTCAAACAGTTTCTTAGTATGAATATTTGGTTTCACTTTTTCTGAAAAGGTTTGAGGGATTTGGTAGTCTCATACTTGCCTCTATATTTTCGTGGGGGTGGTTGTGGATGGTCATAATAGGCTTGCATGTAGTTGTTGCTTAATGCTTGGTGGTGGCATCCTCCGTGTTTAGGGAAATGTCTGTTCGGGCGGTGATCCTGATCGCAATGTGTAAATTTACAAGATAAGCTGACAGAGTTTCAACTTGCAGCTGAGTGACGTCGATACACAACTCTCCAGACACATTTGCAAATGTTTCCGCTACAATAATACTCCCTTGCTCAGCTCTTACAGTCAATGCATCTCAATTTCCAACAGATTCTGTTGTTTTTTTTTTTATTAGTAATTGCTGCTGTTCCCTGTAGCCGTTAGACTCAAGCTGAGATGATGTGAAAGTTATAGTCATGTCAATGCTTTGTGTTTTTCAAAAGGGAAATAATTTTAGTATCTGAGAAACAAGGACGCGGAAAACAAAAATGCATACTTTTGCATTACTTCAGTTTAGTAGACAATTGTATACTGTATGTGTGTGGGGACACAGTGATGTCACTCACTTATGTTGGGGATATCCTGGCCAGAGTGGAGTAGACAGGGTGGGTTGGGGACAGTACATAACTTCTTGCTTGGGGCACGCGGTCACTTGCTTGTTTTTTTAGTTGGTTCACAATTTCCTTACAGCAACTGCCCTTTGCTCTGGGATGACACACAGTGCCTTGGGGCCATGCTTGCTTCTTTGTTGCTCCTTCATCAACTGTCACTACTCATTTGAGAGTTCAGTGGAATGACTAATTCAAAACATGCACCAGTCTTGCTAAATACATTTGTTCTATGATATGTCTAGATATCAAATTAAAAGACTGGAGTTGTTGTTGCTAACAAAAGCCATCTCATTTCCCTTTATTCTTTAGTTTGGACTGGCACCTACCCAGATCTGGAAATAGCTTTTGTTCAGTGACACAGTGTGGTCAAAGCAAGTGGAAAATCATTATGAAAATTCTCTAAACACCATTGATGGACACACACGCGTAGGCCATTTCATCAGACTTGAATATCCATTGAGAGCCCAGAGGAAGATTAAACAGTGTTTTGTAATTTGTTACACTCTGTAGGCATTTAGTCTATACACTCCACATGAAATTGGGCGATTGCTTGTGCAGTGACCTGAAGTAACCGGCTGCAGCCTGCTTCGACTCTTATTCCATCCCAGTAACATGGGTGACCTCCAGCTGTGATTGGGACCTCTGTTTCCCCTCGTGGTTAATAAATGTGCTTTAAAACTCAGAGATACGCTTTCCTTTCCCCACCTTTCCCTTTAGTCCGTTCACCTCCTGCTCCCCATTTTAACCCCCTTTTCTGGGCTGTAGCTTAGACAAGCACTGTTTACAGCTGGAATCTGACAGAGCTTTAAAGGAGGTTTCAAGCTGTCGGTGATGACACATAGCTAGGCTTTCCAGTGCTCTTGACCACAAGAGTACAGCTTTCTTACTTCCATGTCAACCTGTGAAAGAGAGATATGACTGTGTCCCTAAGCCCCGCCCAGTTTTACCTACAGTTAAGGACCCTTACTACCTTAAGATGACCTGGTACACTCTAGCACGCTTCAGTTTAAAACAGCTGGTCTATGTGCGACAGCCTAATGACTGTAGTAGCGGCTCATTGCAAAGAGCCCTTGCACTGCTTACCCATCCCACTGATTAATAATGACTATGATCAATCATATGTGAGACTTCACTGCAAGACTGCTAGATCACATGAGATAAGAGCCGATACATAAATCCCCACTAGCCATGCAGGTGCTGAGTTGTTCTGTCCCACTCAGAAAGACAGCGGGAAAGGCCTGTCAGGCAGCACATGGTTCAAGGTCATGCTTTGCATCTGAGTCCTCGCCCCTAGATTTTTCTTATTGTAAAATCTATTTTCTTTTTTTCTAGCTTTTTAAGTCTTGTAAGTATTCCCTCTGCTCTCTGAAGCCTTGGTCCTGTAATCCAATATCATTAGCCCTACGAATGGAAGGCTCTCTGCGTGAATCCATTAAGAAGGCTTCTCTGTTACTCCTTCTCTGTAATCTCTCTAACCCCGTGGGATTAATCACCCACAGAGAACAGAAATCGATCCATTTAATCACTAAAAGATGTGACAAAAACACTATAACTCGCGTATATGGTGGGAAATTATTGGCCAGTTGAAATTCATTGGGGAGAGAAGAGAGAAAGCCTTATAGAAAACAATACTCTGTTGCACCTTAATCAGGCAATCATTCCACTTATTTGTGCTTTGTATTTATACAAACAAAGGAAACCTTTTATTGTTTTCAGGAAACCAACAGTGAAGAAAGTAATACCTAAACAAATTAATGATTAAGAATTTTTTTAAAGCCCAGACCGCGAGTTTGACCATGCAACACCTGTCTTGTTGTACAAACAGACAAGGTTTTCATGTAGGAGTAAATCATGTTTAGTGCCACTCACTTTGCTTGTTTATCTGCATGTTCAGCAGATGTATTTTAGAAATGAGGCCAGGGTCTGCTATGAGGTATTGTAACGTTTAAGATTTGTTGATGCCTCTATGAGCCTATAATGATAAGGAATGAGGGTCGTGCGCCAGTGTTAACCCACTAATAAAATCTGCCTTCCTTTAAAAGGTGTTAGAAAACCACAATTACCCCCCTGACATTTTTTACTGCATGATTTATGAACTGATTATTGCATTTCTCTCTCTAACCCTTATTCTAGCTGCGGAGTAATAAAGGGAAGTTAAGGGGCAGTATTGATCAGGTAAAAAGTACTCTTTGATTTGCCATAGATATGCAGCTGGAGAGGAGAGGAGAGGAGAGGAGAGGAGAGGAGAGGAGAGGAGAGGAGAGGAGAAAGCTATTGATGAGTTTTTCCTCTCCCACGGCCCTCTACCATGCAGCCCCTGGCCGTCTGGACACCCGCCACGTGTGAACAAGCTTTCAGCTCACATCATCTTCTCCACTTCCACCTATAATTGGCCATATGTGTCACTAGCACCCTGCTGCTGCTGCCACTGCTACTTCTAGAAGGAAAGAAAAGGAGATCACAGCTTTGACAAGGTGATTGTTGGATGGCTCTTGCTTCGACGTATCAGGTAAGCCTTATCTGGGCAAACATTTACTTTTGAGCCCTTCTATGACATAAATTAGTAGATACCTGTTGTGTTATAGCAGTTGGCTTGATTTTAACTGTTGCTTAACTGCTCTGGTGGTAAAGTTATCTCCATACTATAGCATAAAAATAACACACCGAGGGTTTTTAAGTTTAAGTACTTGTCCTTCACATAGAGGGTGGATATAACGAGACATTTAAACTGTCTCAGGAGGATATTTCTAGAAGCGCTGGACAGAAAATGTACAGTAGATCGTCAGCGGGCCAACAACTGAATAAGCTGAATGCATAATACCCAAAAGTGGCCCATGGCATGTGGCATTCAGTGAGCATTCATTAACCTTTACAGCAGCTGCAGCAGTTACCTGAATTAAATAAGGTAATAATAAGGTATAGTGTTAAGATAAATAAGGGTAATTGAATCTATATGGGCCGACTTAAGCTCAAACAACAGATATGCTATTTTTTTTCTGGTGTCTAAAATGCATTCTCGCTTAATTGGCAGCAAACCTATTAGTGATGCCAGAGAGGGAGAGGGGGGAAAAGGTCAGAGTTTGGATAAGTGTCGCTCTGCCGTTGTCTAAAAGGCAAATGTCACACCATAGCAGGGAGGCTGCGGAGAGAGGGTGGTAAGTGAACAAGCTGGTAAAGTGAGTACAGAGAGTATGGTTAGGGTGGGGAGAGGAAAGAGAAGTAAGTGGAGAGGAGAGGTGAGGAAGCATCTCTTCTGAGATGCTACAAGGCACATGTAGATGCTAAGTGGTGAGTGGGGATAGGGAACGTGCGGAACAGAATTCCAGAGCAGCCACAGGGCAGCCTGGGGTTTTGCCACAGGGGAGTTGGGAGGCAAATTTCATGTGACAAAAAGGCATTCACAGTAGCTCTAATGCTCTTTTCTTGGGGAAGACCACTGGTGTCATTTTTATCACGTGCAGTTTTCACGATCTAGAGTTGTTCAAGAACTGATGATGTCAAGCGCAGTTTTACTTTGGATTACAAGCTCAAAAAAGAAAGGAAACGGTCCTTGTGACATGTAAACAGTTAGGAAGCCGCTGTACTTGTCTCAGTCTCAGCACTTCATTAATTCATTAGACCTAAATTAACATGTTGGGGCTTGTATGACAAACCAGACTTGCCTTTAAGTTTTAGCTTTTGAAGCAATTAACAGGCTTGATAAAGAATTGAACTGATGCCCTCATAACAGGAGAAAGCTCCAAAATTAAAACAAAGCAATTACCCATATAATTTCCACTGTCACTAAAAAATAACAGTTAACTGTAGCTGTTTTTTAATATACTTATTTTTTATAGCCAACAAGTCCTAAAAATAAGTTGATCCTGTGGATTCTTACTTTTCTGTACCTTTGAGCTCCACTGGTCTGTCATATCTTGTAGCTCCTGCAGTACAGGTTTCAAATCGTCTCATTCACTGGAGCTTCTACACTGCACTGGCTTTGCTGAGTGGTGGATACATTGCTCATTGCTCTGCTGAGTCCTTCACCCATACAAGTACACTGTGTGAATATATCCCATCAAACTCTTTCTTCTTGTGAATTACACATATACATAGTCATCATGCATCTCCAAAATCATCACGACACCAGTGTTGGAGTCCTATTGAAAACTGCAGGGCTGATGCATAAACATTGCCTACGCTGGATTCTTCACAAAGAAACCTTACCTGACCTCATGACAAAAGTCACTCCTGGAGTTGTTCTAGGAAAAGAGCTGAAGCTCTGTTAGGCGTGGTGTGAAAATATTATGCTTTGGGGTTGAGCGGCTTCTTGTGGCAGACGAAATTACACCAAAATATCAGCAAATTTGGGATCCGAGTGTGATGCAGTTGGTAGAGAAATTGAAACTGAAAAGAATCTGGCTTCAACAGCAGGACAGTGATCCAAAATGCACCTCATAATCAGCAAATTCACTACTTGAAGAAATGCAAGCTGTAGCTTTTCCAGTGGCCCTGAAGGTCCCCTGATTTGAACCATACTCAGTTTCTGTGGATACATCTCAATTATTTTGCACATAGGAGATAAGCAAATTATTTCAGAATTTGAAATAATCTGCAAGGAGCAGTGGGTGAAAAAAGTGGATGATCTCACACGCCTGGATGAAAGCCAGTGGAGATTTTTTTAATGATGTTGTTTACTTTCCCCCGTTGTTGTCACATAGATTATATCAGAAACCAAGAAGTGTGATTATGCATAATCATTTAGAACAAAAGTAGCAACTAAATAGTCGCACTTCTTTGCTTGTGCAGTGCTTCAGTACAAATATCTGTCTGCAATTTTAAATTGAAATGTTTAATTTTCAAAAAAACTAAGGGGTAGTCGAAACTCCTGTTGGAAGATTGCAGGTTCTACATGACAAGTTAAAAGGGGAGAACAAATAGTTAAATAGTGATATCAGTGGGATGCTTTGATGGTTTGACACAGTTTATTTGTGCCATCAATGGCCTGTAATCACAGAGCACACAGCAAGTCCTTTGAGCTCCTCAGAGAATGATGAGTTGTTGTTTTTTTCCTTTGGTGCCATAGCAGCAATTTTCCCTGTCTCTGACACATCACGAAAGCATGTGGTATGAGGGATGTTGTGGTATTATGCTTGTTTCTTTCTCTCCCTTCTAATCTAGTGATTATCTAATAGGCTACTGCCTTTAACAATGGTAATGAGACATTTCACTGAAGCATACTGAGATTTTATCTTCACCTTTTGACACAGGATGTCAACAACACAGTGTGTGATATGCTGGTGTGCACAGTGTCTAACTGTGAAATGCCAGCATCCTGATGTCTTGTTTAGAGGACATATCACATACCCATGTGACAGCTATAACTGAATTCCACTCTGGGTGCTTTTATCTTCTGTTATTTTTGTTCATTTTCTGTATATCCACATAAAACAACAGTCATACTGCAGATACTGGGAAAAGACAATCAGGCAGTTTTAGGGGCATTAATTTAGCAACAGAAACTCTTTGATTGTCAGTTCTAAATGGTCACAAGAACTGAAGCAACAATAAACTGCACAAATTCGTTTTTGAGTTGTCTGACCATTATATAATATTGACAATCTATATTATTGCTAATATATATTTTGTAATATATCTATATCATGGCTAAAGCACTTCTGGATGGATGCAAACTGCATTTCGTTGCCTTGTACTTGTGATGTGTGCAATGACAATAAAGTTGAATTCTATTCTATTCTATATAAATAAAACTGGCATTAAAAAATGTTGTTTTGGTGTTTTTTTGTTCAATAAATGTGTCTTTTTGTGGTTTTGGATGGCAATTTATTTACCTAATCATCATGTGCTCAATAATTGGCAAATACGGTATATTTTTAGGTTAAAGAATGAGTGATGATTAGTGTGAATGTTTTGTTTTGCAGACGTAGGTAGTGTCTTTTTCTGAAATTACATGAATGAAGATAAACTAGAGTAAGGTTCACAAGACTCGAAAATGATAGATTATAGCCATTGTGTTTCTTTTTTTCTGATTCTGAGCATGAAGGTTCAAATGTTGAGGAGTTAACCTTGGTAGTGGGGTTGGGGGGGGGGTTTAAAAAACAGGATCTGATGTTTTGCTTTGGATATTTTCAGCCCCTGCAGTTTCTCTGGTGGCAAACAGCACCTGAGAGTTGCCAGCATCACAGAAGTGGAAACAGGCCGAGACATCGGGGAAGCCGAATGAGGTGGCTCCATCCTCTTCTAAAGGAATGGCAGAGGAGGGCACTGGCACAGCGTCTGGCCTCATGACTTAGTGAGGCACATGAGACCACTGGAGTCCGACCACCATCTGGTGTCTGTCATTGAATTAGATTGACACCATGATGAGAAACATGGAGGATTTACAATGTATGTCTGCGTCTCTGTCAGTCTCTGTGCATCAATGGCTTAGGCAAAGATTGGCAACCACCGCCCCCCTCCTTCCTCTCCTAGTCTTCAAATACTCCCACCCCCCTCCACCTCCCTCTTGCTCCTCATCCCTCTCTATATATCTCAGTCTGGTCTGAAGATAGACGAGAATCTGCTGTGGGATTATGTACTGCGAGCTGCTAATAATGTTGAAGAGCCTCCTGGGCTCTCACTCCCGAAGCAACGGAGCAATAAAACCAGAAGCTGGGAAATACATGGCTATTTAATAGAAACCGAAGCTTCTGAGCTGCTGTGCTATATTTACAGGTAGCCTTTCTGCTTTAGTTTTTTTGCATCCTGCGCTTGTCTGCCTTGCCTGCCCACCCGTCAGCCACCTTGGAGGAGACCTGGTACCTGCTGTTCCTTGCTCCCTACAGCCTCCCACGCCACTGCCACAAACACGCTCTGCTTGTAGAGGCAATAATGCAAGAACCGGTGCGAGTGCAGTCATTGTGATTGTTGTTAAAAGTGACACTGGGTTATGAAGCATGGAGCAGGTGACAAAGAAAAAAAATGATGATGCTATTCACAAAACAAGGAGAAAAGGGGCAGAATAGAATGCTCTCTTCATCACAGTTTGTTGTTTGTTGTGCTTAGTGATGCTGCCCAGTTTCCCAACTATTCAAATCTTGCCATTTAGTTTGTACCATCTGTCTCACACCGAAGTCAGAATGGGTATGACACAACAGGGCCAGTGTTTTGTTGTCTTGTTCTATTTATTCCTCGATAATGAGAAATCAGCAGAGGAACTGGCATGGTGCTTGCTGCCACACATATACACCCATGAAAGTCTTCCTGGGCCATATGGCTTGTCTACAGGGGGCTATTTGACTCTTCTGACTCTGTGGCACCAGAACCACAGATCTTGATCTCTTTTCTTCAGAGGCTTATCATGAATGCACTCTTATCACGCATCTTCACTGAAACTGAATAACCTTTTGTAGTATTTCCAGTGGATACTCATCTCCCTTCAAATGCTTAGCAGTGAGTGACAGGTGGCTTGATTGTCAAACAGCAGCATAAAAAATCAGTCGGAGGATGTCATGAGAAAATTATTGGGACGTGCTGTGGGATTTAAATTGTCATAATTGTCCTGCTTCATTGTGGGACACTCTGTCTATGCAATAATTCCATCTTTAGCCTCATGTGTGTTCATTGTGTCATTTCTTCAAAAGGGAAGACGGCACCATGTGACTAATTACACACTCTTGGAATGTTTGAAGTGATACAGATTGAGGATGGCATGAAAGCAATGTTTAATTCACCATCCCCGCATGAAGACTTTTAAATCTAGAGCTTGCTTGACTTTGCAGCAGCAGGCTCTGCCACAAAAAGGACTTACTTGTAATCCCCAGTGTCACAAACAATAATGTGCGCTCTCTCCCACAATGGTTTACAATGGTTCAAATGTGGAAAGGCACACTCACAATATACTGCAAATCATATGCACATTTAATTAAAGTTTTACAAAAAAATATGTAAATTCAGAGTTTAGTAATTGTGGAACAACATCCTTATAACTTGAGAAGTTGCTACTGCGCGAATGTGCAGTGTCCCCGTTTCAAAACATAAGAAGACTTTAGACTTCAGTAGGGTCATGTCACAGAAGCTAAATCCATCTTTATTTACAGTTCGTGCTCTCAGTTTATTGTCTTGCTTGAAGCTGGGGCACAAGTTGGTGTACTCCTGTTAAAAATGAAGCAACCTTATGATTCAGCATCTGGTAGAACTTTAGCAGCAATAACTTGAAGTAATCTCTTTCTGTATGACTTTATCATCTGTCACATCATTTTCCATATCTAAAGAAACTGAAGCAAATTTCTAAAGAGTGTGGCCCACTCTTTAGAAATTTGCTTTAGTTCGTTGAGGTTTGCGGGCGTTCTTGATTCTTGATGCTCAATTCTTTTCTTTTTCAGCCATTCTGTTGTATCACCCAAGCTTGAACTGTTAGACAGATGGCCTAATATTTGACTCTTGAATACTTTGGTATACAGGAGTTCATGGTTGACTCAGTGACTGTAAGTTACCCAGATTCTGTTGCTGCAAAATGAGCACATCACCCCTCCACCACCATGCTTGACAGTTGGTATGAGGTATTTGTGCTGATATGCTGTGTTTTGTTTTTGCCAAATGTGGTCCTGTGCATTATGGTCAAATATCTCTAGTTTGTCCTTTGTGTCCAAAACACATTCTGCCAGAGGTCTTATGGTTTGTTCAGATGCAACTTAGCAAAGCTAACCTGTATTGCCATGTTGTTTTTAGAGAGAAGATGCTTTCTACCGGCAGCCCTTCCTCATGGAGGCCAGTAGGGTCTGAGATTTTATTTTATTTGCAGTATTTTTTTAGCATTGCATCGCTGACCTTGGGATAAATTTGCTGGGACATCTATTCCTACAATAATGCAGTGGTGTGTTAACACATACACGAATGGTGCAACAAACTGTCAAAATTTCAGTGCGTATAGACATGCTCATACTTCCTGATGATCAGTTAATGAAGTGCATTCGCTTAACTGATCACTTATTGGCTGATACTAACCCTCTTAATTCCAATAGAAACAGTGTAGGTGTACTTTGTTTTTCACAAGACAGCACAGAGTGTTGTGATGTTGTGAGTGTTACTGTCCAGCTATGATTACAGACGCTCCATCTCCATTCACTTTTATTTTGTTTTCACTTGATTAATTTGCCAGAAAATACAACATAAAATAGACAAATAAATTTGATTTTTGACTTGAATTTGATTTTTAAATTTTCAGTTTTGTTTTTGTTTTCATTTCTGTGATATTGTGCCAAAGTAGATACAAGACAGGGTTTTTTCACATTAAAGTTACTGATGCTCACTCTCATCTGAGCAATACTCTAATTCAAAAAGCCAAGCCAGTCCCAGTTTATTTATAAAGCACTTTAAAAACAGCAACTAGTGATCAAAGTGCTGAACGCAAGAATAAAAATATATTAGAATAAAATAAACAAATAATACAAAATGAATGGAATTAAAATTACAACGGAAAATAAAGGGATCAATATAAAACTGGGTCGAAAGCATAGCAGAACAGGTGGGTCTTAAGAGCAGTTTTATAAACTGGCAGTGAAGGCGCCTGTGTAATGTGAAACAGCAATGAATTCCACACTTTGGGAGTCGCGTGAGCCCTGTTCCCTCAACCGCGAACCATCAGCTCAGAGAAGTAAGCTCTAAAATGACCGTGGGTCATTTTAGAGCTTAGAAACAGAAAAAAGAATTTAGAATTGAACTCAAAAATGGACAGGCAGCCAGTGCTGTGAGGATAAAACAAGAGTAATATGCTGCAGCATTTTGCACTAGGTGAAGACATTACAGGGAGAACTGGCAAACACCGACATACAAAGAGTTACTGTACAGTAATCTAAACAAGTTGTGATAAAGTCATGGATTACTGTTTAAAAGCTGGAAACAGGCCGAAAGTTGGATAATGCAGTGGGATCCAGGACAGGTTTTTTAATCAGTGGATGGACTGTCACAGTCAACACAATAAAGCCTTCAGCTCATTTCCTCCATCTTCCAATACGTCTGTCTTCATCATAGCCATAAACATTAAAGAATAATTTCAGGAATATACAATGTTACTGTTTAAGCTTCAGCATTTTACATAGCACTTCTGTATATCAAAGACCATAGAAGCTCTTTAGTTTGTGCTTCAAGTGCTAATACTATATATAATAAGTTACAAGATGATTATATTGTGAAACTTACAATCTTCTGAAATCTTTATATTACTAATAATTACAGTTGCATGACACGTTCTGAAGCAGTTTAGAGGTACTTTCAAGCATTATGTATAGGGTTTCAGAGAAAACCTTCTTGTCAAACAATGTAACTGTTCAGATTCAGAGAGGTCTCAACAGGCTGTGGTGACCGTGAAAGCTTTCACAGACACTTTAAATCTAAGCCAGATTTGAAATTTGAATGGTAGCTGACAGAAAAAAATAAATTTTTTCCTCAGCCTTGAACTGAAAAAGGACAGCAGAAAGGACAAGTACTGAACAAGGTGCAAAAGAAAAAGAAAGATAGTGTTCGTAATCATTGGAAAACATAAAGTAAAGAAAAACATACTCCCAGCAAGCCTAACATCTTTTTAGCCACAAAATCTTTCTCAATCTCTGCACTAATGCTTTTCCAGTATTGACTTTAATTACACATTATATGGAATTTATCCATGATCTAATCTTTTGTATAAGTAAAGGTACTGGGCCACAGCTTTTAAATTTGGAATTCAGGTGATTACAGTTCCATTGCTACATGTATATAAAAATCAAGTATATATCCATGCAGTCTGCCATACATATTTTTGTGAAAGAATAGCTCATTCTAAAGAGCTCACTAAAATGGAGCATGATACTGTAATAGGATGCTATCCCTGAAACAAGTCAGATCATCAGTTTTCTTCTCTCCTAGATATTCCACAATCAGCTGTAACTGGTATTACGGCAAGGTGGAAGCGTTTAGGAACCGTTTAGCAACTCAGCCAAAAAGTGGCAAACCACATAAAGTTACAGAGCAGGGTTTGACAAGTGCTGAGGCAAATAATGTGTAAAAGTCACCAATGCTCTGCTGACTTAAATAACTGCAGAATTCCAAACCTCCTCTGGAATTAACATCAGCATGAAAACTGTGCGCTGGGAATTTCATGGCATGAATTTTTATTGTTGAGTGGCACCTGTGCGTGTAATGTTTGGACAGCCTGATGCTTTTCTTCATATAGTGTGTAATACTGACTCATATCCAGTGTGTCTCTTAAGAAGTCTATTCAATCCCCCTGGACCTCAATCTCTTTAAGAAATATTTTCATATAAATATGACTTCGATTCTGTATGCAAAAGATACAAAATTTTGTATGAGAAGCTTTTTTGGACACCATTTCTATTTAGTAGAGTGCTAGTGGCCGGCCACATTTGAGCAGTCTCTTTTTTTTTTTTACACCATGTAACTAAAAATTTGGTTTGGAAAGCACATTGTTGGCCATTGTCTGGTGGCAACTTAGCATATTAGCTTTCCTTTTCTTTCTTTTATCTCCATTTATAAACAATAGCCACTGAACAGAGCAGGAAGTCTCATTCTGGACACATGCCAGCTGCACTGGCAACCACAAGATATTGGCAGTTTCCCACAGGGGCAAACTCAATGAATGATGAATGTAGATTCTAATGTCAAAATGCCCCACATCTTTACTCTGTATATAATATTTCTTAAAAGAACATAAAAGGATGATTGACTTTATATGAAGTCTATCATCCTGTCCTACCCCTCCACGAATCGCTACTTTATTATGGCTACGGAGTTTGTGTGACTGAGTGTGCCCAAGTGGTCCCAGGAGCCATGTTGCTCCAAATTGGGAAGAAGTCTAGGGCAGGGTCACAGGAGGGACTTCCAGGGAACTCCAGGCCATGTTTAAAACATGATGGGAGTCAAACATTTACAGTAAGATTCTAATAGGGCCACCACATAAAGTAGCTTAATGACCTGGCAATCAGTGGGGGAGTGCGGTTAAATACAGTAGGTAAGAGGAGATCTGTTATAAGTGCGCCAGCAGACACCTGAAGGTATGTGTGGTTCCTATGCGCGGTGGTAAGGAGAGTTATTGCACAAGCACACCCACAGACACGACAAAGATCAAGAGAGAGGGAGAGGTGGAGCAAGAAGAGAACAGAGAGAAGGGCAGGTGCCACATCTGGAGTACACAAGGGACCATATCAGGAGAGGCTTCAAGTAGAGCTGTAACTCCTCCACATTGAAAGGAGCCAGTTCAGGTGGTTCAGGTATCTATCTAGGATGCCTCCTAGGTGCGTTTTAGGCATATCCTACTGGGAGAGTGGCTGGGGAGATGGAGATCTGGGCAGATAAGACACGGATGGATGGATTGTCCTCCCCTATTTAGAAACACACTGCATCAGATGTCATCCACAGTGGTCATCATTTCAATTCATTATTACTTAATGGGGTGAAAACGGTCCAGTTTTAAACTAACAGATAATTTTGTTTTTAGTACTCAACTAAAAAGAAAAAAGAAGAGTTGTTTTAGCCTAACAAACATTATTTTCACTCCCTCACATCTGGAAGAGTCCACATCCCAGTAGGGAGCCACCTCAGGCACAGCCATGCTGAGCAGAATTTCCCAGCAGGACCAATACCATCACAAACAAGGAGCGAGGCCCCACAGAGCACACATGTGGAGAGAAGGTCACAGACCGTGCTGAACCAGCTGAACACAAACAGCATCATCCACCCAGTCCAAAACCACAACTTGTAGAGCTGCACCCGGTTCAGACTCTAAAAAGTCCCCTGGTGGCTCCATGCCTGTCAGGGTTTATTATTGTTATCTTACTGCTGTTTGGCCTCATGCTAACCTAATAAAAATGTATGGAGACATTTCAGTCCCATGAAATCTATTATTCCAACAAGTAGCCCATACTTCTAAGTTCTATGTGGTATGTTAAACCATGTTATCTTGCATATATTGTAGCCTACTTGGACATATTACAAGCTGCGGCCACTTCAAGTGTAGCCCAATATCCTGAAAGTATAGAAACCTTACAACCTAGAGTCACATTCAAAATTGAGAATATTCTGTTGAACAGAGGTGAAGAGAGGTGATCCATAATCAAAAAATCACCACATCTAAGATTTCTTTAAATGTTGTCATCAGTGTGACTAAATTGTTCAATTTCATCAAGATTGAAAAATTTGGTCAAAAGCACTGATTTTATAAACAAATGGTCCAAATGTAATAACAACATATATAAGTGTTCTAACATCTGACACCACTATCCAAAAGTCGTGATTATTTCTGAGTTAAAAAAAAATCACTGTCACAAACATGATGACGTGATAACACTGTTAGGTATATGGAATATGACAAAAACTGCTTTTCAACAGTTTTTGTATCTTGTTGACTCAACCTTTGTACCTCAAACACCTGCTGTACATCATCTTACATCTTCCTCTGTTCCTGTCACAATCAGTGCTCTGTCACTTGAACATAAAACATATGACATTTTGGGGGCATAGGGTGAAATACCAAAGAATTTTATTATTTGCTTATTTTATTCAGCGTTTTAGTGTTACTTTTGTACTGAAAAAACAGGTGTTAGGTGCAACTTTTACAGTGGTGTTATACTCAACCCACTTGCACTTAATATCTCTAGTGTTATCTTGCAGGCAGTGCTGTCATTTGATGTGGCCTTGTTTGTTTTTTGGTTTTTATTAAAAGAGGTTAAAATCTAAGGTCAGTTGTGTCCTTTTTCTTATTAAATGCAAATGTGCAAAAGCTTCTTACCTGCACCATGGAGTGCAGGTAAATAAAATGAGAAGGTCCTGCAGCTTGACAGCAAAGAGATGAAAATCTACTCAAACATAAAGAACGCTGATTTGTGAATGTTTTACATCCAATCAAGCACCCCTCCTTTTTTGTTGAGCCATGTTAGACAGGTGGTGCTGTGTGCCGTTTCTTGGGACTGAGTGGCATTTTAAACTGAACTCGCCATTCTTACCTGCACCTGTATTGTGTCTCCAGAGCAACTGCTTTTCCATTTAGCACCTGACAATATCCAAGCTTTCTATTCATTTCCCGTCTTTCAGGCTGGAGGAAATGAATCACTGGGCTGTCAAGGAGAGGCACAGGAGCAATAACAGAAGTGTGTGAGAAAAGAAACTTTGATATGTAAGGTTTACTCACTCTTTATTCCTCATGGACCCTTGGGGTATGTTATGGGACATCACACTGTTAGACTCTGGCTTCTAAAGCTAACAGACCTGCAGGTGTAATTTCATCTGCCCATCTTTCTATTCCTTGGCTCTGCCTCCCACTTTCACTCTCAGTTTTTGGCATATTCTCTTTCTTTCACACAGGCTGCCTAACTGTCTGCCCTGTGTCACTTCCACTTGCATCACAACCATCATGGTGATGAATCTCAGCAGTAACTTGGAATAAAAAACATTTCAGAAGAAATTACTCCAATGATTAAAAAAAAAAGAAGAAAGAAATACAGATGACATAAGTGGTAATGAATAATGATAATCTTTCTCTCTCTCTCTCTCTCTCTCTCACACACACACACATCCACACACACACACACACACACACACTTGCCATATGGCCGGTCTTTCAACCTTCAAACTTGTGTCCTCTTCCAGAGCCTTTTGAACTTGAGGGTCAAAGTTTGAAGGATAAAGTTTGTGCAGTGTCTTTGCTGTTCCTAGCAAGAAACCGCTAAGAAAGTATCCCCTCACACAATTGCACAAAGCAGTAATGCTATGCAGGGTACAAGACAAGATGGTTCCATTTTTTTGTCTTGTTTGTACCAATTGTGACCCTACCATCTGAATGTTGCAGCAGAAATCAAGTCCCAGATCAGGCAACATTTTTTCAGTGTTTTTAGCTGACAGGACGTGGAACAAATTGCAGCCTTCTGCTGATTTAGCATCTGCTTCAAGAAAAGAGTTTTGTATCCAGAGATACTCTTCTGCATTAGTTGTAACTAGTGGTTGTTTGAGTTACTGTTGCCTTCCTGTCCTATCCTCAAAACTTTCCTCTAACTTCAACAGGATTTTCACCTAGAGAACTAGCACTCACTTGATAGTTTGTATACTATTCTCTGTAAACCCTGGACATAGTGCCGGAAAATCCCAGTACATCAGCAACTTCTTAAATACTCAGAACATCTCGAACAACCAACCATGTCACATTCAGACCACCTTTCTTCTCCATTCTGATACTTGGTTTGAACTTTAGAACTTCAGCAGGGTTCAGATCAAAAAGTCAGCCTGAATTCCAGATGCCCTCTGGTTATGACAGTTTTCCGAACATGTTTATTTTTATAAACGATTCACCATATTATCTATTAGTACAGACTTACTTGTGGTTCCTGTAGTTTTCAGTAGTTAAGTGGGAGGTAGACTCTAGCTATCAGGCTTCTCTGTGGCATGAGGCCAACACGGAAGTGCCAAAAACTGCACTGTATCTGAAATGGACACTTTACAGCCTGTTCCAAAAACAAATCAATCAGCTGCACATTTAAAAATATGTTTAGAGTATGTTACAATAAAAGCACTTTAGCTGCTAACTTGTTATTACCCCTTTTACCTAAATATGGTTATGTCTTGCTCTAATGGTTCCAAAACCCTAAAATCAGTGAGTGATGATGGGCACA
This sequence comes from Oreochromis niloticus, assembly GCF_001858045.2. Classification (NCBI taxonomy): domain Eukaryota; kingdom Metazoa; phylum Chordata; class Actinopteri; order Cichliformes; family Cichlidae; genus Oreochromis; species Oreochromis niloticus. The sequence goes on along the minus strand of NC_031969.2, from coordinate 26,145,111 downwards.
TTCACCTTAAATACATAGTGTGTGTGTAGAGACAGCTCACATTTTGAGACTCAATGGTGTCTGTCATTACTCTCTCTGGTGATGGTAGACACTGCCTTACTGTAGTTTTTTTCTTTTAATTTATTACTTTTAAAAAGGCTTTGACTCTGAATGTGGCATGGTTAGTGGTGCAGTAAGAGCAGAATCAGGTGACCCTGAACTATGCCTTAGTTATTCTATACAGGCTTGGGCCACTACCAAACCAGTGATGCAATGAGCACTGCTCCCCTACTCTCTCTTCCACTCTCCATGTTTTTATGTGCTTCTTTGGCATATCATTAACATCTATTTCCTGTAGGTTTGCCTTTGTTGTTTCTCTATGCTCTTTTCTCTTTTTGTTTCCTCTTCACTCCAGTTGTTCACCATAGATAGCTGCTCCCCTGTGCCTGGTTCTGCTGGAGGTTTTTCAGTTTTCAAATAAAATTTCTTCCACCACTGTTGCAAAGTGCTTCATTGTAAGAGATCATTGATAATTAGGTATCTATCTATAATGTTGTTGGGTTTATAACTTACAATATAAATTAGTGATGTAGTGATTTGGCACTATATTCAGTCATGGGTAAAAGTTTACTTTTACTTGATATCATGGCCGTGCAAATTAAACAAAAAAAAAAACTAAAGAGAAATCAAAACTAACAACAGTAATTTGAAATAATGACAATCAATTTCTGAGGCATTAAAATCAATGACAAGTGAGCAGTTTACTTTTTTTATTTTTCTTGTCTCACTTATTTTTCAATGTCATGTCAGTCTCTGTTACTGCTATAAACTCCATATGGGTTTTGTCTTCAGGTGAAAAAAGACAGACGGCAGAATCTAGGAAGCAGGTTTCAGTATCAATCTTTACCCAACAAGACTACAAGAACCACCCACTACAGACCAACTTGCTATTACAGCAAGTGACCATTCATGCCTGCCACTCACCTAAAGACAACACTGACCACTCAACTTCTTCAGAGGACACTACAGCACATGACATATTAATCGGTGTCATTACAACGGTCAAGATAATGAAAAAGTAGTGTGTAAAATGAACCTTATTATTGTCCAATTGCTTCTTCAAGGTAATTGATGATGTCTTAAAAGAAGACGTATATGAAGTGGCTTACCCAGTCTCCAGACCTCAATCCTATAGAAAATCTGTAGAAGGAGCTGAATCATTGAGTAACCAAGCAGCAACCAAGAACCCTAAAGGATTGAGAGTTTCTGTGAAGAGGAGTGGGCCAGAATCCCTCCTGAGATGTGTGCAAACCTGGTGACCAAATACAAAAAATATTTTGCTTGGGGATAAAATATTTATTTCATTCAGTGATATGCAAATCCATTTATAATGTTTATATAATGCGTTTTTTAATGGGCTTTTGGTTGATATCTCTCTCCATTAAAATGACAGAACCATAAAAATTATTTGCAAGTGAGCAAACTGTATTTTCTTTTCAATTTTATGCTGATGACGTTTAGACTGACGTATACCCTGGTATGTTAAGTTCTCATAATAGCTGCCTTTGCAAAGTTTCAGACTGGATATCAAATAATTTCCTCCACCTGAATTCAGACAAAACTGAAAATCTTCTCAATGGGTCGAAGCTCACTGCTGAACAGATTCTGCTGTCAGTCCTTTTAAACCTGTAGCAAAAAAATCTTGATGCCTGGTTTATTGCCTGGTAAATTTTGAGCAGAATATGTCAAGAGCACTGGGCAGAGTGGACTCAATGGCAGGATTCAGAGAGTTAAAGTTCATTTATTTACAGTAAAAAAAACACCCTGGTGACATATACAGGTCGTGATGGGGGGAAAACAGGGATCCAGGGATGGGGAGCGTCCAAACAATCCAACTCTTCTCCCTCACTCAGCTCAGGCAGTCTCTCCAAATACTCCAATTCAGGGAAAGTCTGTACACGAGAGGAAGAACAATGAGATTATTGACGAGGGAAAAAAGACAAGGAAAACAGACTAGACAAGAGAGCTGAGGCTTTACTAACAGCATAGTTCAACAATCTAGCAAAGAATGAGTCTCACCCACCACCTTAAATACTGGCCTGCTGATGAGCTCATCTAGAACAGGTGGCTGATTCCTGCAGGTGTGTTTAGCCAGAGGCAGGAACCCACAATGACTCCTTCTCATGAACAATGCAGGCTGTGATGAACACCCCTGGTTGTTCATCATCATTTCAACAGTTTGAGCCGGTGTCACTTCATACTCTCAAGCAACTTATTGACCAATGAAAGAACACCTCTCCTGCTTATGATATCCTTCCATCTCGTTTAGTTAAGGATTGCTTCAGCGTAATTGGACCCAGCATCCTATCTCTAATGAATATATCTCTACTTGCAGGCTCTGTTCCTTTAGCCTTCAAACACGCTGTTGTCCAGCCCGTTCTTTAAAAAAGGAACCTTGATCATAACGATCTTGGGAACTGTAGGCCGATCTCTAAGCTTCCATTCCTGTCCAAAATACTGGAGAGGATCGTTCTTTCACAATTCCAGCCGTATTTGGATACAAATGCCATTTATGATAAATTTCAGTCTGCTTACAAACCCTGTTATAGTACTGAAACGGCCTTGCTCAGAGTCCTCAATGATCTCCTTCTGATTGCTGACTCCGGACGCTCTTCAGTCTTGGTCCTACTATCTATCTATCTATCCTCGGCCTTTGATATGGTAGATCATAACATCCTATTAGCGAGGCTTGAACACACAGTTGGCATTGGAGGTGCCGCCCTAGATTGGTTTAAGTCATACCTCTCTAATAGGTCCTTCTCGATCAATTTTGGCCCTTATTTCTCCTCTGCTGCACCTGTCTCCTGCGGCGTCCCTCAAGGATCTGTCCTTGGTCCCCTGCTCTTCTCACTGTATATGCTCCCCTTAGGCGCAATCTTTGAGAAGTATAACATCGCACATCATTGTTATGCCAACGACATACAGATGTATTTCGAGCTAACTGATGATCCCTCTATGTCTTTGTACGGCTTTCGCGAATGCATGCGTGAGGTCAAAAATTGGCTCGCAGGTAACTCTCTTATTCTAAACGACAGGAAAACGGAAATTATCATGTTTGACAGTAGAGTCCCTCGTGGCCAACTCCGTGACGCCCTCGGTTCCTTTAACAGCTTCCTCACCGACACTGTTAGTGACCTGGGTGTATTTTTGGATAGCTCTTTTAAGTTCGATAAACAAGTGTCTTCTGTTGTTAAATCTTGTTTCCATCAATTGCGTCTTATTAGCAAGGCCAGACATTATGTTCCACATAGGGACCTTGGAAAGCTTATCCACGCCTTTGTGACATCTAGGTTGGATTATTGCAACTCACTTTACTTCGGTCTTAACTCTACTCTCCTCCATAGACTCCAAATTGTTCAGAATGCAGCTGCTCGACTCCTTACTGGTAGTGGGCGGCGTGTCTCTATTACCCCTGTCCTTGCTGATCTGCATTGGCTTCCCATTAAGTACCGCATTCAATTCAAAATCCTGCTGCTTACCTTCCAAATTATTAACAATATAGCGCTAAGCTACCTCATTGAGCTACTTAGATCATACACCCCTACTATAGCATTAAGATCATCTTCCCAGTCACTCTTGGTACTGCTGAGATCTCGGCTGAAGACTAGAGGTGACCGCGCGTTTGCCTTGGCTGCACCCGATTTATGGAATAACCTCCCCATCGCTATACGCGAGTCTGATTCCATCCATTCCTTCAAATCACGGTTAAAAACCCACTTATTTAGCCTCGTCTTTTCTACCAGTTAACGCTTGCTTGATAGTTAGCTTAACGCTTATTCTTATCTTCGGCTTATTCTTAATTACTTTTAATTCATTTAAAAAAAAAATTGATTGTTTTATCCTCTACACTTAGCTTTCTTTTATGCTTTTATATGCAATTCTTTTGCCTTCGTGTGTTTTAATGCCATTCAACCTGCTAGTACGTTTTGGTACCGTGCCATAGCCCTCATCCTTCCCTGTTACTTCATCTTACCCTCTTGCATGTTAAGCACTTTAGTACACCACTGGTTTTTAAATGTGCTATATAAATAAAGTTTGTTGTTGTTGTTGTTGTTTTAAACAGAGCGAAGCGATATCATTCTCATTTTGCCATTTTTATACTACTCATGTTTTAGAATTGATTTTAAGATTTTACTCATTACTTCTACGACCCTTTGTGGCTTTAAGCTGCATCTGATCTCATTGTATCATATGCACCAGCACGTACCTTGAGATCCTCTAGCAGAGGTCTTTTGTCTGCTCCAGGGGTTGACTGAAAACTAAAGGTGACAAGGCGTTTGCACTCAGAGGCCTGAGGCTCTGGAATGATCCACCCAAGAAAATCAGTTCGGCAGATTCAGCCACTTCAAGTCTTACCTTAAAACATATTTTTTAAGAGAAGTTCTCCTTTTTTTCTGTTTTGTGTTTTAATCTGATGAACACATGTTTTGTCCCTAGAATTTCACTCTAATATTAGTGTTTGTTCAGTGGTTGTTTTTTTGTTTAATCTCTGTTTTATTCTGTTTCTCCTGTGATGGTTTTGTAACATTTTTATAGAGCACTCAAAACCGAAGTTAATTCAGTTATTGGTTAGAGTTATTACAAGTTGGTAGTGCTTACCAGTAGGTTTATGGTTTGGATTAGGTTTACGCATATAGCATTGAATAATTTCTTTTTCATTATTTTGTTTGGATTTATACCTGTCTGCAATTATATATGATTACAATTATGCATAATAAACTATAATCACTCACAGATGTAGTTTGCTATAGTGTTCTGCGTTATTAAAAGGAAGTTGGATGTTAGGTCCCCTGTTTCTTGGATAGCAATTACACCAGAGATCACACACCTTTTGACAACAAAATGAAGAGTATGATACTGGAAAGACTCAAGAAAGGAATCATGGAAAAAAAACTAAGAGACACAGCTCAGACAATATAAGAATTTAAAAGTTCGTATAGCATAGGTACAGCAAGTTTGAAGTTTTATATCAAAGTCCTTTAAAATTAATCTTTCTGTTATGGTTCCACTATGGAACTCACTTCCTTCCTTTACATGAATATTGCAACAAAACTGTTTCGAGTGTGTCTTTCTTCATGGTAGGATGAGCACAGAAAGCATGTATAGTCAGGGCCACACTGTAAAAGAAAAGTAAAGAAAATCCATAAAAACAGTAATATATCAGCAGCTGCAATATAAGAAAATGACATAAAGTAATGGAAATTTATCATCACAAAAAGTGCAGACTACCAATGTAGTTTTTATTTTAAATAATAGGTATTTACATATGTAACACAAATGAAATTACAAATATCAAAACACTGTTTTAATATAAGTTCTCAGGCTTAAAATTGCTTTTAAGTTCTTTTTCTTTCACTTTGTATTTAATGTAATGAAACCCATAGAAAAATCTAAATACAGTATAATGTCATAGTTATTACATTATACTGTTATTCACAGGTCTTATTAAGTACATATTGACTGATCAGATATGATTCCACATAAAACAGTGGCATATTTAATGGACATGAACACTGAAAGAATTGCACTTAATGAATTATTAGCTTTACTTTGTATAATAATGTCATAATAGTGCTGCAGTTATGCATTACTATTTAATGTAGCTGTATTTGTAACAATTGTTTTTAAATCACATATATATATATACATATATCAGTTTTATTGATACATACATATATATATATATATATATATATAAAACACCCAGCACGCCCCTGCGGGCGGTTTATCCTTCAAGCTCGGGTCCTCTACCAGAGGCCTGGGAGCTTGAGGGTCCTGCGCAGTATCTTAGCTGTTCCCAGGACTGCGCTCTTCTGGACAGAGATCTCCGATGTTGTTCCCGGGATCTGCTGGAGCCACTCGCCTAGCTTGGGAGTCACCGCACCTAGTGCTCCGATTACCACGGGGACCACCGTTACCTTCACCCTCCACATCCTCTCGAGCTCTTCTCTGAGCCCTTGGTATTTCTCCAGCTTCTCGTGTTCCTTCTTCCTGATATTGCTGTCATTCGGAACCGCTACATCGATCACTACGGCCGTCTTCTCCTGTTTGTCTACCACCACTATGTCTGGTTGGTTAGCCACCACCATTTTGTCCGTCTGTATCTGGAAGTCCCACAGGATCTCGGCTCGGTCATTCTCCACCACCCTTGGGGGCATCTCCCATTTTGACCTCGGGACTTCCAGCCCATATTCGACACAGATGTTTCTGTACACTATGCCGGCCACTTGGTTATGGCATTCCATGTATGCCCTGCCTGCTAGCATCTTGCACCCTGCTGTTATGTGCTGGATTGTCTCAGGGGCATCTTTACACATCTTTATATATATATATATCTATATATATAGATATAGATATATATAGATATATATAGATGTATGTATATATATATATAGTGAAGTTGGAATAATGGAAACTGCACATTTAAAGATTTAAACATCTAAAGACTCATTGCACATTGTTCTCGCTTTCCCTTGACAACATGTTGGTGTGAGTTTTATTATGAAGCCTGGTGCTTCACTTTCTCAGGCTCTCACCTCTGTGATGAAACTGATATTTTAAGGTCTGCCATCTGCACAGGTGCCAAAACAGCCTAGGAGTTCTACTGGATGTCTATGGATCAATCTCCTATTCCCGAGGTCCCTTCTGCTAGGAGGATGGCCCGTCATAGACATTCTTTCTCTCTCTCTCTTTTCTCTCTGTCTCTCTCGCTCTCTCTTTCTCTCTCACACACACAAACACTTAATGATTTTTCTGAAGTGAACAAAACAATTAAGTAAAGCCTCCAGCATCAAAGTCCTTCAGTTAAAGCTCAGAAGCCTGTAGGGAGGTTTAGTGGAGACTAAAAACAATCAAAGAAATCAAAAGGTAAGTGAGTAAAAAGGCACTCCATGTTTATTCTCTAGCCTCAAGCACCACTGTAGAGGTTACCTCTGAGGGATCTCATCATGTTCTTTGAACACCTTTGTTCTACAACACAAGCACAAGCTGTGAATAAAGGATAAAGATCTGTGCAACTTCTAGACATATCTTCAGTGCAGTTCATGTTGCAGTTAATTTATCTGCCTTGCACCAAAAGTTTTGTAGGCCACATTTGGATTTTGATGTCCCTTTTTTCTCTTTTTCCAAGATATTAGTTCATAGTAAAATCTTAACTTAGTTGTAAGAATTACAATTACAAAAATATTTTTATTAATAAGAGAAATATTTTAAAAAAAATATAAACTAATTCTAGTGCTTTGTAAGAACTTATGTTGGCACATTGCAATGTTTTTCTAATCCCAGCGTAACAGTCATCTCAATGCTCAGCAACAACATTTGGTTTGAATTTGCTTGTCAATATCTATCACTCACTAATAACTGCAGCAGCCTCTCTCTATTTGGTAAGCAGTATGCTCAGACTTTGTTGCAGCAATACTAAATGAAAGACATCTGATCGTATAGGTAACTGCAGAATCTGAAGATATTGGCAGTTAATGAGATAGAACTACAAATAAGAAGTTCCTCATCATCTGGGAGCCCAGCCAGTTTACTTCTGGTCCTAATTCAAATAGCTTGTTTTATGGCTGTTTCTGAGGCACCAGCATTTTCCCGCTACCGCAGCTTTTTCACTTCGCTCACCATGATGCAATGGTGTTAACCTGACTATTTCAAGAAGAAATGCACACAAGACAAAATAAACTCAGCCATTGCCTGAGCAGCCTGTTGATGGAAGGTTTAAAATACTACAACAACACACATCTAATTCGACCACATACCAAGCTATTTATGACATTTCAGGACTATAATTTTTGATATACCAGCCATCTGTCTGCTTGCAAATTTGACACTGCGGTATGCCTGGCAATTGCATGTTCTTGGTGGCTAAGATTAAGCACTTGTTTTCTTCATTTAAATTGGTATTATTTTAAAACTTGTTACAGTAGTTACAATGTGTAAGAGATTTACATTCGCCATTTGTGAAACAACAGAAAATGTCTGTTTAAAATCATGGTAGAAGTAATTGTGTAGGGGGGAAGGGTAATTTAAAGTAAAAATAAAAATAAATGAATAAATATTTAAAGTTGATTTAACTTGACTAACTACATATATATATATATATATATATATATATATATATATATATATAAATACATATATACATACACACACACACACATAGCAAAGGACAACCACTGATAAATTATTACAAAAGAGAAGACTGCATGGAAAAAATCAGATTTTGTACAGAAAAACAATATTCTCAATAATATTCTCAATGGCAGTAGAAGAAAACAGCAATACAATAAAGGCAGGTTACAGCTGGCCCACCAAACATAATAATAAAATATCCAGTTTGAGCTCAGATTTGAGGAAAATCTGCTTATTAATTTTTTGGCTTATGCTTTTATATGTGATAATCTTTTCTGGACATCATACAGAATTCACAAAAGTCTAGTCATTTCAAAACAAACAAAAACACATGGCTAATAAACCTCCAACATGCAATTATTTTTTGTTTTTGTTGTTGCTGTCTTTTCTAATAATGCAAGTCTGGTTTGCTACTTGCCAGCAGTTCTTGGACTGAACTATTATATTTTTAGTCTCTACGAAAAAAAATCTGTTAAAATTCTGTTATTCTCTGACCATATGGAAATTTATTTCTGTTACCATTATAAACTGGGGCAATATAGTGCAATACAATTGGAGCTTGAGAACCACATGATTATTGCTAACTGGGAACACTGATGAATGAGTTGTTCTGACTCAGTAACTGGTTTTGATGCATTTATTGCCATGTGTCATTTTTTAACAACAGAAATAAATGACCTTTCCTTCTGCAATGCACCTAAGCATAGACCCTGTGGGTCTATGTCATGTTTATACCAAAAGAAATTGTTTTCATCTCTTCTTAATTGCAAATCTAAAAGCTTAATCCTTTCCATCGTTGAATGGGTCACAGGTCAAACTGGAAATAACAACTTTTCCTGTGTGCACAGCACGTGCCTTGGACTGCTGCTGACCCCATTTTAGAGCAAAACAAGACCTGCCGATCTCTGTGTATGCAGCATGTTTGCAGTATTTGTGACATTTTGGGAAGCAAGCCAAAGCAGGAATAGTTAGACTGAATGCAGAAATTGGTAACTTATAATAAAATATTGCTTACAGCCAGAACATGCAGATGTGTGGATATACCTGACAACAAAGCCCCTCTTCTGACAGTCTGAGCTTCAATGTGGTGACAGTGTTTTTAAACTGAACTGTACACAGAGATTACAAGTTCTTAAATCTTAATTTGAATTGGTTCTGGTCATCTCATCCTTATCCTGATGTGTACATGATCCATAAGAAGAGTTCAGGGTGTCGATATCAATGACACCCTTTAACTTTGTGGTTTATTCCACCAGTTTGTGTCCCTACACTAATGTCCAATGATGTGCTGATGTTGATATATGGATCAGTTATCATTTAATGTTAATAAATGACAAACTGATTAATCATCAAGATAATGTTTATTGTACCACTGTGAACACTACACAGGGGACATTTAGGCAAACCTCTTCAGGATGTCAAGTGTCTGCTCTGTCTGCAGGTCCCAGAAACGACATCTGAGATCTCTGACTATATATATTTATATATATATATATATATTGAGAGAGAGAGAGATAGAGATGTTATAGTATTAAAATGACACAACTGATTCAAGTATTACAATTTTGCCAAAAACAATGCTAATTTTGTACCTTAAACAATTACAACTCCTTCATTTAGATAGGGAGTCTATGCTTCAGTCTCTCAGTGACAAATGACCTTGGCACAGAAACAGTGTAGTAGAGATAGATCCACTCACTTTATCAAAGCCACAAAAGGGAAAGGGTTAAGAGAAATAACCATGGAAACACTGAGAAAAAGCCATCCATTGCTTTTTGCCCTTTTAAATTGTCAAGTAATGATTTAGGATAAGGTAGGGTACTGGACACATTCTCTTACAGCTAGGTCCTATCACCTCAGGAAGAAGCCAAATAAGACAGCTGGGAATTGGGAGGAGAACGTGGAGGAGGGGTTGTGGGCAGAGTGTGGGAATACAAGGGGAAAAAAAATAAATCCATATCTGTGCCTGGATGCATCTGTCCAGCCTGTCACTCTGAATTCATCGTCAGTCAAAAGCAAAATGTCACACCTTTCATCTGTTCACCCTGAGCTGCGGACTTTTAATTGCTTGGGTAGAACATAGTGAGATCGAAGTGAGGCAGCAGCGGGGATGAGAGCGAGGTTTACCAGGAGCAGGAGGGCCAGGTGAGGGGCGATGGCAGCCAGCAACAAGACAAGAAAGCAATAAAACTGATAAATGATGCCAAGACACACAGATACTGAGACCCACCACCACCACCCGCTCTTCTCTCACAGCAGCCCTTCTCACAAGCACACCTCTTCAGTACCAGCTGCACCTATAACACCACCTACCCACCCTAACACCCACCATCCCTCCGTCTCCTCTAGAGAACTGGACAGCTCTTATTGAGCACTCGTCTGTTTACAGATCAACGCTTCCCATCGGGTTTTGGATCAATAGGATTATATTTCTTATAAAGCAGGATGGAACAGAGGAAGGTGGGGGCGGCAGGAAGGACGGCACAGGGTTGTGGGCATATGAGTGAAAGGCAAAGGCTCAAGCTGTCAGAGATACTGGATGAGCACAGCTTGTAGATGCAGTGGCAGAGCCACAATTTGGGGAAATAGTAGGGTTTAGGGGCGAATGGAGGTGGGTAGGGAGGGGGGTTACTGAAGAAAAGCCAATACCTACAGATGGGATAGAGGATGGGGAGCTTATTGATCTCCTGTCTGTCTTTTCTTCAGAAGATCAGTGGCAAACAGAGGCCCTGGTGTTTATCATTTAGTCAATGCAAGGATGAGGACACTCTGCCTGAGGATATGGAAATGGATGGCAAACTTTACAATACGGCATGCATTTGTGATGCAGATGTTTTCCCAAAATGTCTTTGAAAGATAATATGAGTGCACAGGGTGAAGGTCAAGGTAGTTTACTTGTTTTCAGAAACAGCAAGCTGTTCGAGGACAGCATTTAGTATTCATGTTTGTTAAGTGGAAGAAATGTAGCAGAATGGGCTGAGTAAGGAAAACATATTTGTTTTCATTTTCGTCTTTTGATATGCTTTTTTTGGGGGGGGGTTGCTAGGCTTCTCTGAGTGGTTTGTTATTGAAATGAGTATCTGTTTGTGTTGTTCATGGTGTATGTTTTCTGTGTGTATGTCTATCAGTATTGAAATCTATTTATGCATGAGTGTAAGTACATAAAGCATGCTCTCAAGCTAAAACTAAATCAAGCCAAATGTTTAATTTCCAAGAAGACAATTGATACATGGGTCAAATATAGAGATTTGAATGCCAAAATGAGATGGAAAGAGGTTTTTTGAACAATGAATGATGAATATGGTGAATATATTTACATATTTTGAATGATCAAATGGTGGAGTTTCAAACGTTTAAGATTACTCAAGTGCTATTTTGGTAAATGCATTAAATTTTGCACGGAGCTTTCGGATGGAAAGTGAGATACAGAGAAACGAAGCTCTTAATTACTGGCAGCTCCCCAGAACCAGTTTAGTTCTTGCCTGGGTTTTAGTCATTTTGATGTATATTGTCTAAACCTGCTTCTGAGCTGTGTTTTCACTTCCTTGTCCCCAAAAGGTGACACAAATGTATTCCTATTCCACACAGTGCTATTGATTTTTCTTAGGTGGGGGAATTAATCCGCGCTGAGCGCAAATCATCTTTGAAGCTGGCATTTATTCCCACTCTCACCTCCTGTGCAACACCCTGGATGTGTTTTATCGCGTGGTAATTTGCGCGGGTTGATGCACTGGCATGCTCTGTCAACTTAAAGCCCTGATCTTCAGTCTTGCCCTCTTGAAAACACACCAGCCTACATAAACATGCGTACTTACTCTCATGCATGCACAAACACTAACACACATACAGATTAATGTCAAGGTCTTTCCTATTTAGAATTCTAAAACATTATACATGCAGATTAAAACCACATTTCCTCATGCAACTACTCTGCTGTGGGATGTTCTGTGGGCCTGTCCCTTTTATTTCCTCCCCTCTCTCAAAGTGGCACCAAATGTAATCCTCCTTAATGGATGTGTAATATTTACACTTATACCATAATCGCTTAAGCATTCATTTACAGGGCCATATTTGGTTGTTCGTGGCCCTGACAGCCTATTCATCAAAAAGTAAATGTGCAGAACCTCGCGCCCCCTGCAGCAATCAATCAATATGCTCTTCTCCCGGCTACCATCAGTGCAGATACGTCTCAGGCCAAAATTAATCACTGTGAAGTTTGCATAATCCCCCTCCAGTTCCCCTCAACCCATTACCTCACGTTTGAGAACCTTTACCTTTGAAGACCATTTTGATGACTGAAGGGATTAATCAGAATCTCCCATTCTCAAAACGGATGAAATTGTAAGAGTTTATGCAGTGAATGACATGATATATCAAAAGGGGGCATTTATATTCACCGATTGAATCTGTAGCTTAACTGATTGTCTGAAGTTTCATTCTGAGAAAGTGTGCATGTTTTACATCACAAAGGTCTCAGCCTTCCTCTTTTGAATTATGGAAATTGGAAAATGACTGAAAAGTATTCTGATTTTTATAAATGTCTCTTCTTCAGATTGCCTGCTGGTACAAAATATTTGCACAGAAAAACAAGGACAAATAATTTGATGTTTCTGTTTTCTTGTTTTGAATGTTTTATGCTTAATGTTGTCGTATGCATGAGAATCTTACAAAAGATTGCTTTTTTTTTTACCTTCTTTTTTTAATTTTAGGCAGAATCTACAACAAAAATGTTTGATCTCGAAATGAGAGTTAAACTATCACCTTGTATTGTCGACACAATAAATATATGGCCACATTTAGTTCTGCTCCTACATGAAACAAAGCACTAAATATAAATCTTTTGTTGACGACTGTTTAAAAATCTGACTGCTTCAAAATAGTGTACAAGATGAATAACCCCCAGAAAAACTATTTCATGGATTCTGACCCAGTTTAATCACACAGCTTTAGCCTGATTAGCCAGATGACAAATAGGTGGCAGCTGAAATGATATCAGGTTAACACCAACAACAAAATAATTGTATAGTACCGTATGATTTTTCTTGCAAATATGCAAAAAAGGAGATCTCCTATAACTCAACCTGTATAGTGCAGGGGTGTATATACCAAGGCTGTATCCCTGATTCTGTATGTTAATCTCTCTGATTGATGCCATATAGTGTAAGATATAATGCTATATCTTACAAAACATCAAGAAATATGGAGACTTCAGGTTAAACCATCTTTAAATTCCTCTATAACTCTGTGTATTGTCTGTTTGGCAAATCAAATAAACTCCAAATGCAAAGACATAGAGATGATGAGAGAGTCTGTAAATATACATGTGCAAAACAATACAAAAAAGAACAATTACACAGTTATTGATGGTCATATATTCTCATATATGCCTAATTTACACAATATTGATGTTTAAATGGATATCAAAAATCCATGGGTACCATGACACCTCGAAAGTGGATACTAAGCACTTATTAATGAACTTGTCAACAGCAGTAATACTTATAGAAATTAATATCTTTTATAACCGCTTAAGATGTCTTGATAGCTTCTGGATGAGGGTGGTTACATCCTTCAAATGATAATCCACTCCCTATAAATGATAACGCAGGCGCTAAAAGTAAAGTGTATTTTAACTATTACTGATAAATATCCGGATCACACAATATTACAAATTTTAATGGTGACTGAGTATGTTATGTTTGCCTCAGACCTGAAACAACAGTATGAATTAATGTAGCATTTCCCAAAATAAACACTGCGGTGATTTGCCCTTTTCATTTGGTCCCATCTGGTGCTGTATGTTTACATAGGTTTGTAGAATCAGAGTTTGTAGTCTCATTTGGGCTCTCAAAAAATCTTTAATGTCCTCTCCGGTTTGTGTCTTCAAAAAGATAACTTTATGCAAATTCATGAGAAATAATTACATATAAGTAGAAGATATAAGAAGTATATGTATTTGAACAGTATATTAATTTCCTCTTTTGCATTGCAGACAGTGATGTGGTTTCATATTAGTGCACTTAAAGTGATACATAAATATAAGAAATGTGAGGAGCAAAAAAAAGTGACAGCCTGTGGGCTGAAAGTGATTCATTAAAGAGGAAAACACTTTTTTTATACATTTGGTAGCTTAGGGTGGACACTGGTTTATAAAGTGAGTGGTCCTTAAAGTGGCAATAAGCACTTCATCAAGCAAACAGTTATCATCAGTTATAACAGCAGACATAAAGAGATTAAGACAGAACCAAATTGTTCCCTGAAGAGGGAGAAATGTCACTAATGTTACACATCATTAGAGCTGCAAAGTATAGGCTGTGCTGAATAAGGGGATGGAATGTGAATATGCTCATAACTCATAAGACATTAGTGTTTAACTGAAGCAAAACTGGTCATATTTTGTTACTTTTTCAATTACTACATAAAACATTTAAATCTTCTATATAATGAATGATAACAATAAATCGTGGACAATGTTTTGTTTCTCAATGATCAAAGAGCAAGAATGTAAGCACCCTTGCATGTTTCAGTTTTACACCAATGCTCAAATCTACAGTCACACAAATCTAAAATTGGTCTGGCACACCTGCCAATCCCAGCAGCAGAGGAGCAATTTACAATGATTTTTGTTTTCACACATCCTAAGTGGCCAATTCTGCATCCCAGAGCTCAATAATGTTGATATCGCATTTGGAAGTGGAAGAGTGATTCTGGGAAGAGGTCAGGACAAAACCAGACATCAAGCAAGGCGTAGCTTTGAGTCTGAAAATGGACACGCTCTAAGCTTGGGTATAACTGTTCTGTTTAACATTGGATATCTTAACTACAATTACATGCTATGTTTGTGTAGATTTATACAAAATTTGCAGCAATATGTGATGTGATTGTGATGTTAAGACAAATGACAAGATATAAAACACGCAGTCGTGTTTTAGAAGGAAAATTAGGTGGCATATACTTTACTTTACTTTACTTATTAGACTCTCCTGACATAGGTGACTGGAGAAGTCTGTCCTTCTGCTAATTTTGAGGGTTTCCTCATTAATCAGTCATGAAAATTTCTGGCAATTGCACCTGATCAGAAGACTAATATCACATAATACATTAGGAAGCCTGTGGAAGTTTCACATCTGTACACAGAATATTACATTCACAATTTTTTTTTATTAATGATACATTGATGTTGTCATAGAAACAGCTGCTCAACCACATCCCTGCCCCTGTGCATTCATTTTACTGTATGAATGCACAGGGGCACTAAATTCTCATCTTGTTTTAGACTGGCTATTCTGCACATGCCCACCCGGCTGATTCCCTGCCTCGGTTGGCAGACGTCCGACATTCATCACCTGGGTGATGTTCATTCCTGAGGATTATGTTACAAAATCCTTGAACCAATGGCAGCTGATTTGTTGTTGATATTGCATCTTGCATGTACTGACTGTATTATTGCTGCTGACCGCTTAACACTTCTGACAAAACTACGATTGAATCAAAACTTAATTTAACCAAGGACCATCTGCTTGAGCTGAAAAAAAAACCTAAACAAAAAAAAAAACATCAATGGGTTAAGTACCAAGAACTTCAGTTACTTAACTGGCCATTTAAGGTTGGCTACAAAAGCAAACCAACCCTGTGGAATTAGCCACTGTGACGTCAATATATCAATGTATCATTGGACTTCCAGTCCAAAAGTAATATGTGTTAGGATACTGCATGTGTTTTTTCATTTGTTTCTTTGTTTGTTACCATATATGGATGAAGGGCGCTGTGCTAATTTATCACCTAATGCTAGCAAGCTTGGTTAGCAACCTGTGTTCATAAAGTCATATCATCATCTTTTGCTAAGTAACTGACTAATAAAACACTAGATTTTAATTCACCAAAAGTGGAGTACAAATTTCTTGGTCTGTATCACACAGGAAGTTGTAACATTAGTCAGCTAATCCATTAAACATCCTCCAAAAGGCACCAACAGCACACACGGTGAAGAGCATCAGTGTAGTGGCTCAGAGTAGCACAGATGACTACTAGCAGACGCTGATGGACTCCAGCTGCCTGTGTCAGGACACCTGTCAATTAATGATGCCACACTGCTAACGCACCTCCAAGTTGATGAGTTATAAAATAAAAATTAATATCACACTAAACATAATTATGATCAAGAGAGAAACTATCAAGCAGCACGTTTTTTGTAAACCATTTTTCCATGCTGTAAATATGTATTTTAATACTGTAGAGCTGAGAGTCGTAACTTGTGCTTCTTTTGGAATTAACTCCCTTTTCAATCCTCAAGTGGCCATTAAAGGATCTGCACTTCTGCTAGTCCATGGGGGCTTCATTCTTTCAGCCCCAGAGGTTGCCCCTTGCTCAGTCTACATAGACTTGTAAGTTGAAATTACTCATTTAAAAAAAAGCTCAACTTAACAGAATTAAAAGTTCTGATACAAAATAAATCATCTATCTCTGGATGCTGGAGGTACGAGTGTAACTGTTTTGGCTGGCCTGTGTGACAAAGAGGGAGCTTTGCTTTCTCTGTGCCCATCCAAGAGTTTTATGTTGTTGTATCATCAGTCAGCAGATATGTACGTCTAAACAACGTACCGTTAAAGCTTATGAGGCAACTTGCTAACAAGCTGGTAAGTTAGCACGCCACCTCCTCATGCAGACATGGCAACGTCTGCAACTTCATCTTCTTTTAAATGCCAGTCATATCTGGTAAGTCTTGCAGTCAGAATCAGCATCTGAATGGACTGTTGTGCCAAACAAATTTAATTTTCCAAGATAAGCTATATAGTCTCTCTATAGGCTCCTCTTGTTTGTATTTTTATTTTAATTTTATTTTCTTGTCTTTATTTATTTATTCATATCTTTTATTATTTACAAGTGCATGCGTAATATGGCAATAGTAAACAAAAAGGGAGAGAAAATAAGTGAAAAGATGCAGAAAACAAGCAGCACTTGACATGGTAACTTCTAGCTCTAAAAAAAACCTAACAGGACAGTGGCCAAAATCCCAGCATTGAGGCTTCAGAATTAAGAGTAAAATTCTGAAGTGATATCTGTGTGATATCGCAGCAGCTACAGCTTTGTTTTCTAGTTATGATCCTAACACGTTGTACACAGATGACGAGCATTTTGAGAAAACACATATAAACATGGAAAAACTTGTACACCATTTTCAGTTTGAATGTACCCCTGCTGTCAAAAGACATGAGTCAGTCTTTGTTTGATTTAGTCATACGGAGGTCTAAAATGATTACATTTACATTGCAGTTGAAATTTTCTTGCCATCTCTGACACACAAATTATTGCACTTTTGACCCAAATAGAGGGCTGGGGAACAGGAAATTGTTGCAGCCTGTTGCCTCCTTTGTGCCATGCACTTCACTCAGTTTGCCTCATAAACACTAAATAAGTACAAAATAGAGCAGTTATGCGACAGGAACTGATGCTTTTGAATAGACTTTGTACTTACCTCAGTTTACTTGACTTTTTCCAAATACTGCATTGTACACTGGTACAATAAGGAAGCAAAAGTGGAGCTACTTGGTATAACTAGTGCCACAATACTCAATTTTTATTATTATAGGGTATTTACCTTACAATATAAACCACCCTGAGGCAACTGTTGTGACTTGTTTTGATTTGGCACTATATAAAAAAAAGTTAAATTGAGCTGAATTAGAACTCTAACAGTTCACCAACCAAACTTTTCAACAATTCATGATGTCATCTGCTGCTTTTTTTGTGTTGTTATTTTTTAATTGTGTATTTTATTTTATTCTAATTTATTTTCTTTATTGCCATGTTCAGCACTTTGGTCAGTGGTTTTCTGTTGGCTTAGTTTGGCACGCATTAAAATCACATAAAAAACTGAAAGTCACTTTTTGTTATGACCCCCTCTTTATTTGATACAAGTCCATAAATATCGTGATATTGTTTGTGTGGCCGACCTATTCCTATTTTACTCTTCCAGCTTCCCATTGTAGTTGTTGCTGATTGTAGAGGTGTAGCTACCGTACTACTAAGGCATGTAATTTCAACAAGGTGGTGATTGTGGCACAACCTTTACCGCTGTACATGATTGTGTTTTATAGCTCAGCTATTTTCAGAGCGCTAAAACCTTCACTGGTGACAACATGCTGACATAACATTTCACTTTACATTTTAATCAAGGCTGAATGGTAGAAGAGTAAACAAGCGCAGTGATGGACACATAATGTTCAGGAGGACCTATTAAATGTTGTATTTGTTCAGTGTCTGCTTAGATTTTTGGATAATGATGGCTTCTGCTGCTATCTATCATCCTCCAAAATAAATGATTAATAGGGTCAGTCCACTGACAGTCACTTTTCCAACATAAAACAGAGTGAAGAAGGAACGTAAGGGATGGACAAAAACATGTGTGGCGCGAGGCTGAGATACTGCAGCCGCTATAATCAAATACGGCTTCATCTTCAGCGTACATTTATCTTTGTCATCAGAAGACTTTCAAAGTCTCAGCAACTCATGACTACTGAAGTTCTGCCTTTTGTCACATCCCCAATTGCCTTTTATTAACCATTCTCCGAAAGATAACTCGGTGTGTTTAAATTTTACAGACCTGCTCTGGATGTGATCTAAAATAGGTCATAATACTGGATAAAAGATCTCTGCCTTTAGCCTCAAAAGTGCGGCTGAAAATATACAGTACTTAGGGCTATGTATTTACTTATATGTATTTATTTATTACTGGGATTTTCCTGCACAATCATTTCTAGGATTTACAGAGAATGATGCAAAAAAAAGAGAGAGTAAATATCCAGTGAGCAGCAATTCTCTGGGTGAAAATGCCTTGTTGATGAAAGAGGTCAGAGGAGAAAGGCCAGTCAGTTTCCACCTGATAGGAAGATAATGCCACACAAATAACCACTCTTTACAACCAAGGTAAGCAGAAGTCTATCTCTGAATGGACAAAACATCAAATTTTCGGCTGCAGCACTTCTGTCAGCTTAGAACAGGAAACTGAGGGTACAGTTTGCAAGAGTTCATCAAATTTGGACAGTGGATGATTGAGATTGCAAACAACAAGAATGAAAGCATGAAAGCCATTCTCCCTTGTAACAGCCATTCAGACTGGTGGTAGCAGTGTGGAGGATCTTTTCTTGCACAGTTTAGTCCCAAGTTAGCATTATTTAAATGCCACAGCCTATCTGAAACCAGTATTGTTGCTGACCATGTCCATCATTTTATTACCACAATATGCCTAAAATACAACAATGAGTACTTGCAAAGTGTAACTAATAAAGTGGCCAATAAGTGCATACTCCTTCCTAAACAAGACTCAAGATCAAATGTTTCATCTAAAACATTGAAACTGGCCTGAGGGTGGCAGCAGAGGAGAGGTCATGCCAGAAGAGTGTTTCCCATGTAACATGGTCATTTAATAATAAATGCCATATGATAATATATTACTTGGATTTGGATTAATTTGAGTTTATTTGTTATTCTAGTGTTCAGTGTGGAAACTTCAAACATGTTACACTGTGATTGGTTATATAAACTCATTAATATTGTATTCTCTTAGATTTTTAGAATTTTTAGGTATATAATATGACCACTGTTTCTTTCTTATTTTCTTTTCACTGCTGTTGTCATGGGACATTGAAGGATATGCTAAATATATTAATGTTTGTCAGCGATTTTCTGCCACGGTCACTGGCTAATCATCAGAAAGCAAACATTAACTTGAAGAGTGTGTGTAGTGCAAATGTATTTTTGCAAATGCATGTTTGGTGCCATCTGGTGACTTCAAGCACAGGAGCTGAAGCATTTAAATCAAGGGCCGGGCATCTGATAAATGGAACAGAACAGCTGCCATATTACTCGAGCTGCTTGGTGGAGTAATGAACACACCGCAAAACAAACTTATTCTGGAAGATCCCGTACCTTGTGAACTTATGGAAAAATATAACACTGTACTGTATTGTGTTGTTACGTAATGCAGTGTTTTTGCTAGTTACTGTACTGGAAAGAAGGAATTAACTCCTCCTTTATTCCACAGTCTGGGTGGGAATTTAGTGAAACGAGCTAAAAAAGTATGTAAAAACTGCTAATGATGTTTGGAGGTTCCCGAAGGAATGTGTCACGAGTCATCACTTGCAAAAACAAGCAGCCAGTTGAGTAATTCCCGATGACTGTAGCGTCAGTCTAAGCAAGACGGAACATGAAAATATTCCATAAACTTTGACTAGTTTTACTAAATTCATTTTTTGGGATGGAAATGGACTCATAAAAGATGGGGAAGACTAGAAATTCTAAATACTATTGTTTCACTAAATCTAATAAGTAATGACATAACTATAGAAAATAACATATGAGATCAATTTGAAACTGCAGAGGAGTAATCTTGTACGATTTTGCTAAAATATGCTGCATAATAGCAACCTTATTGGAATAAAATAGATATTTTGATGCTAACCATGCAGTAAAAAATTTGTACAGTAATGTTTTTAACCATTCCCCTGAGTAAAAGTACAGATTACTGCTAAATCTTGTGATCATGTAATATTAGGTGCTTGCTTCTTTGTGAGATATGATTTCTCACAATGCATGGGGTACTTTTATTTCACGATGGACACGCCTGTGCTTGTGTTACCACAAGCACTGTGGAGGTGTAATCACACAAGGGAGACGCTCTCTGCAAGACCTGAGAAAAAGAAGTTGACGCTGCTGTCTGGCACAACGTGTGTATTTTTCTCTAAAAGGTACCTAATTATGCTTACTTATAATAGGACTAGAACTTATTTCTGTCTTGGATATCATCTGTAAAAACAACGTTTCTCTTGTTCTCGTATACTTAAGGTATACTCGTTTTCAAACACACCTACGTCATGTTAATTCTTATGAGAATGTTATATTTGAGGAGAGATATAAACCAGCTTTTTGGAGGCAATTAATCTTTTCAGCAATTAAATGTGTTGCTGCTAGCTGGTGAACTGTCAGTGGGTATTGTTCTAAGCTTTCAATCCTGCTTCTCTTGCAGTCAAGATGCCAGAAACAGCTGAGGCTGTGTCAGCCACTCTCACCACCAACAGAAACTGCACTATAGAAATAACCAATGTCAGCGGTAGCTACTGCCTCATTAACCCCAAGTAAGTCTGCAAATGTCTTTGTCAGTTTAACACTTGTAAAACTGATTAATTGAGAAAATAAATGGATAGCATTTAGGGCCAGACCTGAATGGCTGAATGTTTACTTCATAAAACATAAATCAATGAATGACATTGCAGAAAAACATTGTGATGAACAATGGAAATTTCACAACATTATACATTAAGTTCACTAAAATGCTGCTTCTAAGCTCATAAAAGCAACAACAAGTGACATGTATTTATCCAGAAATTCATAACTAGGTTTGGCTGCCTAGTGTTTGTGAATCACTGTTATTAAAAAAAGGATAACTAAGTTACATATATGTAATTATTATTTTCTTTTGCATAACAGCCATGTATAATTTGGGGGTCACCACAATCTCCACCATGTGTTCTTTCTAATAATTCATAGGATGTAAACCTAAATTTCATGAGGAGAGCTCAATGGCACTGCAAGCAAAATGCAGTGCACCATCTATTATAACATTAATAAAATATTAGTTTTATATAGCCACCTACTGTATTTCTCAACAATGTAATATGAATTTTCCCTCCTCCGACCAAAAAAAGGAGGAAAAAAATTAATAAAACACAGCAACAAAATAAATATAAACAATTCATGTCTATTGGAATCTGTGCCATCCTTCTACATTTATCTAGCTGTGGGAAGACAGGCCATATTTTGGATGGCTGGTTTTCATGTGTGACATTACTTTGCTGAGAACATCCACCTATCCATCATGCAGTGACACACACTGCCTCATTGCACATCGCATGCAGGTACACTCACTGTTGCTTAGAAGTCCACAGTAGTACTCCCAGTCACACTCCATCCATCAGCATAAGATGTTTCACCCTGGAAAGCCCAACACTCAAAAAGTAAATTGACAATCTCCACAAAAGTTACAAAAGTGTGTTTTTTCATCAAAAGTACGAGAAGTGTGACATAAAAGTTGTTAACTGATTAGTAGTGACGGTAAGGATTTATCTCTTGCTCTAATGTGTAGGGTGTACATGAAAAGTGGCTTCTGTCAACACCCGCCCCAGCCCACGATTCGTACCACCAAGACGGAAGTGTGCTCCTTCACCAAGGATGACAACACTGCCACGGGTGCCGTCGGCGTTCTAACCTACGATTTGTTCCATATGCAGAGCCGCGTTTGCTCCGAGCGCGTGGCTATCATGTTCTCTGTGCCTTTTGACCACAACCTGTATAAGAACCAGCTGGCCATAGGTGTGTTTGAGCAATCCCGTGCTTGTGACAAACAGCTGTATGACCAGATGTATGATGGGAAGGATCTCAGCAACTTCACCCGCTCTGAAGCAAATGGCTGTGGGCTGGAGTACAAGGCAAGATATGTTGATCTGAGGGCCACAATGTCTACAGTTGGAAAAGCCATGGTTAAACTGGAGCTCTATGATAAAATGGGTCATTAGTGTGAAGTCTACTGGTGTTCTGCTTTTCTGTGTTTTCTTGTTTTTGTAGTCGCAGAAAAATAAACTTCATTTGATTTGACGACTCTTGTCATCCTAAAAAAAAAACATTTAGGAGAAGAGGAAGACTGATTTTGCTGTCATCTGTATTTTGTGTCTGCTGAAAGATATCAATATCTGACAGCCACCTCATTGATTCTCCATTAGCTTAGCTCTTGGGCTCATGTACACTGAATACTCTATTTTCGTTTATTATGGTAATAAAGCATTCAGACCCAATGCTCGTGCTACTTTGAGTGGGATATGTTTTCATTCATATGCTTTCATTATTACTGATGAACTGTAATCATTTTTTAATCTCTTATCTGGATCCGTCCAATTCTAATGAGCAACAACAGATGGAAAATCTGCATAGATGTTTTTTTAATTTCTACGAAAACAATATTGTTCTTCCTTCGCTGTTAGACTCTCCATCTTGCTTGATTGTGTGGTATTTGGAATGCAAGAGTTTCAGCAAGATACTAAGCAAAGTATCGCTCCAGAAATGTCTGTCCCAACTTGTTTGATCTGCTTTTTTCACTGTTTCACAATACAAGAGGAATGACAGTCCCAAACCACATTCATGTCTTGTTATTATAGGCTTGAAGGGCTCACCTCAGTGGTTGGGATCCAATGGGAAATTGTTGGAAACTGCTCAAATTAGCCACAGACTAGGGTGTGGCTGTTTCATCCCATAGGGAAAAAGAGCAATATTTGTTCTCATAGTCTTCTTTTCGTGTGGGTCATGTGTTTGGAAAGAGGGTGTGTTTATCCTGTGTTTAAGCAGGGTTGTACTTCCATTGGGAGGGTTTTCTGAGTGATTAATACATCTTTGGGAAAAAAAAGAAAAAGAAGAAAAAGGAAAAAAGGAAAACCAACCAGCAACTTTTACTGTTTTTGGACTTCAAGTACTAACAGCGTTTCTCAGCAGGTAAGTCACTTCATTTAGGGAAAATACATTTAGAACAATGACTCTCTTAGCTCATATAATTTGTACGATATATAAAACTTTGATGAGGCTTTTGTTTGATTTATTTAATGTATCTGCTGATAAAATGAGTGATCATGTTCTTTCATTTTCACTCTAACTTTATCACTGTGTAGTACTAATTATAAAGTACTGTCACTCGAGTGGTACACTCTGTTAAAAGACTGCAGCAATTCTCTGTTCTCTTGTGAAATCTCATTAGCCTGTGAAATACAATATTTTTACTCAGTGACAGTCGATGTGTGCTTTTGAAGGTCAGTGTAATGATATTAGAGTACATCATCAGAGACGAGGTCAAACCTGAGTTCTATATTGTTATAAGTTTATTCCTATGATTCTCACTGCAGTTAGGAGGAAATAAACATCCAGGTTACAGGTATGAGCTGGTTGACATTTAAATTATTTTTTATTAGATCAACAGAGCTCGCAGCCACTGCAACATGACAGAGACAGCTGAAGCTGTAGCTGCTGACGTGAGCAGCAAGAGAAGTGTGACCATCGAAATATCAAATCTCACTAACAGCTACTGCCTTATTAACCCCAGGTAAGCCCAGCCCGTGACGTTTCAGGCTTATATGAAATACATAGAAGACCATAAAAAAATGTTGAATGCATTTTTCTATTTGTGTACTAATTAGGGTATACCTTGAGAATGGGGAGGCATACAACCCACCGCAACCTACAGTGCGCCCTCTAAAGACAGAGGTTTGCACATTCACCAAGTCCAGCAGCAAAGCAACGGGAGCTGTTGGTGTACTGACCTACGACCTTTTCGAGAGGTCACAGAATGACTTCGCTGAGACTGTGGCTCTCATGTTCTCCGTCCCCTGGGACTACAACCTGTACAAGAACTGGTTTGCAGTGGGCATCTATAAAAGGGGCCGTAACTGTGACAAGGATTTGTACAAAGAAATGTACTACGAGAAGAATCAGCATGAACATGGGTTTGTCAGGGAGGAAGCCACTGGGTCAGGAATCAATTACATGGGTAACCGCCTAGATATCAGGGCCACTATGTGTCCTCTAGGCAAAGCTATCATGAAGGTAGAGGTGTGGGATAAGCTTCTTACACCCATGGGCCAGCAGGCATATTAAAGGGCCCCTTGATACCAGTATTTTTGTCATGTTTCCTGACAGCAGAATTCATTCTCTGCCTTCTGCTTCTTCCTGGTAGACTGTTTCTAATACAGCAGGCATGCATGATTTAACAGATGTATTGTTGCTGACATGTGTCTGTATACCTGGATATTACCCTTCAGTAAATCTGCTTAAGATATGAATTTAGTTTGTTTATAAATTCACCCCCCACCCTCCCAGCCCCCCATCTCACACACACACACACACACACACACACACACACACACACAAACAAACAAACACACACACTGTATAATCACAGCTTCTCTCTGTTTCAATAGCATTCAGTTTTAAAATGGAATCTTTAGAAATGGAAATCAAAGGATGACTCACCGGAGGATGAGGGCATATAGCTTAATGAAATACGCTGAAAGCTTGTCTGTATTTACCTTGACACTGTAGTCTGAGGAATAAAATAAACCTTTTTTTCTGAAGCTATTTGTGTATGACTGTCTGTTGACTGAGTTTAGAAGATGCAAAAGTGTTTAAAAAATGAGATGTCCAAAGCATGCGCCATGTGCTGTGTATCTATAAAGGCTTCATAAGGGTCAATCTGAAGTGGAACTGATATAGACAAAAACAAAGGGTCCTGTTTCTTCCCCTCCCCCCATGGCTGAATTCTACTTCATCAAAGCCTTGGTATCACTTGAAAAACAATTGTATTATTTATAAAAATCTTTACTATTGTAATAGCTATTAGCTATGTTACGGCTAAATTACAAAATTGGCTGTAAAATCAAAGCATTCAATCCCTCTAAAAACAAGCAAGGCAAGTCTGCGCTGCTAGTTAGCCAAAAGATCATTCAGTATGCATGCCAAAGTATCCTTGGGATGGATACTGGATGACTGGATGAATGAGACATGTTAAGTGCTTTGAATTGTCAAGTAGAGTAGAAAAGTGCTATTTTAGAACCAGTCCATTTACTTTTAATTTGCAGTAATAACTTGTAATGTACGTTCATTACTTAATCTTTATGAAGCAGTAAACCTGAGGAGAAACTACACCTGCTTTCTTGTGATTATCATCTTGTCAAACTGGATGAGATTTGGGTGAAGACCCTATTTTTGTAACTTGTGATACTTACTAAAAGCTTATAACTATTTAATTGGGTAGAAATTACCATCTTGATGTGTAACGTCGTCATCAGAGTTTATTTTTCAGTAATGGCACAGCCAATTCTTTGAAGAGACAGTCATTAACCTTAGGGAAATACGAGCTTCTCACGAAGAAGGCACAATATCTCCTCTTAATTCACATCTTATATGAGGTTATTATAGGTTCTGCTTATTCCGTCTACAATCTCAATACTGCCTTCCCGATTCTGTTTTCCCATTAGATTTATGGTGGTTTTGCAGTATTAACTGTTCAAACCACAAAGAAGCTCAGATCAAAGGTTCTGCACTCTGTCACCTTTGCATTTGCATAAAAGCCAAACATAGAAAAGAGGCATAACCTCGGCATGTTTAAGCACAATCCCTGAAGCACTGTTGAGTGACACTGGAGAAATGAAACAGTCCCTATAAACAGATGGGAACACTAACAAGAAACTTTTAGGTGTTCTTTTAGGTATTAACTTAAGGACAAATGCCTGCACATTCCTTTCAAATTTTCCTCTTCAATCTCTCCTTAGTATTTACTATACCTGTGCACACAAGTCCATATTCATTATTTGCATCATACTGTTTACTGCATGTGTTTGTGTAAGTGTGCTCCAGTATTTGCATCTACATTAGTATGTACAGTATGTGTTTGCACCCTTTTGTGGTGAGCATCTCTTAGTCTGGGTACGCACCTGCGCCTGCAGATATTTCATATCAAATGCATTCTTTTGTGCATTCTTTTGTGCATTATGTGATTTGTATTTTGAAGTGAAAAAAAATCTTTCAAGAACAGTGCAGGATTAGACTCTTAAGCAAGGAAGAAAAGATATGAGAATTTTTTTTCTAGGTAGATAAATATAAGAGGCTCAGCATTTGAGGACTGAAACAGATGCTAAACACGAGGGAATCCGACTACTTTTCTGATAAAGCCTTCTGTTCCAATCCTTCCCGGATGTTAAGGGGCAAGGGAAGTGAATAAAAGCACGAGATGAGCAAAGTCAACATGTCTTTTTATGAGACATATATCAGCTGATCACACTCAAATGACTGCAAGGTTCTAGTTACAAACACTACAGGAAGTTGAGAAAAAACATTGTTTTAAAGCACACAGGTACTCAAATAAAATTGGGAAAATGTAAAAACTGTTATTTATTTGCAGTTTTTGCAAGCATTTTTACTTTATAATAGCATTTTCTGCATTATTATATCACAAATAATGATTATTGAATTCATTTCTGGCACTACTAATATAGTGGCTACATTTTTCATCAATTTTCACTTTATGTTTAGAAAAAGAAAAAAGACACATGAAGATTTGGAAAGGAGTGTCTTCCTTTCCATAATGCCCACCTGTTATTTCCTGTGTCTATTCAACATATTTTTGGATAAATCAGTCTTGATATTAAATTTCAGCTTCCAGTTTATTTTGTTTTACAGTGACTCTAATCACCTTCAGAGTTTAAGAAATATATTTGTCAATCTGGCCGTGCAAAAGGAATTTCCATGATCTAAAGTTTGACCGTGGGCCTATACCGCTGTGTAAAATCACCCAGGTTATAATCAGCTGCATAAAAGATATTATTGCCCCTCAAAATAAACAGGCTTCTGTTTAAAAAGGTTAGCTTATCATCATCATCAACAACAGAATAAGCTCTCAAAGACTGCCATCTAGAGGCCTCATACTTGTATTATCTCACACAATTACCTGCTCTAAGCATTTTAGAGACAGCTGGGGAAAAACATTTAGGTAAAAACCTTTTCTAAACTCTACAGTTTGTATACGACATTCATAATATAATATGTCCAATGAATAGCTATTCCAAATTCTTGGTTGTAAGAGGTAAAGCTGGCTTTGTGTCCTTCAGAAGCTGATTACTCCATGTCTCCTTCTGCTACCACCAGCTACAAACATGTCTTGGCATCCAGCAGTGTCTGGTACACTTCGATAGTTTGCTGTGCATCTGACCTGATGTGTGTCAGGCTGGTACCCAACACCTGCAGCCCCAACTCTGGAGCTCAGTTTCAGGCTTCAGTCTCAGTCAGGTTCAGTCTCTGTAAGAGTGGGAAAAAAGGGGGAAGGTTGAGTTACACAGACATGAATGTTTGTTTTGTTTTCTAAGATTTATGCGGTTTATATTTCACAAACTCTTAATAATTCCTTTAAGCTGATACATGAAGGTCAAATGTCATGTTATTCCTGGCAGGCTTTGGGAACTGTCATACCATTTTAGTTTGTTATTTTTGAATCTCTCAGCATGTAGAGTGACACAGATGTGTATCATGTAACAATACCGATAGCCTGAAGAAAAACACTTATGTGTTCTTTATTTTCAGAAGTTTTACATTAACAAAATCATTCTTGATGCTTCGATTCCTCTAAATATTGTTAATCTTGTAAAAAAGGATAGCGATTTGAATTTGAAACTTTCAGCATTTTTTTAATTAACACTAAGCATATTCATTTAAACTTGAATTTATCCTGTCAGTTCACGTACTTTCCTTTGTAAACCTTTAGGAAAATAAAATTCCAATGCAATAACCCCTACATAAAATTGCTCCATAAAGTAGCTAGATTGATATTTTTATGCAAAAAGCATTAAGAAAGGATATTTGTAGTGATGAACTCACAGAAAAAAAGTAGTTAAAATAAGTGAAACCAGGCTTTCCTTCACACTGACTCCCAGTTTATTGTTGGTTATCCTGCTTGAACACTTGGTTTTTGGTTTTTGGTTTTTTTGCTCAGAATTGGTGTTTTTATTAGTGTATTTTTGCTCACAATATCCAGCTGTTTTGAATAAAAAGCACACTTATTGTTTCTGCCCAGGGCAAATTGGCAATTAAAGTAGCAGGTTTAGTGAATAATGTTGCTCAGCATCTGCTGTATGCAACAAAGAAGGCTTTTTTCTCACAAGTTTGCAGTATCAGCTAAAAAAAATAATTTTTGTGTTTACAGTTCATATATATATAATTTATCAAGTTCTCTTGCTTTTTCAGGGATAAATGTCTCAGGTTCCTCATCTAACTGTTGATCCGCAGGCTGCTGCAGGCCTTGCTCCTTTTCATCATCACTGGAGAACTGATGTTTCTGGCTCTTTTCATTTTCATTTTCAGCTGGCAGTGAAACAAGGTTATCCATGCTTCATATTTCTTTGAGTTTATTCTGACTGATCTAGCAGCCGTTTTCATGTCAAACCTAGCTGAATGTACAGTCATCTGCTGCCAGCATGGTGTCAGCCAGCTGAAGGGTCAGCTCTGACACAGCAGTACCAGCTGCCTGGCTCTCACACAACAAAGTAATTACTCATGTCACACTGAATGACTCGCATCAGTGGGTGCAATCTTTAATTTTCATCAAATCTGGACAAACTCCAGTGTGTGTGTGTGTGTGGCAATAATCTAGCAAGTGGAAAACAACAAAAAAAAAACGTGTCATGCAGAAAAAGTTTATTAGGCATCAGGACATCTATAAATCAAATTAAATATCACTAATTCATCAAGAACCTGATATAGGCTGACTTAAGATTCTCCCTTTCATCAGTCATACATGAATCCCCAGTCACACTACCAAGGGCATATATGAAAGCCTGCAGCAGTTGATAGATGCCCTAACATGCCCCCATTCCAACCACACTGCCAGATCACTGGGGTATTGCAGTCATGGGTTCCCATAGTGAGATGATCCAGAATCACCTAACAGAGAGCCAAAACTCAACACCTGCAACCAGGTGCACAGCTGAGGCTCACTGGTCCCTCCTGCTGAGAGGGGGGGGGGACAGGGTATCTTTTTTTGCTCTAAAAAGTTTATTTCAGAAATACATATTGGTGTGTTCATGGCTTTTCTATTAGAATCAGTTTATAAAATGAGTTTAACTAGAAACTAATTCCAAAACAACGTTAGGTTTGAGAAAAAGGCTGTCTAAATTTTATGCTCTGTAAAATCTAAATACAATCAGAATGTAATTATTTGAAAATATCTTAAAACAAGAGTTCATTCACAATGGAACACAGAAAACTTGGTTTAAACTGAGAGATTTTACAATTTCATTAAAAATATTAGCTAATTTTTAATTTAAGTACAGGAACATGTTTAGAGAAAGTTGGAACAATGGCAAAAAGTGCTGGGAAAGTAAGTGGTACTAAAAAGAATCAGCTGGAGGAACATCTTGCAGCTAATTAGGCTAATTGGAAACGTGTGACTAACATGATTGGGTATAAAAAGAGCATTTTAGAGAGGACGAATTTCTCAGAAGTAAAGATGGGTAGATATGTATAGTAATTTCTGAATGTATAGGGGTGGAATTAGTAGCTTACACATCTGGAAAGACACCTTCAGTGCTGAAAGAAGGTTTTAGATTAACATATGGTCCCATCCCATTTAGGGATTTCAGTGCAATTCAGATCATTCTATATAGTGCCAAATCACATATTAGGTGATTTGGCACTATATAAAGATTTAGTGACTTGGCACTGTATATAGTGCCAAATCACAACAACTGTTGTCTTAATGCAATATATGCTGCATTCTGTATCAACTAAGGCTTTTCAACGAGCTTTTAGAACTCCCTGATAATAATGAATTGCAACAATCCAGCCTAGAAGTAATAAATGCATAAACTAGGTTTTCAGAATCACTCAGGAATAGGATATTTCTATTTTTAGACATTTTGCACAAAATGCAAGAAGGCAGTCCTTCTACATATTTGTTTAATTTGCATATTTAAGAACATATCCTAGAGCTAAGGTAATGCCATACAGAGCAGATAGATACCATGTTTCTAAGATTTCTAAGGTCAAGTTTTATTTGAATTTAGAAGCAATAAATTAGATGTCATCCAGGTTTTGTCTTTGAAACATTCCTGTAGTTTAACTAGTTGATGTGTGTTTCATCTGGCTTCATAGATGGATAAAGCTGGGTATCATCTGCATAGCAATGAATATATATGCTGTCTCTTCTACTATTACTGCCAAGGAAAGTATAATAAAAATAGAATTGGTCCCTGTACAGAACCCTGTGGAACTCCATAATTAACCTTAGTGTGTGAACAAGACTCCTCATGCACATTAACAAATTAGAGTCTATTCGATACATGTGATTCAAACCACTACAACTATGTTTAATAGCTACAACTACGATTTCTGCAGTAAAATATTGTGATCGATTGTATCAAACTGCACTGAGGTCTAGCACGACAAGCATAGAGATGACTCCACTATCATAAGAAGAGTATTCATAACCTTACTAATCCTGTCTGAAACTCTACAAATAAACCATTCCTCTGCAGATTAGTTAGTTGTTTCACAACTACTCTTTAAATAATTTTAGAAATAAAAGGAAAGTTAGAGATGAGCCTATTAGCAAAGACAGTTAGGTCAAGTGATTCTTTTTAAGTGTAAACTCTTTTTGAAAAGTCAAAATGAGCTAATATGTTTCATAAAATATTGCAACCAAATCATTGCATTTTTTTAACTTACATTTTTCAAGTCAAAACAGGGTCCCTATGAAAGTGCATTTGGATCAGCCGATTTATACTCAGCATATTATGTAATAGTACTGTGGTATATCTAAGAGGTTGGAGAAGAAACTATTGGCCTCATACACTGCTTTAAATGATTCCTGCTGAAAGGATACTTCACGGCGCTACTACAAACCAATCCCAGATCCCTCAGAGAACATGTGTTGCTGATATATATTTAATATGTACATGCCTCTAAAAATAGAAACATTCAGAAGTATGTCACTAATTTTCTTTGTTTTATTTAAGGTTTGGGTTTTTTGTATTGTGAGGGTGCTGCGAAGCATCTCCCTTACTAAGGTGAAGCACCCACAATGTCTTACAGGAAGTTTTGATTTTGTTATGCTTTTGTTTTGAAGTCCATTAACCACTCTCTCTATTTTTTGAGGTCAACTTCCTGAAGGCCTGATTCATGGAGTGCACACACGATTATGGCCTAATGATGCTCACCTGAAAGGAGTTCTCCAATTATCCACTGCTAGTGGGTTAAACCATCAGATGAGAGCTGAGGGTGGGATTGGGCTGAATCTTCAGTTTGGTTTGATTTAGTTAGTTTGTATATTATTTAGCTGGGGTGTGTTTGTAGTCAGATATATGTGAGGTGTGTTAAAATAACTGCAGTATTTCACTGTATATGTTTTTTGTAGCTGGACTGTGTCAAGGGAAATCTATGACCTGCACCTATTTAAGGAGGGGTTTTCTGAGCAGCTGCATTGTTCATTTTTAGATGTGTCACTGGTGCAAGTGTTAAACCTCTGTATGTGTAAAAGAAATATATTCAGAGCTCTGCGAAACGACTGAAGGCTCGTGTAATTGTTTTTTTTCCCATTTGCTCCCCTTCACATTACCTTACGACCACTACATATATATATTTATTTATATGGTTTGGCTTGTTTTTGGTATTTTTATTACTGTTTTAAGCCACTAAATTGTAGCTTTATGCCCAATGATATTGATCATTGGGCAGGTGGTGCCTTTAGTGCACTTGTATGTAGTTTCACGCACTTAATTGTGCCCATTTGCCAAAACGTGCTGTTCCAAAAACATGGGATTAAAAACCCAACAGAGGGTTAACCGAGCCAAATACTGTCAGGCCTTGCATTGCTGTGATAGTAGAGATGACACAGTGGATGATCCTGAAAATGCAATATTCTTACAAAAGCAATTTCCAAACTTGTGCCGTTCTTTATTATTTTAAATGTTAAAAACAGAAGTATAAAGAAAGATTAATAACAGGCTCCACTGTGTACAGGACTATGGTTGCTTCTTAAATATTTTCATGAAAAAAATAAGTGTTTTTTTTTCCTTGCTTTGTTTTTTCTTGTGTTTTGTTTTCATAGCGATGTCGGTGTTCAAAATTTAGTTGTTTATGTCTGTTTGTCAGTTTTTAATAGAACCACCAGAGGGCAAAATTTCTTTCCTGAAACATTTTAAAGCTCATGTACAACTATTGACCCTTTGTGTATAGAATGTATGTTAATATTTTGTGATTGATAAAACATGACTGATGTTGATTGCAGAGTCTCATCTTGCGCAATGGCACCAGAAAATGCATCTCCTGGCTCTAACTATAAGAAGTAACACAAAGTTGGATGAGATCAGAAGGGGGTGGGGAGGGTGAGAATGACCCGACATCTAGAGAGGAAGAAGGTCACTAAACACATTTTCCCACCCGGTCCTGCCAAACACACACACACACACACACACACACACACACACACACACACACACACACACAAATACAGGCCCACCCTGTAGTGTTTTGTGTGCCAGATGAGGGCGTGATGCATGACTGTTGTCGCTGCTTCCTTCACTACATCAGCACTTGAAGAGCATAGCAACTGCACTGCAATATACTGATCACTAAAGAGACAGTGAAACACTGCCTAGAGCAAAAAGCAAGACCATCTGCCCCACACACAAGGGAAAAGGGTGTTTAATCAAATAGCTGCAAAGGTGAAAGGGTAATTTCACAAGAATGGTACTGCAACTCTGTTAATGTATCATGAGCTGGACTTAATTCAAGGTTGTTCCATCACAATAATTTACAAGTCATAGTAAGTATACAACTGTAGATTTATTGGTTTAAAATATAAAAAATAAAAATGCATACAGTTCATTGCATGAGAGCAGGCAGGATGTACTTTCACAGTAAGTCCACGAAGTCCTGACAATAGCAGAAATACATCAGAGTATATAAATACACATTTTTGTTCTAAATCTGAAAGCACTTATAGTGGCTTTATTGTCATTCAGGGCAAAAGATAAAACTTTTATCTTTTTGTCATTGTTCAGTGTTTGTCACAATTCTGTGCAGGCAACTTAAAATGTCTTTTGTCTGGAGGGAGATACGCTTTTCTTCTAACCAGCTTCTCGTCACATGAGTATGAAGATTACTTACAGTTAATAAAAACAGACCTCGACCCTTTGAACTCTTTGTGTGCTATGATTTGAATAACTAGATCCATGCATATGGTTAACTTCTTGTCCTCCCTACACATACACACTACAGAGTGTTTAGGACCTTTGTCAAAGATCAGATATGAACATCTTTCTCCTTTTCAGAATTAAAAATCATTTAGCTTCTAAATGCTGTCTTCATAAATATATTTTATATTTTTAGGCTCAAAGTTTAAACAGCAAAAAAACTAACACAACATTGCCTATGAATGCAAAAGCAGCTCAGTAATAAACTTTACCTTGTCTTTTATCAGCCCAAGTCTCTTGCATAAAACAGAGTGTCAATACAAATTTTGTTTCTACTTTTACAAGCTCCGGAGCTTTCGTCAGGCTAATCACGAATATTGGCTTCTCCAGTATAAATGAAATATTGTGAGCAAACAAGAGATGACCAATGCTTCAAGCAACGGCCAACTCTAGTGTCAAGTGGTTTAAAACAAAACCTTTTTGTCACAGTAAATGAGATACAGTATAGTACAGAACACAGTTTCTGACAGTGTTTGTCTGCGTTAAGAAGTATGTCACTTAAGAGAAACAGTTGTGATGCCACAGAACCACGCCTACTATGTCTATGTGGCTAATTTAAGTTGTGAAGTGCAGAAGATCTAAAGATTCAGTCTCTGGTGAGATGAAAGTGTATAAGCAGTTTGTAAACAAGCGGTTCCTGGGTTAGGGGAGAAGAGAGAACATAGCTGAGCAGAGATTCTAGGTTATCAGGAGTTGCCATCTCCATTTTTGGTCTTAAGTACCACCAGGCTAACCATTACAGGGATCAGGCAGATGGGCGTGATGACCAAAGCAAACATGATGGCAGGTGGTGGGTCACTTAGCTCATCTGTGGGACAATCCTTGAAAAACCTGGAATGAATGTCCAAAAAGGTCTGTTCCACCACATGGTTGGGCCATGGGATGGAGTATAAGTCACATATTTGTTCTGTACACGTGCTTAGGTTGCTGTACCAACTGAATAGAAGGAGAACATGAAAGGTAAATTAGAAATTGGCATTTAAACAAAAAACATTCATTTTAAATATAAATGCCCCCTACTTACCTGTTTACCTTACTCCAATCGCACCAGTCAGTTTTGTTCAGTGATGCCATTTCAAGCTCAAATATTTGCACACAGAGCAAAGCAAACATGTCGGGGAGGCAGCTCATTCTGTCTGAGTCAACTGCACAAACTACAGAGCAGAAGAGAAGAATCAACAACAACAAAAAAGGGAAAAAGAAAGTGGCTTTAAAAATGAGTTGTGCATAAAACAACTTCTGCAAGACTCCCTTTATCAAATTATATATGAAGTTATATGATTATGTATGTTTATAAGGTTATGCCACCTACCAAACTGTCCACTGGCATCTGAAAGAGAAGAAAAAACACTTTTTAGCTTAAAAACATGTAAATGAAGCAGTAAATCTCTTCAAATCTGCCATGCAAGCCCTTCCTAATTCATCTGTCCAAGCAAATCGGAGTACCATGGGAAATTTTGTCTACTTTAGATAATGAATTTTTTCCACATCTCTAGCACAGAGGCAGGCATTTCCATATATAAAAGGGAGACCACACACTCACCGGAGAGAAAGGAGAGGAATAACCCTATGAAACCAAGTGCTCCCTTCATGTCAGAAAAAATGAATAAAGGTGTGTTTTCCCCAGCGTATAACCATGTATAAAAAACCAAAACTTCTTAGACTTCATACAGCGAGGCATAACAGGAAACCCGACAGGATGGAAGAGACGCAGTGCAATCTTCGGTTACCAGATGTCCAAACAATGTTACCCGCGGTTACCAGATGTTCTTCGAAGATCTGTCTGATGGCCCTCCGCCTTGGCAGCGGCTCTCCCCCTCTCTAACACACGTTTCTTTAAAATTTTCTTCCGTTTTTAAAGGGGTGGAGGCAACAAAGATTGTCCTCTCCATTCTCCCAAATAAAAGGGAGCACACCCAAACTGGGGCTGGACTCACATCTGAAAACCCTTTACTCTTTAACTCTTGTTCTGCGTTTTAGTCTCAGTTTCTCACAGTTGAAGGCCTGGCCAGCTCACAGCATGTGATTTATTTGCCTTTTGGGCTGTCTCTGCCAAATAGGAAACATAAGTAAACATTTAGGACTTAGCGTTTCGGGGTGGATGTAATCATGACTCTGCAGGGTGTGCTCTGCAGACAGCCATGATTTCATATTTAGGTTAATTTGACCAAACCTGGAAATAGTTGTTTGTCAAAGTTGACCAGCTGTTTAAAGGGCCAACTATCGTTACGCATGCATGCTAGTAGGAAAACATTCTGTAATTAACGCTACAAGTACGGGAAATCTTGCTCATGTGTGTGATACATCTGGAAGATAGTTTCTCACTGTCTTTAAAAAAAAAAATTGTGTGCAAGAGAGGTGCTTTCACTGATTGAATTAAAAATGAAATCTATGGTTTAGGGTTTCTCACAACCAGCTTGTTAATTTATGACACTAAATCCATATGTTCGGCCTCTCACAACATCTGTTTGCCAAGCAACATTTTGATTTAGTAATGACATCAGGAAATGTGTTCTTTTTTTTTCAGTGGGTGGGGGGCTCAGAGTTGAGAGCGCTGGCAGGGGGAGGAGGGGACAGTCGGGGGATGGAGGAAAAAAGGAAAAAAAGGAAGGCACAGGATGAGGAACAGTGAAAGGGGCGCTGCTCCAATGTTCTAGTTGTTTCACAACTCAGAGTTCATGCGTTGATCACAGACGTTGCGTGGGGTGAATGACGAACAAATTAAGGAAGTCGAGCCAGGTGGGGGCTGCTCGTGATGAGGTTTCAGTTACCCTCCAACCCCAAACCAGTACGGGCCTCATGTCCACTGACGTTGACCCCTCACTGGTAGAGACCTCCCCAGGAGTTTGTCTTGGATTCTCATGGTAATACACACAAGGACAAATCTTGGCAGAAAAAAGGATCCCTGAGTTCTGCTTTTCTGGTTTGTCAGTTCCAGACCAGGCAAATAAGTTTAGAAATGTAATCCAAAGCAATTCCTCAGTGGATGCAATTACATAAACCCCATTTGGAACTGTAAAAATACAAAATCTAGGACATATAGACATAGATGTATAGCTGTCAGTCTATAATAAAGTGATGGAGAAAATGTATGCACTTACTAAGAGTCATCATCCTGTCTGTTGAGTTAAACTCTGCAAAGGAGGGGTATCAGTTAGTCAGTGGTCATGCATGAATTTTGTTTCTTCCTTGGTTTGTTGCTTATTTCTGTAAATGTACTTACCTACTGTTACTGTCGGATGCACAGTTACCTTTTCTTCACTTTGACATACCACTGCTGTGCTTGCTGTAATAAGAGGAATAAAATAAAGACCTGAACATTGGAATAAAACTGTTGATTTAAAACACCACAATATTTTATACGTGTACATAATCTTCTATATGTAGTTTGCAGACCTGAGTGGGGCAGTAAAGGAAATAACATGCCGTGCTGAGTGAACACATGAGTGCATCCTCCCTTTGTCTAGCACTTTTCTAAGGAAATCTTAATGTGTTCAACTCAAAAGCTCATCCCATGTGATCGCGGTCCTATTGCGCGAAATAAATAAGTAATTGACTGAAATATTTTATTTCTTAAAGACTCATGACAACTGCATTTTTTTAAAAAATGCAACGAGATTCATAAAAATATCCTCCTAAAGTTAAAAAAAAAACTGATCTAAGAAAAATCAGTTGTCTCAGGCTGATCACAATTACTCTTTGACCCTTAATCCAAACTGTTTCAGTGTAAAACTCAGTCAGGGGATTAACTAAACTCCTTACTAAAATCTACTAATTACTAAACATTTTCTTTGAATTCTTATTGAGAGGTGAGTTCATGGAAAAGTTAAAAGATTAAGTCAAAATAATAAAAATAGGATAGCATAAAGCCTTTACTTACCCCAGATGAAAAGAAGCATAAAAACTCTGAAATACATAACTAAGAATCTGGTGAGTGTCATTTTGCCTAATGTTCTTCTCCTCTTCCCTGATGGGTAAGAATTACATATCTCAACCTTTTGCAGGAAGGCTGTGTAAAGCAACAGGAAGCCCTCATTTCCTAGTAGGGGCGGACTCACCAAATGGGGCAAAGAGCCTCTGATAAAGTTAGGACTATTGCGGCCCATTGGTGCAGCACTATCAATCTCTCTCTCTTCATCTATTTCCTTAGTTTGTCCCACCCTCTGTTTTCAGGGGCCACACTTTGTCCTGTTTTTCTCTTCCCCACTTTCTGCCTCTTTATTTATCATTGCAAGCAGAATTTTATTGCAAACATGCAGGAGCTTCTGATCAAATGCAAGCTATGTTAGACTGACAGGATACATGCTGCTGACAAGTTGCTTTTCAAAGATTTAGAGAAGTAAAAGTTTTCAGTAAAGTATTTTTAGGAGAAACACACAGGGCTGCGAATCACAAAGAAGAGATACTTTTTTTTTTTTTTTAGCTTATTGTTCAGAAATATCAGACAAAGTTTTAATGAATCTACATTTTTTTTAGGTCATGGATTCATATTTCATTGCTGTGGAGCAACTGACTAACCGTGGGTAAAGAATATCTATCTATCTCAATAAACGTCTGTGGTAAAGAGAGGTGGCTGGAATATCCAGTATGAAACTGATTCACGTCACTGAGGGATGAGTACTCTTTTTCAGCTGCTAGGCTTGGAAGAAATCCAAGTAGCTCAGGCCAAAATTGCTTCCACATTTCATTTCAGTTAAAGGAGGCCACTGTTTTACATGTAATGGACTGAACTTTAAAAATCCAGCATATAGAAGCTTAAATATTGAACTTGGAGTGTGAGCGAAGTGGAGCATGAAGCATATTTGAAATGTAAGTAAGTAAACATTTACTTTGACACGTGTTCTATGAAAATGAATGCTTCTACAGTCACTCACTATTTCAAATGGCTTTCGAAGTCTCTGTTTTATTAGCTACGTTGTAAATCTTTTCATCTCCAAGGCTTTGTCACAGATCATAAAGCCTGCAGCATATCTGAAGAAATGTATCCCAAATAGAGATGCCAAGATCAACACACGCAGTTTACATGATGCAGAATTAAAAACTTCCTGCTGATAACAGTGTCCTAAGCTCATCTTCCTCTGTGTGTTTGCTTTTGTTTGACAGTTTAGTATCAACATGGCAGTGGCTACTTCAAATATCACTGTGGATATGGCAAACAAACTGTACTATCTGAGATACCTTTTGCTCACTGAATGCATAAATC
This sequence comes from Oreochromis niloticus, assembly GCF_001858045.2. Classification (NCBI taxonomy): domain Eukaryota; kingdom Metazoa; phylum Chordata; class Actinopteri; order Cichliformes; family Cichlidae; genus Oreochromis; species Oreochromis niloticus. Next base: position 26,105,907 of record NC_031969.2, on the reverse strand, counting down.
ATAAGCAGGCATGCGTGCCACAAACAGCACAGCCAGGGAACAGAGGGGATCAGCAACAACAGCAATCAGAGAGAAACACGATGGGTCTGTTAAGGCGATATAAAGTTTCATTTCTCTTAATCCTACTTTGATGTGTACATATGAGTTCATGTGGCGTCCTTCCATTAAAAACCAGCTAAATAGCGCCATCTTGTGTCTTGCAGATGAATAATTACTGTGTTTGCTTTTGGGGATTTTTTTAATATCTTACAAGTAATAAACTATAAAATGAAATAAATGGGAGCTATAAATAAAATACCCTGAGAGTAAATATTTTTAAATATATCCTTTGTATTTTACTTTTTTCTTTGTATTATATCCTGAGGGGATATGTTAAAATTCCTCCCGTGGAGAGCACACACAACATCTAACATGTTTATCAAAGCAGTACTTTCAAGGACTTTTATTTATAGCAAACCACTACTCGATTGCCTGCACTTTCAGCTTCTTATTTGGCATTAAGTACACACACTATTTATCCACACTACATTTTATATTTAATTGAACGTAAATATTTGAATCTATTTAAAGTGATTGTAGCAAATTAACTGATTTTCTCTGATTTTAAATGTATACACAAGTCAGAATCAGTGCCTCCATAGTAATGTGACTATTGGTAATTTATCGTAATTATTTATAGTGTTAGGTGTTAGCAGTTAGCTTGTGTACATTAAATCAAATCAAGCCAGAAAATGGAATGAGATTAGCTATTACCACGTGTTCCGTTGAACCCTACGTCCGGTTTACGCGTGATGTGTTAAATTAAACATTTCCCTACAAAAGGGGTGTGACGTTTGGCTACTTACACATAAGCAAAGATTTACAGAGGTTAATATACTTCTCTGTAAATTCAAGTCATTATGCTTTCTCATATCGCTGCTCGTCAAATCAAAGTCCATCGAAAACATCATTTTTCAGCTTGCTTGAGCTCTGTATAGTGGGTTTTACGTGGGTTAAGTGACAGCATCAGTGGCGTGAATACCGTCATCCAACCCTCTATCTTTGTGTGTCGGGCTCTCCCTGGAGGAGAAGAGCTGAACAGCAGCTGAATTGTTTTCCATTTGACCCTAGTACATTGGAATGTCGGGAAACTGTGTTCCAGTGTCCAAGTATTTATTATTTTTAATTCGTAGGCTAGACAGTTACTTCAGCTCTGTGGGCAGACTGAATTAATGCATCTATTTTCAGGTTTTGTGAGAAGTTTATTTTGCATTGATTTTTTTGGTAAATATATAAAATAAATACCCGATACTCCTATAAAGCTACGTGTATTCATAATGTTTATTTAGGCCATTTTATTCTTTCGCTCCTATAGAGTCGGCTGTATTTAAGATTATGTGTTTGCACTTGCTCTACTATCAAAACCCACAGAGTGTTCTGCCTTCACGCATTTAGATGGCGATCTAGCACTCCGGACAGTTGCATCAGTTCCTGTGTATGCGTGTAAATGGCTGTGCTGTGGCTGCTGCACGCTACTTTTTATTCCCAGGACGCAGAATAGTAATAAATCCTCCTCTGCTTGGAAAGGCTGTGATCATAATATAGACGTCACCCTCCTGCTCGAGTTGGATCAACCAAGCCAAGTGCGCAGTTATTTGTAAGGTACAACAACAACAACCTCCAGCACCATGCCCATGGATAGAGATTTCTCAGAGATCCCCTCGCTGCGCGGAGATGATAACTGCGTCAGAGCCATAGCAAACACAGCCTTGAATTGCTCCGGATCTCTCTACTAAAAAAAAAAACAAAAAAAAAAAAAACGAGAGAGAGAGAGAAAAACAGAAAGGGACTTGGTCGCGTTGCGGGCTGTTGTCGCAACAAATAGGACACGAGACGTGGATTTAAAGGTATTTAATAACTGCGACACTGGATGTAGCGATCTTGACGTGCACACCCGTGCGCTAGTGTAACGTGCCGTCATTGTGCTGTTCGGTGCGCACGTCTTTAGAGTGTTCTACATTTAAATGGGTACTGTGTAGCTCTCTTGGCACGGGGCTGCACTTACAGGACGTCGCGGACTTCATAGCTTCATGTGTCTGAAACGTGTGCACGTTTCGTAGCCCCCAAAAACGAGGTGCAGCAGTTTCCCCGAGCTCAGTTTTACCTTTGTATTTATTTTTAATTCCGTTTGAGTTCAGACGGGGAAGTTGATATTCAGCGTGGCGATTATGAAACACAGAAAAACTGTACTACGCACTTTTCTATTCTGCTTTTCTGAAGTGGCACGCCCACTCCTGTGCAATGTGGATGCCCCGTGCTATTAAATTCATGTGCTGTATTCATAGATGCGCACACTGTCGCGCTGTATGCGCATAATTCAATCAATTTTCCCCAAGATTTATAAAAAGAGCAGAAACAGTCTACCAGAAAAAGCCCCGTAAAGCACTCGAGGAGGCTTTTTTTTTTTTTTTTTTTGCATTAGACGTCTGTTTTGTTTTGCTAACAGATGGGGGCACTCTTTCAGAAAGACCATCGGCGAGGGTGAATGGGGAAATGTAATGGGGTTGTGAGAAACAGAGGGCGATAGTAAGCCCATTAGTACTATAATAAGGTAACTGAAGTGGACTGCAGGCATATTACATCAGAACTACTGCTATACTACTACTATATTACATTTAATGTAATTAGTGAAAGTAGTTACTGTGGCAGAAAACATGAAAACAAACCTAAGTTTACAAAAGTAACTTGTCTGAATATGAAACTGGAATGTTTTGAAGTTGGGCCTGTTTGTCATATGCTTTCCTTTTATTTTTAAACAGTCATGGAGGAAAGTGCAGCAGCCCCTGACACCGGTGTTGCCCCATCACTTCCAAGACCTCAGTCTTCCTCCTTTATCCCTTCTCGCAGCATGCTGGAGTGGAGACGGAGGGTCAAGTCTGAGTATATGCGCCTTCGCCAGGTCAAACGCCTTAAAAAAGCAGAAGAGGTCAAAGTGAGTCACATTGACATCACCCAAGTTAAATTCAGATGTTCAGTTTTTTTCAGGGTCTGTGAATGAAGATAAGGTTGTAGCTAAATATGGCACAAGACATCTTTTCTCTTGTGCAATCAGGGTTTTGTGCAATGGTCCTGAACAAATAAAGAGCAACGCTTAATTTGTACGTGGGATCCTGGTGTGTCTTTTGTATCCAGTTCTCAATGCGTGTGCTATATTAATAGTGTGTATGTCTTGTTTAACTTGGTCTTTTATTCTCTTTTTTTTCTAGACCCTTTTCATGTCTAACAGGCAAAAGATTGAGCAACAGACAAATATCCTAAACACAGAATGGTCCAAGCTCCGGATTCAGTCCATCCCTCTGTCAACCTCTAATGGGGCTCTGGCCACCAAAAAGGTGGGTGTGTGGTCTGTCAGAGAGAGACGGAGAAATTATGGGGCACTGATCTAGCTTTAGTTGAGCATGCAACCCTTATGCTGTGATGCAGTGTCCAGGGTTTGAAACCGCTCATTCTCTTCTGTCAGCTTTATTGTGATAGGACAGTGGAGAGAAGATAAGAAAGGCTAAAAGCCACCCAAAATATACAAAAAGAGAGCGATGGAGACTATTAAGACAATGGCAGGACACATGATTTGCACTATTATCTGAACCTTGCGGTACGTCTTCTTATTCCTGTCCAAGATGCTCTGGCTAAGCTAGAAGTTCAATATATTTTTATAATGTGAATGTGTTGTGAGGAAATCCCTTCTTGAACATCATGTTGAGATCTCCTCACCCCTCCCAATCTTCTATACCGATTCCCAACTGGATGGGAAAGTGTGGTAGAAGTGGATCGCATGACAGTCTAACAGTCTGCTGCCCTGTGGGAGCTTATAATACATACAGCCTGATGGTATAACCACATCTTTCTCCTCCCGCATGCTGTCATGGTGGGCTGTATTGTGTTAACTGGTTTTATTCCCCCTGCTCAGAGTTAAGTGTGTAGTTATAAAACGGCCAAGTGCTGCAGCATATTGTTCTAGGATCTGGTGATTCTCAAGCCACCTCTGGTTATCTTACAGGTGTGTACAGTGGAGTTTGGCTTCCCAGGATTCAAAGCTCAAGCCATTGCCATGAGACCACTGTCAACAGTAGCTGGAATCCCCTTTATGTACTCCTGGTCCCCTCTGCAGCACAACTTTATGGTATAAATAAAACACAACTGTCATTGACACAGTTACAGTTTCATATCACCCTTAGAGCACGCTGAATATAATTTGTTGCTAATTCATCTGATTCTAGTTATGAGTTAAATGGAAACTGATAATGTTCTACTATTTTCTTATTAAATTCTCTGTTCATTGAACTTTTAGGGCAGTTGAATAAACTGAGGAACACATGTTATCGAGCTATAACATAGGATTTTGTTCCACAGAAGTTCAAATTGAAAATTCTCACAGAACACTCTTACAACCGAACTTTTCATTTATTTTTTTCAGTCAGGTCGTGTACTTATTTTGTGAATGCATTTCTGCTAACAAGTGTAATTGTATATTGCTTTTACAGTTTTGGTCCCTCTGAAGAATCTGCAGTTACAGACTTGTTTTAACCAAAGTTTGTTTGTTCTAGGTGGAGGATGAAACGTTCCTCCACAACATCCCTTACATGGGCGATGAAGTGCTGGAGCAAGACGAGGCTTTCCTGGAGGAACTCATTGACAACTATGACGGTGTTCATGGTGACAGAGGTTCGTGTTGAATATTATATGTCCCTGCAAACAGGAGACAAATTAAAAGAAAATGCAGCATCAAGTGTCTTAGTAAGGTAATGGGTCACCTCGTACCAACAGAACAGCTTCAGTGCACATTGTCAGTGATTTTCTTCAATTCTTTCCTCTGATTCTTTTTTTTATGATTGGGGTGGGGAGTACTGTCTAATATGTTGGTCCAAAAATCTCCAATAGGTGTTAAGTTGAAATTTGGCAATTGTAAGATTTGCATCATTTTCGTACTTCACTAATCAAACAATTCAATGGATAGGAAAAAGGGATAGCCTAGAACAACTGAATTTTGATTTTCAATGATCCTGCTCTTTTTAAAACCACAGACTTTTTGCCATCTTAATAAAAAAGTCAAGAATCACACATTTAATTGGTGATAACTGTTGGTATGACATCTCGATTGTGTTCCAGAGGGAGGGTTCATCAGCGATGAGATATTTAAAGAGTTAGTGGACGCCCTGAGCCAGTACTCTGACCACGAGGAGGACGAAGAAGAGGAGGCCTCAGCAGGAACTGTTGGGGACATGACAGGGAAGAAAGAAGAAGAGAGGGTGATGAGGAGGAGCTCATTGGAGGGCTCAGAAGAGAATAAGGCTGGATCTGTGGCGTTTGTCAGGAGGAAGAGGAGAAGCACTACTGAGGGTGAGTCTTCAGCTTGGCGCATTTGTGTTTTCAGATGATGAGAACAAGAAAAGTACAGGCTCATGCTGTTCGTGTCATTGCACTGTACACCTGCCACAAGGTCGCCCTGCCACAGCAGCTCTTGAGCTGACATTGTTTGCTTTACAGCTGCCTCTGTGTCCCTACTGTGTGTGAGTGAACCTATTTGTCCATGACACTGATATGGCCCAGCTCTAATTACAGAACTGAATGACCTCGTGCACCGGGCTTTATGGAAAACTAGGCTATATACACACTGCCAACACTTAGTGACAGTTCATTTGAAGCACACCTGGGCACAGTGTCACTGATTCACAAATACATGTGTAGAAGATGGGAACGTGAATCAAAGATAATGGTAAAAGAGATGTACAATGTTCTTATTACATCATTTTTATTTTTTTTACCAAGTGACCTTGAGAATGGAAGGAACTTTACCATTGCAACAGAACATATTGCATAACCTTTGTTTGTGAGTTTGTATCAAAACCTGATGTCTGGACAAACCTGGGTGATTCACATAGCAATCTCTGCTCGTTGTCTCCCACAGTGAAGGACGTGTCCAGCAGCAAGAAGATCCCCAATGATAAGATATTTACAGCGATCGCCTCAATGTTCCCCTACAAAGGCACCACAGAGGAGCTGAAGGAAAAGTAAGAAAAGTGTAGTCAATCCAGGGATCTGTACGCACAATGCCGGGCAGTCTGTTGCTTAGTGTTCACCATGGAGACGAAAGCTGTCAGGGAGGAAAGTAATAATAGTCGCTCCCTGTCAGGCTCTCCGACTCAAAGGGGTAGTTACATCAGCATCTGAAAGAGCTGTGCTCAGAAAAAAAAAAATCTTCATCTTTGTCCGGCACTGTTTCACTAAGCTAAATGAGCGTATCAATAGTGTGCCACAAAGAAGTGACATATCCCGCTGAAACTTTTCATATGTCCTCCACAGGTACAAGGACCTCTTGGAGCCGCCAAGTCCAGTGAAGCTGCCCCCTCTCTGCACCCCCAACCTAGACGGACCTTTTGCAAAGTCTGTGCAGAGAGAGCAGTCGTTACACTCCTTCCACACACTCTTCTGCAGGCGCTGCTTCAAATACGACTGTTTCCTCCACCGTAATAGCTTCTTATATATTCTTTCAAAGTTTGAAATGTATATATTAAGATTATAGTATTCCAAGTATAGTAACCACATGATGAAAAGTGGGGGTCAAAACATTTTTCTTTCTGTTGATGAAGCTTTTCATGCTACACCCAATGTTTACAAGAGGAAGAATAAGGAGATCCGCATGGAGACTGAACCATGCGGTGTAAACTGCTTTCTGTTACAGGTATGCCCACAGTTGTTTAACTGATGCATTCATGCATTCTCTACACATTAGAACCCCCTATGTTTTCCTCCTGATCATATTTTAAATGTTCTACGTCTTTTCTCATGTGAAGAAAGGGGCTAAAGAGTTTGTGGATCAGAATATGTTACGGTCGCAGAAGTCTCGGAGGCGACGGAGGCAGCCCCGTCCCACCAGTTCCAGCTGTCCTGGACCATCTGGCTCTGCTGAAGAACCCAAGGAGGGTGACAGTGACCATGAAACCACCTCCTCCTCAGGTGGGGCACTTTCTCAAAATGTCACTTACTCTTGAATGAATGAACGAATTTTAAAAAATCAGTTCATGTGTTCTTCTTTCTGGTAGCAAAAGGCTTTCTTCATTATGAGTTCATGCAGTATAGATGGTGTATATATTTTAATTGGTTTCTGAGATTCACCTCCCCACCCCAACCCCCAGAAGGCTGTCCACCCTGACTAACCCTCTTAAGGAAAGTGAAATTTGGCTAGAGATGACAGCTTTCAAGCCACATCCTCTCGCCTTTCCTCCCCTCTTCACTCTCCTTGTAGTATCAGCTCTTTCTTGCCAAGAAAAATAAACTAGCCATTAGTTTTGCATGCTTCAGCCTCAACATAAACACATTGTTCCCCCTCCACCTCACTACTTTTACTGCACTATATTCTTTCACATTTCTACTGATTTCTTCATGTAGAGAGCAAGAGGAAGGAAATAAGCGCGCACACCCCTGGCTGTTTTTCTTTCTCTTATTCACTCTCAGGTTGTTGCTGATTTCTATCAGTTCCTTACCAGAAGCCTGTGTTAGTTTTGGAAACTCCTGGTACTGAGCCAGTGACTCAGCAGAGTCTCCCACATGTGTTGGGATAATGTGGAAAAAGCAGATTGTTGAGCAGATTAATAAAGACACTCAGCGCCGGAGCATGTGGCCACAGTAATGCTCCATGTACTCTGTTGCCTGGCAACATTCGCTGTCTTGAATTGTGGATGCACGAGCATCATTGTTGGATATCCAAAACCCCAATCAAAACTCACAGTCCCCTTTGTGTCCATTTATATACAAAGACGGCTTCTAGAAACAGCAGCTTTTATGTTTGTGCAAGGTTAGAGCACCTTTTATTGCATGAGTGCGGATAAAAGCTGTCACAAACTTTGCCAGGACCAAGTAATTTAAAAAGTGCTTGCTTGTTCAGATACATGTTGAGTTAAAAAATGTGACAAAATGCTTTCCAGCTAAAGTCCCCAAGTATGTTTGTGTGTGTCTGTGTATAAAAAAGAGGGCAATTCACGGTGCCAGACTCCCACCAAGCTGCGTCCAGGAGATGATGACGGGGAGCAGCAGGCGTGCTGTGTCGTCCAGTGGAGTGGAGCAGAGGAGTCGCTTTTCAGGGTGCTACACGGCACATACTTCAACAACTTCTGCTCTATTGCTCGCCTCATCGGTACAAAGAACTGCAAGGAGGTAAAACATACAGGCACATGACAGTTTTCTAGTTTCAGAATGATTCTGCGTTCACTTGTTTTGGTTTAAAGTTGGTGTTAAAACTACTAAATGTTAGTCACCACTAATAAATGCGCTTTATTTCAGCTTTATCCTTGTTCTGTATCCAGATAGGATAGCTACATTAACCACAGTGTAATAAGATTTCAAACTATGTAGTTGAGAGTTTATAATATGTTTTGCCTGTAGCAGCAAATGTAGCCTGGAGACATGAAGCCTCAAGCAGAAGTGAGGAGCAGTGCACAGAGATTTCTTGCTAACTCCATGCCTTTGATTTCCTTTTCAAACTTGCCTTCAGAGCAGCTTGACTCAACTGGCATCATTTTATACATTTTGCACAGCCCCATCATAAATCACAAATAGCTTTGTTAAACAGTTTCAGTCATATGAACCAATACACCAATAAACAGACATTAAAATGTAGCTTGCTTTATAATGACAGTACAGATGCTTTCAGAAGAAAATGCAAGGAAGTATAAGTAAAAGAGTTCTTAACATCTTTGTAGACTACAAAACAAAAAGAAAAGGGAAAACCAGAATCTCAGTTGGGCCTCAGTTGTGCCTGATTACCTCTCACATCTGTTGTTTACTAACCATACTAACTATGAAATGTGTTTTTTGTAGTCTATGAACTCAACTAAAACTCTCTAAAACTGATTCATAGTTGTTTTGAAAGAAAGTACAAACCATACTTGCGCTGCTGATTTCTGTTGCGTCAGTCCAAGTATAATAACGTGCATCCGGTGCTTGTGGTTTTATGGTGTGGATAATTGGACTGACTACAGAGAGAATTGCATATGGCACCATAAAGAGGAATGCCAACCAGATGTGACGTCTCTCATTTTCCCTCATGACGCAGTTGTCCAGACATTCCCAGCTTCCCTTGGGCTGTGCATGAGAGTGCTCTGTTGGGAACATTTTGCTACTTTAACAAAATAGATTTCAAAAGTTGTTTCACTTGTGCATTTATTTAAAAAGCTTCACCCTTTATATCCAACCCTTGTATCCCCTCTTGTTCCATGGCCAAACAAGTCTGTATTGGGCTGTCATGGCCCTGCTAATATTCTGACTGCCCCACCCACCCACTGCTTCTCTGAGGGGAAATGCTGAAACCAGCTGCATTATGTATGTGTACATCCCAGGAAAGAGGCCAAAACCGGGTTTTAGCAACCAGAAGTGGTTGAGCATGTTTTCACACAGATGCATGTGAATGCTGCAGTCGAGTTTTATATAAGCAGCTTGTTTTGAAACTTGGGTGCCTTCGTTACTTTGCACAAAATAATTGCAGAATGTCTTCATAGTTGTTTGCTTGCACGCTGAACTTGCAAGATGATATGTCGTCCACTTCATTGTCATTTCCCAAAGGTCTATGAGTTTGCAGTGAAAGAGGCTCTGATCCATCGTGTTCCTTTGGAAGATGGAGGCATCTCCCCTCAAAAGAAGAAAAGGAAGCATAGGCAAGAACTCAACTGTTATTGTCTTTTTTCTGACTTATTGTTTCATCTTCCGGAATAGGTGTGAAAGAAATTTGAGCTTTTAGCCAAGAGGAATAAAGCTTTCTAATGTGTTTAATTGATATTACAGGTTGTGGGCAAAGATTCAGCTTAAGAAAGGTATGTGTAACTAAAAAAAGGCATGGTTTTTAATACATTATGTCTTCTAACATACAACACAGCTTACTGTTCCAGTCTGAGGGCTTTGTCCTCTGTTGTTCCAGATAACTCATCCAATCAGGTGTACAACTACCAGCCATGTGACCACCCCGACCACCCATGTGACAGCTCCTGCCCGTGTGTAATGACCCAAAATTTTTGTGAGAAGTTCTGCCAATGTGAGCATGAGTGTAAGTGTTAACTTTTTTTATTCATTTCATCACAATTTGTGGCTTAATTCTACCAAAAATACAATAGCCTGCTTGGCCATGCGATGCTCAAAGAAGATTGTTTGTTATAATCACATTTTCCACTGAGAAGCCGTTTGCCAGGCCACAATAGAGCAGGGCAGCAGAATTTAAAACGATTCTGCAGTAGTCTGGCAGCGGCCAGAGGAGAAATTGTCCTCTGGCAGGGATAGGTGGGTGTCTGCTTTACAGAGAGCTGCATTCACAATGAGCTATTTGCTGCAGCAGCAATGCCCCAGAACTGTGTTTTCTTAAATGGCCACATGGTGGAGAAATGCTTTTTCTGTATGATGCCCTCTGGAGAGTTGATAATGAAGGGAGAGGATAAGATTAAGCAAACATTTTTTTTCTCTGGTCTCGGAAGAGGAGGTTTTTTCTGCTTGATTTGTTCATCTGTGCTGGTTTAGTCACCTTTTCTCCTCCCATCTCCTGATTACCTCGCCTTTTCCCGTAGCAGCAAAGAGCTGGAGCCAAACAGGAAGCAGGCCCTAGTTCCACATGTGCGTGCTCTAAAAACTTGGAGTGAAATCAAAGGGATGTGACAGGCTCTGTACTTGATATACAACATCGTCTCCTGCATCAGTATGAGTCAAATAGCTCGAGCTAAACGGCGCTTGATGATACAGAGGTATAAAATCCACTCGTGGTGGGAATGGGAAGTGAAAGGCTGCCTTGAGCAGCCTTAGTGTGGACAGTTTTTTTCCAAGCATAGGCTATTGGAAAGACATTTCGGTTATTCTTGCTTGAGCCTTCCATTCATCTGCCCTGAGGGTGTTATGTTACACGCCTCAAAATTGTATTTCAGCATGTCTGCCAGCAGAGGTCTCTGATTGATGAACCTCTCAGCATTACTCAACCTCTGAGCTCCTCTTCTGCAACTGTATTTCGAAATTCAGTTTTTTTGTTGGGTTTTTTTTTTTTTATCATAGTGATATTTCTTCACATAATGTATTATATTTCTGGATTGCTGCTAACTTTATTTTTCTTTATAAAACATGTCAACAATTCCCCTTTCAGAGCAGCTCTGTGTCTAAATGTTTTCTAGGCCAAAACCGCTTCCCAGGCTGCAGGTGTAAGACCCAGTGCAACACTAAACAATGTCCCTGCTACCTGGCTGTAAGAGAATGTGACCCAGATCTTTGCATGACATGCGGTGCTGCAGACCACTGGGACAGTAAAGTAGTCTCCTGCAAGAACTGTAGCATCCAGAGAGGCCTGAAAAAGGTACACTGGAAGATGTGGCTGTTTAAAAATTGTGAGATTTAGTGGTATTAAATAACTCAAACGTCATATGGTGTTTTTAGCACCTGCTTTTGGCTCCCTCTGATGTTGCTGGGTGGGGCACGTTCATCAAAGAGCCTGTTCAGAAGAATGAATTCATCTCTGAATACTGCGGAGAGGCAAGTCTGTGCAGTTTAGTCGATTTTATTTTCAAATACATCATTCATGCTGCGTGCTTACAGTGTTATTTTTCCTATATGTGTGCATAAGCAGCTGATCTCTCAGGATGAAGCAGACCGACGTGGAAGGATTTATGACAAATACATGTCTAGCTTCCTTTTCAACTTGAACAATGGCACGTATTCCCCACTACGTAAAATTATAAGCCAGGCGTACCACTGCAGTGTATTAAAAAACCCATAACATACTCGGTTTCTCTTTTTAGACTTTGTTGTGGATGCCACACGAAAGGGGAACAAAATCCGCTTTGCAAATCATTCAGTTAATCCCAACTGCTATGCTAAAGGTCAGTGAAGGGGGGGTGGGGGTCACTCTACTTTACTATATGAATTCAGCAGCTTTATAAGAGTTATGTTGTCTGATGTTATATTGCCTGCCATTGCAGTGGTGATGGTAAATGGAGACCACCGCATCGGGATATTTGCCAAACGAGCCATCCTTCAAGGAGAGGAGCTCTTCTTTGACTACAGGTAGAGTTGAAGGCCTCTTTGTAATCTCCAGCTTCAAGAGATACTGTATACAAACTCACACTCTTCATACTGTGTTTCCTCCCACAGATACAGCCAAGCCGATGCCCTCAAATATGTGGGAATAGAGAGGGAGGTAGACTTGTCTTAGCTTCATCGGCTGCCTACCTTCAGAACTGGTCCTTAACTCCTCAGCCACCTACTAATGCTTCTTTCCCCGTCTGCAGCATCATTTAGCTGACAAATTTCTATCAGCAGTCACCGTCTCTGCCCTCTCTGCTGCACTTCCAAAAATAGAAAGCCCCTCCCTGCTGTTTGCAGGTGCTCATGCGCCACAAACACTGTACCACCTCCTTCAGTGACAGCCATTAGCTCTCCTCCTCATCTGCTCAGACCCATCCGTCTACCTGTAAAACTGTATCAACCAAGCTTAAACTATTTAAAGTGGAAATACTATTAATCCCTATCACTTACTGTACCGAGAGCATCTCACATTTTTTATTCCATCTCGTCAAAGCAAACAACGCCGAAATAACCCATAGCACAGTGTGTAACTCTCAGCGGTTTTGTTACTGTACTTATTGACTGGCTTTTCTTTGAAAATTCAGTATGTAATGCAAGTTTTTACAGTGTATGTAATGATGGTAAATGAAATGCATGTGACAAACCATCCATTAAACATGTTAGATGCAACATTAGCTTTGGACAGATACTGTTATTCACGTGCAGTCACGCAGTATTGTAGTATGAGGTTAAGCTGTCGCTGTTTTACGGAGAAACTTGATCAGGTTGCGCAACTCGATGCGCTCCCCTGTGAATTTTCTCTGCAGCTAGCAACGTCATCCATCTTTATGGTAAAATAAGTTATTGTGCATTTATATCACTGTTCTGCAAAAATAGGCAACCAGACGAGAAACCGACTGACTGAATGTAACCTGTAGATGATGGTGAAGAGATCTCATTCCTCTTTTCATTTTAAACATTATCCTATTATTGGTACTCAGACTGGCATGCGTATGTCAAGCATTTATCTTTGTGTTTACATCAGCCCGATACTCTCACATTTTGCCAGGAAAGTAAGTCACAGAGTAGATGTTTCCTTTGCAAATTAAATAAGTGCCAAATGATTCCAGGAAGAAAAGTGCTGAAACAACATTGCTGTGTTGCGTAACAAAGCTGTGTTAAAGGTAACCTTTAGAAGGTTATGACCACGGAAAAAGCAAATTTGTTAGTGTTTGACCAAATATTAAGGCCCCCCACATGTGAATGTAAATTATCCTTTTTCATTTGTTTTTCTGTTTTTTTATGTCCACACTTGCTGTTTGGTCTGTTCTTCATTTATAAAACATTAAAAGCCCACTTTGAAATGAGATCTTTCTCAATAGAGATGAACAAAATGGAGTTTAATGCTGTGTACAGTGTATGCCTATAAAAATAAAAGTTTAACTTTATACATTAAAGATGCCATCCTAGTCCTTATCTGTGCTAAATGCTCACTACATTGAAAGCTCAAACGACAGATTGATTTCCTTCAAGCTTCATTTATTGAGATGACAGTTTGGCTTTGCCTTGCTTTACACAGTTATGGTCATTTACAGTGAAACTATTACAAAACAACCTCGAGCAGAGAGAACAGAAAAATAATCTACACTTCAATGTGATCAAAACATAACTGTAATCTTCGTTTCTAGAATTTGTTCCAGAGGGATTTAGTTTGATGTTGCAGAGAAATCTAACCTGCCTACTCTTCATATGATTTCAGACATGATATCACTGTTCACAGGGTGTCTGCAGATTTTTAAGGCCTTTATAGACATTAAAATCTCTAAGTGCTAACAGAACACATTACACACAAATCACAATTCTTTTATTGAGCCTAATTTAAGCCCCTTTAAATCTGCTTTTTTTTAATCCTGTAAATTCTGGCATTAATCTAAGCTTCAACTCATTAAACAATGCTCGGAAAGTTTCACATTTTAAATTGTCAGCACATACCCTGTCTTAGCTAACATCCAGCTGGCTGACTCCCTCTACTGGATGTTTTAACCTACCCATTTCTTTTCCTCCATTACGAGGCTGCAGGATGGTCCCTTAAGGATAAGGTCATCTGATGCCTGTGCAGACAGGAGCCATGCTGAACACTGTCTCACTGTACTACTGTTGGTGCACTACAATAAGTGAGCTGAATAGTTGGCATGAGTGCACGTTTGTCATTATTTTAACATCAGGTTGTATCTTGGTGGCAAAAATGTAAATACACAAACATTAAAACATCAGACCACACAAACACACGCTCCAGGGACCACATATGAATTAACTAGTGAGGTGCAATAATGTAACATTGCTAATGCTGAATGCTTACAGTCCATTTACCAATGAATACAGTGATATATATACATTTATATGATAAAGAAGTTGACTCTTTGCTAAAAGGCAACAAAGCACATTTGACCCAAGTTTGTTGATGTGGCGATTGTCCAAATAACAAAAACATAAGTCATTCTTCGATCATCACAAACCATCAGTTTCACTCTGTTTGCTCACTTTTCACTCTCATTCGTGTTATTAAAGTACATTCTGAAAAATAGAGCCTGTATTTGCCAGTTTTGGCCAAATCTGTACATGTTCATACATTATTAGCAAGTCGTGCCTTTACAGTAATTGCAGTTTTTACATCTACTGTACATTCTTTCACTGTACAACTTCGCACAGTCCTGTCCATCTGTAACGGAAGAAAAACCAACAATGTTGAGTTTTGGAGGTGTATTAGTGCTACAGAGAACAAGTACTGTACTTTCTTTATCCTGAGCATTCTAAAAAGCTACAATGAATAGTTTTACTTTCAGTACTAAGCAGTCTACAATAAAAACAGAGCAGGTCTTCAGTGTAGTGTCTGCTCATACATTACACAGTCTGAGGATATACATTCAAACCATTCCATTTGACTGTAGCTTTTCTTGTACAAACTGAAGGAATTTTAAAAACAAGTCACTTGACACATTATTCATATAGTTACGTATACACTCATTGCATCCTACTTGCTATTGTGCATTAGCAAATTAAACTGAGGCATTAACATTATTGGTGGCTGGAAGAAGCTAATATTATTGCATGTTACTGCAAAGTGCGCTCATGCTCTACATATGCATAGCTGATATGTTGCAAATGTGTTACTTTTTTCATTGTTTTCCACATACACGATAGTGCTTTAGTGTACACAAGGAGCTGCAGTGAGTGATGATAGCCCTAAGCTTTGGTTGCACCACAGATCAAATGATATTTCATCTTGCCAGAGATGAAAATTTCATGTGACTGTAGAATTTTCCACTTTTTCACTGAAAGCAGCTAAACAATCAGCAGCAGTGATGACTTTGTGGTCAGCTACTGCACTACAATATAATGAAAAATATTTTAGCAGTATGAGCTAAAAGAAAAAGATTAGCATTTACATTTTTGTGGTCCTCTGTACATATGTTATTGTGTGTATGTGTGTATGTGCATGTGTGTTTATATGTATGCTTCCCATATGGCCATAGCAGCTTTTCCCTGAAATTTGTTTTCACTGAAAAAGAAAGGATTGTGGAAGGACTTATACTCTTTTTGTTCTGACACTCTGAGACGTTAGAGATTCAAACGTCTGTAGCACCAACCTATTGGCAGATTGATCATAATATGCAACCAGAAGTAAGACAGAAGAAATAAGATCTAGTTCACTCTGTCCCTGGCAAGCTTCATCACTTGAACTTTTTTTGTTTTCGTTCTGCAGTACACCAACAGTCTGTTAGCTCCTACAGCCAGAGGTACTGTATCTTCAGACCATCACATTCTCATGTCCAAAGCCCCCATCGTTGAGAATGTGTTATGAATCTGAGCATACTGTAATCGGCAAAGCTGCTTTCTACTGACACTGTATATATAATGCAATGTTATAGGGTTCAATACAACAAACATAAGCATATGTACCTTTTAGAATCTGTACGTATCATCTCAAAGCTTATCATCACAAAGCTCCATGCTTATCAGTATATTCCTTTTCGGTTGATGCTTCTTTTTTTTTTTTATCCATGAACACCAATCTTGTGTGTTGATTTTCCTTGCACTGCTTTAGTTCACCACTTCAGATGCTGTCTCTGTTTAAAATCGAAATGGATTATGCACTATGGTGTCGATAGTGGTTCCAGAAGAGATTGTCAGCAAAAGGTATATTTTAGATGGCGATAAATCTATACAGTAGGTTATTGGTAGTTTTCATCGGTCTTAAAAATGGCTCAGAAAAGAAATCACTCAAAGCCTAAACACTTAAATCTGATGTTCCAATTAAAGATCCTTTCCCACAGTGTCTAAACTAATTCCTATCTGAATAAGCTATTATGGGTACTTCAGATCAAGCTTGCTCAGATGAGGCACTTCAGTATTTCACCCTGCAATACAGTGTGAGACTTGTTGGCTACTCATGCAACGCGGGGCTTGATTTGAACTTTGAACCCAGCAAAACTAGACTTACCAAAATACATACTATGTAGAGCACCAGGCATCATATCCAAATCAACTGGGCAAAGGAACAGAAACCAAAATGTAAATTAAAAAAAAATCAGGAAACAAAAAAAATAGAAAACTTAATATAGGTATCTGTGGTTTTGTAGATGCTAACTCCCACACTCCAACCCCCACTCAAAACCCCAACCATTGTCCAAGAGGTTCTCTGATGCTAGTCGCTCCTGAACTCCTCTTCAATTTCTGGGAGTTTCTTTTTTTCTCTCCTCAGAGTCTCGGTGAGGGGTCTGGAGCTACTGGGGGACTCCAGGTTTTTAGGTTCATTGGTATGGTAACTGCCTTTCTGCTGATAGGCATACA
The DNA here is from genome assembly GCF_001858045.2 of Oreochromis niloticus. Taxonomy (NCBI): domain Eukaryota; kingdom Metazoa; phylum Chordata; class Actinopteri; order Cichliformes; family Cichlidae; genus Oreochromis; species Oreochromis niloticus. Next base: position 26,088,996 of record NC_031969.2, on the reverse strand, counting down.
CATAGATGCTGTACATTCCTCCAAAGAGCAGCAGCAGCCCCAGGATCACAATAACTGAAGGACAAGAATAGGAGTCAGACATTATCCACAAGGCCTGGAAGAAAAAGCTGCTCCAAGAAATACTGATGACAAGCAAGTGTTGCTTGACACAAAGATAGGTACATTCTTATCTTAACAGACAAACTGTTGGAATAAATGAATTTAGGTCTCATATCGCCTATGATGACATAACACACTTTCTTTCTGCTGTCCCAGAAGTCTGTGATCTAATTCTGCAACATCTTAAGTGTGATGTTTACATTCTGCGCATGTGTGGTTTTTTGGTCTCTCTGAATAAGAAATCACTGCTCACACTAGTGATTTAATTAGTTAGTGTGATTTACTGTGAAAAGGTCATCAAAACATACAGAAAGAGAAAAATATAGGGGGATATCTGATTGTTAGGTTTCTCTGTTCTGTTTGTATCATCTGGGGGATTTTACTTTACAATATAAACTGCCTTGAGGCAACTGTTGTTGTGATTTTGTGCTATATAAATTGAATTGAATTGAGTTGAACTGAATTGAATTAATGACTATACAAATACTACGTTGATTTTATTTTAAAAGGTTAACAGCAAGCCCAGTTAAAGGTTTGGAATATTAAATAACCTGGTAAATGATTTTGATTTATAAATACTGAATGTACTCTCACTGGAATTAGACCTGCCTTTCGAGACATTCTTTGCTGGGTTTGATCTCTTCTTCCTCTTTTTTCGCCTGTTCCTTTTAGGGGACACAACGGATCATTTGCCTCCATCTTACCCAATCACCAGCATCTTCTCCCACTCCAACTCCAACATTTCCTCTTTTTCTACATCCAAAAATCTTTTCTGTGGTCTTCTTTTGTCTTCCTACCTGACCTCTCCATGTTTAACATACTTTGTCCAGTATATACACTCTTCTGCACGTTCAAATGATCTCAGCCTTGGCTTTCTCACTTTTATCTCCAAATTGACCTGTCCCTCCTGTCTTTTTGTTATTGCTACCCACTCCACCTGGCCTGCACGCTCTTCTTCACTTCTCTTGCCTTCCTCTCGTTCTCATTCTTCCTCTGTCTTGCCTCTACTGACTTTCATTTCTCTGCAGTGCACACCTCCATCTCTATAGACTCTTTTAGGCCTGCTCCCTACTCTCAAATACAAATCACAGTATCTTCTGCAAACATTCGTGGAGGCTCCTGCTTGACCTCATCTGTCAGCCTGTCCATCACTATTGTAAACAACAAGGGGCTCAGCGCTGATCCCTGAGCTAATCCCACCCCCAACTTGAACCCATCTGTCACTCCTACCACACACCTCACCACTGTCTCACTGTGCTCATGCATGTCCTGCAACACCCTCACATACTTCTCTGTCACTCCTGACTTCATCCCTACACACTTCTGTCATCTGAATAACCGTCTTCCACTCTTCATCCTATCCATACATGTCCTCTCTTCCTCCTCAGTAATCCTCTGTTGGATTTGATACATTTAAAATATGATCTGAAATAGTGCACTCTCTGAAGCAAGGTCTTAGTAAGCCAGAGGAAATTTTCAGATAGCCAGAGGAATTTTCTGAAGATTGGAGTGACCTGATAAGCACTTTGTCCTTAGTTCCCAAGCAGCTGCATTTAGAATTTGCTAAATGAAAATGGACTTTGAAGATGGACTTTCTGTAATCCAGCTGTAGCAAAGACATAAATGAGTTTTTTCATCAGATTGAAATGACATCGACTATAACTTCAGGATGAAAGACCATATTACAAACACTGTTTTTCATCTTAAAAGAGAGTGCTTGTAAGTATTCAGAGACAAGCTGTACATGAGCTTGGAGACCAACCACATTTAATATTTGACAGTTCAGTGAGTGCAATCATGGCATTAAATTGCCTGTAGGTGTGTGGAGGTTTTTTGTCGCTCAGAGTGTTCGCTGTGTAATGAAATGGCAAAACATCAACAGTGTTTGCCAGCCTTTCTGCCAATAAAATGTTCTCAGCGCCATAGGTTCATAAACACAGTGAATGGTTACAGAGAATGGTCTGTGAAGTATAAAAAAAGATAACTTCTGATGTTCTACAGTATTTCTATGTCTCTTGGAAAGATATAGAAGAGTAGAAAATGGAAGGAAAATCAACATAAAGTGTCCTAAAATGGTGTTGAATCCTTTCACTAAAACTTCATTGTACATTTACCTCAATCTAAAATGAGGAAGACCGTCTTTCCACAAGATACATGTTGTTCTGATTGCAGTGACTATTCCCTCAAAGAGTAAAAGGGGAATCTAAATCAGGCTGGCTAAATATCCCCCAGAGCATAAAGGAGCCACTGGATCATTCACTGTAGAGCTCGAGCATTCAGGTCTTATGTCTGTGAACGTTTTTTTCTGCCAGTAGAGATTAGCATTTTATTTCATTGGTAATATTAAAACAGGAGGTGTAATTTCTGAGTCATAACCATTTTATCTATGACAATATACCAGACAGAGAAGATGTCTGATATCTGGGAGGGACCTTTGTCAGCATAGCCGAATGTTGCATTAATCTTTAATGACATGCTGATGTCCAGTATTAGCATAATAGCTCAGAAGCAAAATGATTTATTAAGCTAAAGCATCTATCAATGATGAACAGTAAGCTGGGACCATGCAGACTAAATATAGCTGATCCGGTAAAGGTCTCAGACAGGGATGGAGCAGGGAGTCTCTGTGCTGCAGTTTAATCCTGAGACTCCAGCCTCTCCTGCTCATCAGGGGGACCTGCTCTAATTTTTTTTTCATCTGTGGTACTATGCTGCAGGCTGCTCATCTGCTCTCAGTGCATGTCCTCCACGTCCATGTTCTCATTGTAATATTCATGTTGATTATATAACAAATACCTTCTATAAGTGCATATTGAAAGCAAGTCAGTTGGCATTGTTATTGTTATGACAGCTTATATTTCTGTGTTGCGAGTACGGTCCAACACTCATGGCTATTAATTATATATATATATATATATATATATATATATATATATATATATTATATATATATATATATATATATATATATATATATATATATATATATACATATATATATATAGATAGATAGATAGATAGATAGATAGATATAGATAGATAGATAGATCAAATAACTCATACATTGCACTAATTTTCCTTATTTAATCAATATACCTGAATGCACTCGAATGTAGTCAACACTATCATTTGGTATGACTGAAATGCTTGAAAAATAGTTGTTTACTTTACTGTAATTATGTTCTGTGTTTTATTTTTCCACATATAATAAAATTCTGCCTTCAGAAAGAATCAACCACTGAAAAGCTCCTGTCAGACTCTGACAACTCTGCTCTAATTTTGGATTAGAGGATTTTAGGAAAAACTAAGAGAGAATTTGAAACAGCGTTTGAGCCATCTGGGGCACGAGGAGAAGAGTAAAACAGAAATGAAGGAGATGAGTGGTGCTTCAGATTAAATGAAATAAACTACTAAATGTCACATTACACGTTTTGTACAACTTCAAAATAAAAATGATTCTTACCTGTTATCCAAAATAGACCTAGGTCATCATGGATATAAATATACTCTGTAAGAGAGAGAGATGCACAGTTCAGGAAATAAACAGAAAACAATAATGCCTTTATTTCATGAGAGTTACACGATGAAAAATAAACGTCTACCTATTCCAGTAAACCAGGGATCGGCCTCCCATGGTACATAACCGAGCACAGGAGGGAAGGCACCACAATTAGACTCAGAGACATAGCCGTGCGTCTGTACAGGAGGGTCTGTTTCGTTTGGACGGAACAGGGTCTTCAGAGGTGCGTAGACATTATATCTGACCCCAGATATGCAGCCTATGAAGCCTGGAGCATTATGCCTCTGGATTTCATAGTCAATGTCACCAACCTCTGAAGGAAACGATACAGCAATTAAACATGACATCAGGATCTGATTAAACAAAAAATAAAATAAAATTCTTGCAGCAAGATGTTATTAATAAGTTAATAAGCCTTTTACCCATCACTCTGCCCAGGAACATGGACTTTGGAGAGTCAAACCTGGCATCTTCCACCAAGGTTATCTTTTCCACTATAGGCTCCATGTAATCCACCTATGGATAGAGAAACATTTGTTTTTACACCTCAAGGGGACATTGCAGAATAAAAAGACACCATTACATGCCTATAGTACGACAAGCATCAATGATTATAAACAGTTAACCAGCTACAGATGGAGCACTTCCAAATAAAAAGCACTATTTTTAAGACATTCTTTGACATGACATATGAAAGTAATAAATGTGAGGCTACCAACCTGGCTTTTATCAAAGGTAGAAATTCGAGCCTTTTTACCTGACCCCAAATCTAATTCCCAAACGTAAAACTGTTACTTGAACATTTGTGTAGATCACTGTTCTTATAATTTGTAGGAAAATTCTGCTTCTCTTGGGGAAGTTCAGTTAGTTGGGTATCCTTAAATAGCGTTCAGAATTACGAGACATAATAAATGATTTCACAGAAGGTAATCTAAACCACAGATCACATTGTACACAGTGGGAGCAATGAGAGCTTGAACCTGGGTTTTGATGGTTCTGTTGTGTCTGGTTATGTTCACATAGTGAGGGAATCCATCTGCCAGGTTTCTGTGAGTCAGCTGGTACTTGTGTGTTATGACTCCCAGCTTATACCTCAGATCTACACTACCTGAGGGGAGAGGCAAGAGAGTAAATCAATAGCATACAGTACTGTTTTGCTCAATAACTCTAACAAGTGAATAAAATCACTACGCTGTCCTAAAAATGAGATTATGTGCAAAGTTATGACTTTCCCATTCTCAACAAATATTGTTTCTTAGCTTTCCATACCATCAGTCTTGAGTATGACAGCGATGTAGTCCTGGACGAAGGAGCTTATGTAGAGCAACACGGCTGGTGTGTGAACAGTGCTAAAACTGAACTCTATGTCATCTGCTGTATCGTTGTAGCCGAGACTGAAGTTGTCGTAGTGCGGGTCAATCCAGTTGGCCCACGCTGCTTCATCTGATACTGGCTTCTTTCGTATGTTGTACCTCATCCATGATCCAATCTCAAAATAAGCTCCAATATCTTAGAAAAACAATTATTAGATTTCAGTCTGCATTTCATTACATTTACCAGGTTTAAGGTGTTTAACTTTTGTTGTGCTGAACATAACTTACCTTTATGGCAGTAGAAACCATCAAAGGCTGTATTGTTACAGTCACAAGTATAGGAAGCGTATCCCTCAATACACTGCCCGCTGTTTCGACATGGTATGGTAGCATTAAGACACTGCCCAGTACAGTTCCTCCTTATGCCCTGTTCTTCGTTTACTTTCCCCTCTAAATCGAGAGGCACGCCATTCATCCGCAACCCTCGAAGGCAGCCCAAGAAAGGTCTCAAGGTACGGTTGGCTGAACCTGTAACAAAGAATACTTGTATCAGTGGCTAGAGGACACATTAAATTGATTTAATTTGTGTCGTTTTTATATTTTGAAATTTCCAAGTGCACCTCAGGAAACCTACCTACAAGGAGAGGATGTGTGAACTTCATGGTGATAAAAGTCTGAGGTGGGAAGCGTTTGACTGCCCATGGCTGATAATCTACCTTAATCCGAGCCAACTTCACGTTAAGCTCAGCCTGAACGAAATGCCACTCGTTGTCATTAAGTGGCACGGGAGAGTGTAGGGTCGCATTAAGGATGCCATCGCCAACCATAAATACAAATGCAAGATCCTGGGTGGCTGGAAGAAAAGAAAAGATACAATTAACAAAATACTTTTTACAAAATGTACAGTTCTAATAGGATACACTTGAGAATTTCCTTCTAACAGATGAACCCACTCACTATTGAGCTCTATTCTTATAAAGTTTCTAAGATGATCATCAGAGTTCTCCAGGAAGACACAATGGTCACGATAGGTTTTGAAGTGGAAAGAGATGTCAACAGTTGTTCCAGGCCTGAAGGTGGGGAATGTTATGTAAGTGGGCTTTGTGAAGGCTATGGTGTTCCAGATGTTTCCTGTGGAAAACATAGAAATAAATTTGGAGAAAAACAACTCAGAAGCCCTTGATACACTAGAGATGAGCATATGTGTTAGCAAAAGCCATAATATTTAATCTCACTGTCGCCATGGCAGCGGAGTGGCCCAACTGTGAAATGCGCCTCTGAGCCGGTCCTATTGGTGTCCCCGACCACCACCCTCCTCACAGGCAGATGGTCTCTAAAGTCCAAGTAGCCTTTGTCCGAGTACCTGAAAAGCCACAAAGAAAATGATTAATGTCAAAGTCACAAGTAAACATGTTCAGTGTGTTCTTCTCTCACCATTGTCTATAGTCAGCGTCGCAGTTGCACTGAAACTTGGGGTCGACACAGGTTTGATTGACAGCACAGCCGCATTTTTGGACTTCTCTGAATGTCCCACCCCAATAATAATGGCTCTGATTGTTGCGACCAATCCAGTAAGTGAAAGGCCTTCCATCTATTTTGAAAGAGAAATTGAATCTGTGTTTGAAACATGTATTCGTTTTCATTTTTCTTTGCTTATTGATCATCTGCACGCTATTAAAATCTGTCTCATCCTACTTACTGGGGGTATTGAGGAGACGGGACTTATAGCAGGAGTAGTCTATCCACTGTTCACAGTACATGGAGGTGTTTGCAAGAGCAGTGACTTCATCCCAGGAGGCATTCCAGTAGTTGACATCTGCTATATATGGCTTGTCGATTGAACTCCCAATCACCTTAGTACCTTCCACTCGATCACTCAGTATCACTGTCCAAGCTTTATATGCTGTAAAAGGGTGTGATAGATGTAAGTCAAATCAGAAAAGGATCAAATAGAATAATGGGGGAAAAGTAAGGAACATGATGAAACACTAAAAAGAAATTTACTATATAATAATATCTTCCTCTATAATAATATGAAGGAAGCAGAGGATGAAAAGTTTTACAAGACAGATGCAAAGACAGCAACAGCTGGATCTCTCTTGTTATATAAATCCTTTTTTTAATTTCCCTTGAAACTTCAGTGCACATTTCTCATTACCCTCACATAATAGGATGACTTTTTTTCTCCCTCTTTTCGCAACCTACAGATAAAACATCAAACACAGTGCTGCTGCAGCCATGCATTATTAGCAACAATGACTACTTACATTTCATTTTGCAGTACACTTCAAATGGTTTCAATGGCCCACTGAGATCAGGATCGATGGTGTAGTTTCCAGACCAATACTTGCCACTGAGTCTGTAGGCCTCACATGATTCTTTATAAACCGCTGTTTGGGGACATAATGGAGCAATTTATTATAATAAGGAGTATAAATAACACAAGCAAGGTGTTATTTATTTAAGAAAGTGTTGGCATTTTACAATTATCAGCTAGCACTTACACATGTGACACACTTCTCCTTTATAGCCTGTATTCTCACACAAGCAGATGAAGTCATCCCAGGACTGGATGCATCTACCTTCGTGCTCACATGGATTTGGAGTACATCTGCATACAAAAGAGATTATTATACTAAGTTTATGGTTATTGCAAAAGTGAGTGATAAATAACCTATGTTTTTTCACCATCCTATTCTCCTTTTTGTGATATTTTTCTTCTGCCAAGTTCTTTTAGACAGAGTTTATGAGGTCAAGATAGTTTTAAAAACCAGACAATCCAAACCAATTATGTCTGACAGCAATGTGAGGCCAAGTAGTCCACAAACATTATGAATGGGTTATCAGTAGATATGATAAATGATTCAGTATGACATACTAATATAGCACTGCAATAATGAGTTATTAGTGTATCGTTTTAATTAAACTGAATCAGTCAGGTTTCCTCAATGACTAATGGTATGTTTCACCTGTCAGTGATCCCACAGGTGCCCAACAACAGCTCAGCATATCTTCCCCACTGTCGCATCAGAATAATGTCAATATCGAGCTGTTCGTTGTCTATGAAGATGTGCTGCATGCAACCATGGAAGCGATTCAGCTTGGTTTCACATTTCCTGACTGTGTTATTAGTTTTCGGACAACCTAAACGGAGGAAAGCAAATTTTGTAAGACTTGATGAGCACAGATTTGATCTATGTGATCTTTTTGTTGTTAGCAGTTATCTGACAAATCGACTCACCTCCAAAAAAGTAGCGGTCGCCTGTCCGAATAAGGAAAGGGTTGGTGATCTTTAGTGGTGAGCCCTCCTCCTCATCAATAGTGAGAGTTAGCAGGTTGTCTCTGGCTGCCAAATCCACTGAATGCCAATAACCATCGTTTAGTCTGTATCCTGTGGAACAAGACGAAGCCCTTTGTGATGCTGTCATATTATGTTATAAGTACAGATATGTGCAGTTGTTTTGTACATATTATCAGTACAAAAATCTAATGCATAATGCTAACCATTCTTTCATTTGTCAGGTAAAGGTTGCCATGAATTGTCCAGTTATAGTTTAGGGACAGAAAATATTTAAATGTGGAGAAATTAAAGTTTGGTGGTATGTCTCTGTTATGGAACTTTCCTGACCCTCCATGCATTTACGTCCATAAGATCTTAGACAATTACACTGTTTTGTGATTTGCCTGTGTATACCACCATTGTGGATTTCAAACAATCAAGATGTGATGTATTAATAATCTTATTTTAACAAAGTCCCAAAAAGTTGATTCTGTTCATCTGAACATAACGTGTTCAGTGGAAGAAACGTTTCGTCACTCATTCAATGGACTGTTTCAGTCTCAGCTGACTGCAGGTTTCCCCACCCTTATAAAGAGTAAATTTGCATATTGACAAAAACTAGCACCACTGGCGAGCAATGGGCTTGATCATTAATATGTGTCTGAGAAAAGCCTACCAGCAGCAAACTGAATTTTCTTCTTGCCAGGCTGGAATATAGTGACATTGATCTGTCCCTCGCTCAGACCCAGCTCAAGAGCACCCAGATCATCAGCAAAACGTGTGAACATCAGAAGCCCTGTGTAGTCCCATGAGCGGAACTTGAACTTGACAAACATGCGGGGCCTCCTGAAGAACCCTGGCACCTGCAGGTAGTTATTGGGCCCAGCGAAGGTCATTGGTTTCAGCAGAATGTCACGGCAGGTAAAATGCATCTTTTTCTAGATGGAGAGAGAAAATCGACCTTATTAGCCACACTGAAACGAATGACAGTGTTTGTGATTAAACTGTGAACATAAAACAGACGAATTTGGGTGAAGCTGCAAATTTTAAAGGCGATTACCCAAATTGATGACGTTGCTATATAATGGATTAGAGTTATCGTAGAGCCCTACCCTTCTTGGTATATGGATGTCGGGATCTTCTCTCTTGGCTTTGTCGATGACATTGATGCCATTGATGAAGACGTTTTCCATACAGCCCGCGAAATTTGGCGTGTTAGGGAGGTGAGGCATGTTTTGCTCTATTACTCCTCCTACATAGATCTAAGCATCAGGTATTAAGACAGTCAGATACCCAGAGCATTGTCCTACATTCACTAATATTTCTGCGGTTAAAGGAGGATATATTCCAGACAGTACCTGTTTATCTAGATCCAGGTGAGTAAATTCTCCATTACATATGGCTGTCACTGTCTGACTGTCCACTGTGAGGTTCACCTGTCGACCATAACGTTTGATTGTGACATAGTGCCAGTGGAGATTATCAAGAAGGCTGCCAGCGGTCAGTGTAGTCCGTCCATTAACTTTGTGTACATTACTGCTTCCTGAAAAACCAAGAGCAAACACAGCATGGAAGGAACTGAATAAAAATGTTCAAAGCATGTAAAGATTTTTGGCATAACTGAAAGACCTAACTCAACAACCTAACCAGCAATGCCAAGATCCCTACCGTGACAATTCGGCTTTGTTTCAGGTTATCTCTGAGATGGATGTTACTGTTACAAAGTTTTTAGTTCCTGAAACAATAAATGTAAACAAATTTTTTAATGCTGCTTGTACCAAGACTGATGTGCAGGTAAAGCCGGCCTTTCTTCAGCTCCAGGGTAAAGAGGTCTCCCTGAATCCCTTCACTGTGCAAAAGAAGGCCATCCTGCTCCAGAGTCTTGAAGTTTATGGCAATGTGGTCCTGCAGCGTACGGGACTTTTTTTCAGGATACTTGTAGACCACTGAGTCATCTCCATTGTACTGTAGCACATAGGAATCTGCAACAAAATGTCAACCTGATTCAGTTTAAAAGAGTAATGTAGCAAGTATGCTACATGGCTCATGTCCTTGAGCTCCTTGAAATTGTTAGCACTTTAGCTTGCGTAATACATTCAAACCACTGAAGAGTACTGAGAGTAGTCGCTTGTGAAAGAATATGGAACTAGTGCAGCACATTTGGCATGTTTTCAAAATATAGTTAAGAGCTATGGTTAACTGCTGGATGTCAGTCAGAATCAGGAAATCCATGTACAGCATCCTTCAGTCATTTTTACCATAAGGGCAGCCAAACAGCTCCAGTCTCACACCAATCTTCCCTCCATTCTCTGTGTTCCATGCCAGAGGCAGCAGACGAATATGTTTAGCAGTAAAGGCGTAATGGAAGACATTCCTCTTCACCTGATAATAATTCCAGTTACCAGGCAGCGTCTGCAAACAGATGAGACAGGAGAAGAGTGGAGAGTTATTGAGCCACTGCTATGGTGTTAAAGCCTTATTAAGAGACGATGATGAATTGATGATGAGATTAGCTTTGTCAGTGATAATATTCTGTGCTGTCTTTGTTTTTCTGCCTGTGGCAATGAATATAATGGAACACCCACTGAATCCAAAATCTGCCATAGAGATTACATTTGACTAGTTAATCCTCGACTCATCCCTTTTATGGCTTTCATCCCACCGCAGCCATTAGGGCCCAGTGACACCTACAGAGTTGCCTCCTTTCATGATGTATGGCGTCCAGGAGTCTGGTCGATCTCCGTAGAGCAGAGTGTATTTGGTGACCCAATCATATGAGTTGAAGGTCCCCTGAGTCGCAACTGCCACCAGTCGGTACTTCCTGCCCAAGTCTATCTGTAACCATGGCTGTCTGTCCCTTGGGGAAGGGGACCAGCCACTGCTGCCTGAGGGCATGAAAAGAAAAGATTTTATCAAATTTGGGAAGGATGAAATAACTAGAAATACAACTGTGACCTTACAGAGCTGACCTTAAATCTTATTGGAATGATTACACAGTATGTAATGTACTGCTATTAAAGCCCCCATGTAGATGCGTAATTGTATGGTATAGGCTCAATTATCACAGAATAATTATTCTATTCAAGGAAAATGAATCTGAAGTCATCCTTTCACTACAAGGGGTGGTAACTTTTTTCTGTTTGTTTTGTTTTGTTTTGGGGTTTTTTGCTGACTGCAGCCAGCCTAAGCAACACATCATAAAGTGATATATTATCAAACTGTGTTTGCATCATAGCTGGTAAACACTCTATTTTAACCTGCCAGTTGTTAACTTTGTTAAAAAATAGATTCCTTTGCTAAAAGTAGGTTCAATCAAATTAAAAAATAACAAAACATAATTTTAAGTTTGTTTATATTTTTAAAGTAGCAGGATTTATTTTAATAAATTATATTATATTCTCTTCATTTCCAGTGAAAGTATTGCCACTTTAAGATAGAGTCCCTCACTTTATGGCTTATAGATTGCTTTCATATGCCTTGCCATTTTAGGAATAGTCCTCAAAAATTATACAACTAGTAACATTAATAATGGGTTTATTCTATTCTGATATTTTCATGCAAACGTCTTCATAATGGAGCTGAATGGAACAGAGGATTCAATTCACCTTAGTACCTTTATTGGAATTTGTGCTGTGAATCAGGTCTCAAATATAACATTGCATTACATTACAAAAACTTACCATATAGTTTGGCAAAATTGGCAGAGTACAGAAAGTTATATCTGGAAGAGGCCAGGAAGGAGGACGCATACAGCCCAGAGACGAGTGGATCGACACATTCTCCTGCAGTGAAAACAGGGACAACACCAATGTCAGAAGGTGTTTTAAAAAAGTACTTTTTATAACAATGCACCTTTCGAAATGAATAACAACACCAGGCACTCCTGCACAGCTAGATAAGAAAACACCACTTGGAGATTACTGCATTCTCTGGGAGACACATTTACTCGGATCAGTTCAATTAAATTAACACTGTTTCCATGCATGAAAAGGAGCAGGAAGAAGAATATTATATATGTAATAATAATAATAATAATAATAATAATAATAATACATTTACAATATAATATCAATTTTCATTGTTATGCTGATGACACCCAGCTCTACATTTCCTCCCAACCTAATTCATCCCTTCCACCTACTTCCCTCTCGAACTGTCTTATGGAGATGAGATTATGGTTCTCCTCCAGTTTTCTCAAACCTAACAGAAATAAAACAGATCCTTGTGTGTGTATGTGATCTGCTTAATATTACCACTGCTTCCCACTTTCTTGTTGTTCCTTCTCCTCGTCTTATCACTACAGGGAACAGAGCTTTCAGTCGCTCTGCTCCTCGGCTCTGGAATTTGTTTCCTCCTGTCATAAGAAATATAGATTCCCTTCCCTTTAAGTCACAGCTCAAAACATAATTGTTTAAACTGTCTTACCCGCCTTAATACAGATCTTACTTTTTTTGTATTTTAATGGATTTTAATGGATTTAAATCTACTGTTCTATTGATATTTTTCTTCTCTTTGTAAGGTGACCTTGGGTTTTAGAAAGGCACCCTCAAATAAAATGTATTATTATTATATATACATATATATAATATATAAAGAGAGAGAGAGAAAGAGCTCTGTCATGCTGCTTTGCCATTGTACATGTGGTTATGAGGCTAATGGGGCCATCACGCATCTGCTCAGACTTGCTCCCTGCTTGAGGGCTGTTAAAAGTGACCATAATTCTACCTAATCTTGCTTCTGTCGTGGCTGGGGATAAATGCCTGATGCCCTCACCTCCAGCTGTAAAGGAAACGGTTTCTCATTTTAAGTGCCAAAATATGCTCCTTGAGACTCTTAAGACATTTAAAATAGATAAACCAAAATCCTGGAGGGATATTATTTTTTCAATGAAAGACAAACCAGGTGCATCAATAAATAAATAAAATGTTTTAATCTTGCTTATGTATAACTATTACTGAAATGGAAGAAGCTCCAATCTGACCTTCCACCAGTGTCAGTATAATCCTCTCTTAAATGTTGGGAGTTGTTTACTACTAAACAGGCATTTTAATCATCGTTTTACATTCGTGCAGGTCATGGAGCACAGAAGAAGGCATGGTAACCAGCAGCTAAGGACAAGGCATGCTAGCAGAGTTAGTATACTGACTGCAAATGGAGCTAGATGAGGACAAGTGGAGCACAGTCTGAAATTTTAAACAACTTAAATGAGTTCTGTCCACATCTCTCCAAGGGCATGCTGCACATTCAGAGGGAGGAAATGTGCTGAGCAAGGGAAATATGACCTTGACTTTCTGATTCAGCTTCTTCTCTAATGGCTTTCTCTCTCTTTGTGATACAGCAATGCCTGCTATTCTGCAGATGATCAATAACAGATCTCTGCTGCATTACTTTACTGCTGTGCTATAAAGCCATTTCAAGTGAACCACACCCTCAAATGTCCAGTCCCACAAAAATACATATACTTTGAAGTTTTGAGATGCAATCACACAAGCAAAGCTCCTTTGCTACTAGTAGCTTGAGTAATTACTTCTTTAACTTCTTCAGTTACTAGTAAATTAAATGGTGTTTGGCTTTAACAGCTTCATCTTAGACTGCATCAAGGTAACCTAGGTCACACAGCTCCTCCTTTTTATGAAAAGCATGTCACGCACTCCGCACCCAGACCTATTCACTGTCTCACTTCCTTTCCCTCATTTTGATACCACTCTTTTTATCTCCAGCCCAACTCTAAAAACCCTCCAATCTTCCATGCTTTCACTGTATCCCATTACTCTTGCTCATCATCATTATCATCATCATCTTCATCACATAATCTTCTCTGCCTTCTCTGCCTGTCTCTTCCCTATTGGGCGTTGTCATGCTGCAGCAGTTAGAGTGTACCTGAAGCCTGCGTACCCTGCTACTTGTGATTTTGCACCCCCTCCCATCTGTGCACCACACGGGGTAGTCTATTTCTCCGTTTATCATTAAGAGGCTGTGGAGAACAGTGTAGCTGTGTAGAGCTCTAGCACCACTCCTGCTGAAATATCACTCTGCCGCTAGTGTGGGTAGGCCTGTCTGGGCTGACACATCATTTTTGCCGGTTACATACAGTATGCAGAGGCACCTCCTTTGACTGACGCTGCTCTGTGATGCATGGCTGCTGACGATTCACACAGCAACCCCTTCTGAGTGAAGACATCCACTGAATGCGGGCATCTCCAAACATACCAAAACATACTGCAACAAAGCAGTACATAAGAGTGGCCGAAATATTACATGTTTTGCAAGAGAGGTTTTGCTAAATTATTCATATTTGGGCAGACATCACAGTGGGTGGTGCCTGACTACCAAGAACCAAAACTACAAACACTAAAGAATATCAGAGTTCTGCTGAGACTTAAAGTTAAATCTAAATGACTATTACAGCTTCTTTAGATATCAATTCCCCTCTCATGAACCAAACAGTTAGTTCTCTGTTATTCAGACTATAAACTTCAGATTTATTTACATGTATTCCACCTTCTTATTCCTCACACACACACACTCTCACTTCAGAGAGCGAGTTTCAGCCTCACCCCAGGATGATTTAGAGTGCTCTGAGATCTAAGGCTCCATTTTATCCTGGCACAGCTCCACTGTGCATGTCACCACAGCAGACCAGAGGGCTGCATTAAACTATCAACAGAACTTTTGCAGATAAAGCACAGAGACATCAACTTATTGATTGGCAATCAGCGAACTAATGCGCTTGACAAACATATTCTGCCTAACTGGTTTCTCTGTTCATCTTCTGCAGTTAGCGTGACATCACAGAGAAACATTTCTTTTTCAAAATAAAAGAAAATAGTTCCTGTATAGCAAAGTTATAATTTCTAGTATACATACATATATATATATATATATATATATATATATATATATATATATATACTAGCAGTAAGTCAGTATCTGAATTTCTGAATTTCACATTCCAAAGTGACAGGAAGTCATACCTTAGTCCATCCTCCATTCTTCTTACCTAAACTAATGAGCCGGTTTCTGGAAGTATGCGTTTAAGAAGCAGTGAAGACCCTCTGAGGTCATCTTGACAGTGACATCACACATAACGCTTATCAGTATGCATTCAAGCTCTGGTGAATGGGTCTAGGTGGGTGTTTACCCTTACCCAATTTTAGCCCCAAACATATCCCCACAAACGTATTCCCGATTATGTCACCTGCAAGACAACTGAAGCACTTCAGTAGTCTTATAGCAGATGATGATTTCCCAGCAAGCTAAAAGCGAGATGCAGCGCTTTCTGGGCAGCTCATGGACACCTAGGTTTTCCCAAAAAAAAAAGTACTGCAGTGGGCTGGTCCCGGTCAGGACGCTGAGCCCTGCTCTCTCAAACGTTGCTATTAAAAAATCGCTCCACGGATTTTCACCAACAAGAAGATACACTGTGTGTATATTATTATATTTGAATCAACATAAACAGCACTGCGCTTTTAAAATAAAATAGAGTTGAGCCCGCACGCTGCAGAAACTTGCGTGCAGGCTGGGAGAAAGCACTGCAATGCAGACAGTCCAGTGCAAAGGGGGATCGCCGTGCGCACCTTATGCAGGACCGACGCGGTTTGCTTCAACACTTTTCGTGCTTTGAAATGTTCAGTAGCCAAAAACAAGCCGTGAAAATGAAATCGTGCCCGTTTAACACAATGCCCGGTTTCATCGCAGCGTGCGTTGCCCTTCAAACATCCCAACATCTCAGGCTACATTTTGCCCTCCAGTGGTATTTTTCACTCATCAGGTTATCGCGTGTTAGAATGCAACTTTTTCGTCAGCGTATGATCCGACGCTAAACAGTCAGCAGATAATGCATGTATATACATCCTGAAATATTTTAATCATATTCTAGCAAACGACAGTAGATGAATAATTGCTGTTTCACAAGACTTACGTGATGAGCAATGTTGAAACCCCCAAAACAAGAGGCATATGCTCAGTGCTTTGCAAGTCATCCTTCACTTAGGACACGTTTATCCACATATGCTATGTTAATTAGATCGTAGATTGTTCTGCAGCATCCTCTCACCCCCCTTTAGCCCAACTTTAACTCGCGCGGCTCCAACTCCTCTTCCCGGGATCTCGGGCAGCCTCTACCGGGGCGGGGACGCGCATTGGTTGCTGGTGCTGATGCTGCGCTTCGCCGAGAGCGCGCACTTTTCTTTTATATCCTTTTAATGGTTTTATTTACATGACCGTAATGGAATGCAATAGCTCCTCTATGGTGGCAATCAACATGCTTTTCAGTTTTCTGCATAAGCGGTGCGCTTGCAGGCAGTTCAGAAAGGATTCAGATGGGTCCCGTACGCAGGAGCCTGGATTTTCAAATGCAGAAGAAATCTGATAGGCGGAGAAAAAGAACAAAAAAACTTTTAAAGTCCGCAGCTGTCCGGCGTTCTCCTCAGCAACTAAGAATACGGTGTTTTCAGTCCCCAAATCAATATTGTGAAGCTGGTCAAAGTGATTAGTTTTCAATCAGTTTTCGATTAAATATCAATGTTCTGAATATTCATTCCTCTTTTTTTCCCCTTTATATTTCATATCATCCTTTGGCACTGTTTTCATGGCTTCCACTTGTCCGGCTGTGCCCCGTGTTTTCGAGGGTTTGGTTAAGAACGCTTTCTCTCCAGGACTGCAGACGTGAACTTCTTCCAAAAATAAGATGACGCTCCGTAATATCCTTCACAAACAGCAGAACCGCAGAGTAGGGTATGAGAATCACATCTGACCAGTAGGCTGCACTGTTCTGCTTGATGCTCGTGTGACCCTTGTCCAGGTATTTAGTCGAGCAAGTGCAATGATAAATATATATACTCACAACAGAACAGGTTATAGCCTAAGGATGCCAGTTGTGGCTGAACTCAGATTCATCCCTGGAGACTCACATGCACAATGGAGTGGGGGCGGGGTGAGATTGATGCGGAGGAGAGGGATTTATGGCGATGAGTGGCACACTGACCACAAAAAAAGGGGGGGGAAAAGCTTTGGGATTAAGAATTGGGTTTATGGGACGGCGGTGCGTCAGTGATGATGTGAGATTGAATGCCTTCATCGTGGGATTTACGTGTTTTCAATCAAATCAGATTGTCTGTTTGTAAGCTGCAACTATTTTCACTCTCGAAATACCGTAAGTACAGAATTATATCTGCAGGGAGAAGACAATGGCAAGCAGGAGAAAATGACACGGGAGAGTAAAATAGGACATCAAATCAGCACCAGAAAGTGGCTGCAAATAGTCTCCAGGCCTTGAATTTGTCTAACTAATAAGAGACAGAAAGCAAAGGATTTGATGGGTAATTTATTTCAGCCACAGTAGAAATTTCTTGTTTTCCCCCCTACTGCCCCAAATATTCAACTGAGGTTTTAAAGTAGTAGAGTGTACAATAATCAGTAATATTTTACAGATGTACTTGTTTCCGGTAAGATGCCATGTATTTGCCCTTAATATTGAGAGGAAAATATAGAGTTTAACACCCTCATACAGCTTGGATAATTTATAATTCAGTACACTGTAATTTATGGTAAGGCAGCAAGCAAAGAGGATTACTTAATTTCAGCAGGCATTATTTTAGACATAATGTGGAGCATGCAGTAGATGCATGCAGTACATCTGCACCTAGCTTATAGATATGGCTGGCTGGAGGCCATCTCATTCTCTAATTACCTTTTATATTTGACCTTACAGTGACTTTAGAGAGCAAAACTGCACAATTCACCACTAGATGTCAGATATGGCTCATAGTTGGATCGCTGCTTCTCACAGTACAACAGGTCTGCTCACATTACAACACTTGAGCAGCAGTTTTGCTGGTTGCCGTCCAACTATCTCACACAATCTGTTCATTTTAACTCTGTTTTGCAGGTCTTTCGAAACATTTCATTTTGTCAAAAATGTTTAAAACTTTAATATAAATTCTAAATGAATAAAAGAAGGGGCTTTAATTTTCTAAAATTAACCTGGCACACCTTAAACCATACACAAACAATTATTTATAATAAGGAAGTAAGAAGGTATTTCCTTAATTGTGTATACATCAGTCTGACACTGTTTTCTCTTTTTCCCCATTCAACCTGAATTACAACAAATTCTCTGTCTTTAACACACACATGCAAAAACAAACTGACAGGTGGAGAATTATGATGGTCTTGTTTCTCACAAAGCCCTGGATTTTAAAAGAACTTTTTGTGCTTTGGGATCACATTTTACTGTGGTCTGCACCCATTAGCACAGTGTGTGTTTTCCATAGGGGTGCCACTCCAGAATGAAAAGGACATGTGCTATAAGGGTACGAGCGCAAAGGCACGCTTCAGAATTTCTCACAAATACAATTACACTGTCGAGCCAATAGCCAAGGGCATATAAACACACATTTACGCATAAACAAGGGTCATGCCTAGATGTTTCCAAGAGATAATTTTGCTGACCTTTTACCATAGAATAACACTGTCATGAGGATGGATGGAAGGATCTGGAAAGGTTTCTATGGTAAGTGCTGTCTTTATTTATGTGTAGCTGATACGTTAACGCAAAACAGATGTAAATAATGCTGATGGTGTCTGGTTTTCAAATGTTTGCCAGAAACCTGATAATTCAGCAAGACAGTCAGACACTGATGAGACAGGTGTTTATTTTTATCGCAAACTATGGGAACCTGGTGTCCCTCCATACTGGTGGGGAGCAATTAAAACAGCTTCCTTTCAGGTGTCCATACACTAGTATGACCTCCTGCTGGTGAAGGCCAATCCCAGCTAAAAGTGAGCCCAGCAGGGGATTTGCAAACTGGTACAGGGGTCCTGGTGCTCTCCCCCAGTGTTAGCTCAAGACAGCTGCCACAACCTCTTTAACCACTCACACCAAAAGTGGATGCACCAGCTCAATTTACAAAACTAGAAGCAACAGGAAGCACTTAGTGCGTCTTTGTCCAAAGTAACAGAGCCCATCATTTAGTCTTTGCAACGCTCAAAAATTAAAATTTTTTTGTAAATCTGTGCAAGTTCCTCAGTTCAAAGAAAAATTCAGTTTTTGAGAGGTTGTGTAGAGGCTATGCGTGCTTTCTGGGAGAATATAGTTGACTTGCAACTTGATTTTGCTAAGAAAAAAATCTGTCAAAGGGTCAGCAAAGAAAACGATTCTTGGCTTTCTCTTTTCTAAGGATTAGAAAAAGTAAAGTAAAACAGTGATTAGTGAGCTCTAATGCTGCTGGTGAGTAGATGTGGCTGCTTTTGGACAGAATCTGACTAGTGCATTCCTCCATGTTTGTAGTCATAATGCTATAAGGAATAATGTGGTCATGGAATCATGAGAGTGGTATAGGTGCTGTTGAAATTTCAACAAGCAAAATGTGTTACACAACACTTTTATGCCCTGTGTTTGAAGTATTTGAAGTATTTATTCAGTATTTATTTTTTCATGCTATCTGCTATCGACAGCAATACTTCAGACACAAGCTGTGCAGTTACAGTCCTGTCAAAGATTCAATGTCAGGGGTTTCCAGGTCAAACCAGCATGCACCGTGTACTATACTTAGCTAGGCTGATAGGACCCATGTAGAACCCTAAGCACTGCAGTTCCACACTTGATCAACATTTACATTACCCCTTTAAAATCTATTTCTCCTATTGTTTTGGGGGGTTTTAAGCAAATACCGTATAAAAGACACAGCACTTGAAGATTAGAGTACATGTGGTTTATATTCTTTTTTAATGTACTTTTATCCCTTTACTTTGAAAAAAGAAAAGGACTGATGCCAAGGAACAACATCTGTTGCGCTCCGTGAACCGTTTTTACACAAATAGTGACCTATATTTGTGAATACACACACCTGCACATGTCTTCAAATTCGATTTAAAGACAGACGAGACAGGTTGGTATACACACAATGACAAGTCCACAAAGACAACAGTACAGGCTCCTGTATTGGATTTAAATACCATGAGCAGCTGTGGCCTGAGATACATGGAGTCGAGACACTTTTGTTTCTGATGTTTGCTGCCAACACGGCACACACACACACACACACACGCAGAAGTTCACATATAGGGACATGTATAGCCTCAATGAGTGATACACACTCCTTGGCTGTATTTCCCTCACGAAGCAAACAAGCCGCAGTATTTAGTCTGCCTCCCAGTTTGTTTGCCCACTGTCTTTTTTTCCTGTGTTGCACTGCCTCGGGCTTTGTTTAATCTGAAACTGTCTGTAGTAAATGACAGTTGCAGCTGGAAGGATGATGAGTGAAGATGAAAAGGGTTTATGCCAAGTCACAACGTATAAAGGTGGTCAGACTGGCTAACCAACAATGTTTCTGTGCTTGTGTTTAAAAAGTGGCAACTGAATGCTTCTCTCTTTGGCTAAAAAAGACACTGGAAAATACTCCAGTAATTGCAATAGCGCAATTGCTAATTCTCAAGGCCTGTTTTTCTTCAACGTTCTGCCGAACCCTCTCTACAATACACTTTGCTATGCATGCACACACTCTTTAAATATCTGGCTAGACATGCAAAGTGTGTCCTTCCCTTCCACAGCTCAGCTCTGTAGAGCTGAGCTCCAGTAAAGTACCTTTGGCAGTGAGGTTACAGAACAACTTGTCCCCTTAATGCTGGGCCCCACTCCACTCACAGCTTCTAGGTGGGGTGGGGGCTAGGGCATCTGATGGGCAGCCAAAGCAAGGGAGGGCTATTTCTTGCAATGTAGTGTATAAAGTAGCCTATTTAATACTAAAACCTTCATCGCTGGGGAAAAAAGGCTGAAATATCCTACCTCTTAGGATCATAGACTACACTGCTTCCTGTTAAGAAACATCATTAGTTATAAGAGGTCATTAGTTATGAATATAAATGGATCCTAATGATGAACTTGAGTGAACAAGCCTAGCCAGAGGCCAGGCCCATTGGGACTTTGTGGTATACAGTGTGTGTTTGTGGTAGGGGGAGGTGCAGAAATAAAATACAGCCCTGGTCCTCCTCGCAGGGTTCACCCTCTCTATCCATGAATGTGCTCTTGGAGGTCATGGCACCTAGCAACAGCTTGGCTCAAGCCCTGAAGGAAACACGAGACAACACATGGAGGGACGCCCGTGTGTTGTCTCAAGCACGCACAGTTTATTTAGTAAGACACAGTTCCTTAAATGCAAACAGATTAATCTAACTTTGTTACGATACAACAGTGGGTTCAGGTGAGTGCAATATGTGGTGATGTGTGGGCTAATGCTGCCAGACTAAGGAAAGAAAGAACCAAATGCAGTAGGCTGTTAATTAGCATCCCAACTAATGCAGACAATTTGTAAACTCACGTATTTACTTTAAGGCCAAGTTAAATTTTTGTGTTTTACCCCCTTCTTTGTCCCTCTGCTTTAAACTGAAATATAGAAATGTCTCAAATCCCTTACCTTGTTCTTTTTCAGGTGAGCCTATGAATCGCAGACCTCCACTCTTTGTAGCATCATCGTATATTTGATTTCCTCCTAATATAACTCAATACCCATTTATTGAAACTTTTAGCATCTGAGAGATCCTGTTTACAGAAGTGTGGAAAATCCCAAAATCACAGGAGTGTGTAATTATTTTCTTCTGCAAAAACATCCAGATACATACTCACAAACAGGACCAAAGGAATTGAAGTTTACTCAGTTGCTCTGTGAAGGGCCACTGCTCAGACTGAGGGAAAGCAGTGGGCACTTTTTCCATATTCAGTAATTATACTGCTTGTACTTGTAAGAGCTGCTCTCAAGGCTGATCTCTAAACACAGGAAGCAAGAGCAAGCCCTTGCACAGATGCACAGGACTGGACTCTTTTACAAACAGCAGACTGTTTCCAGTGATTCTGCAAATACTGATGACACGTCTATGGTGACTACCAACCAACCCACTCTTAAAATGCAGAGTAATTTTTGCATTATTTCCATCAAATAAATGTTAGAATATGCAAACATGTGCCTCTGCGCCAAAGCACTTTTTTTTTTTTGCAAATGTATATGCTTAAGAACAAGCAGAAATTCAAGTTTGCACAGACACCACTAATGCAACGCAGGTTCAGATTTTGGCAATGTGTCATCTATTCTGCATTCAGCATACTTTCGCACAGTCGGCATCCAAAAATAGCTGAAGGACTCTGGTTCTCTGCCCAGCCTTCCTAACTGTCAATATGTTATCTTCTCCCTCACTCTAACACTCACAGTGTTTAACCTGCTGTATCATTGACTTCCAGACACCAAAAGTTTATAATAAATTATTTCAATTTGGATAGTCCCGAGTACGGGATGATAAAGGTTTTAGAAAAGCTACGGAAAAAAAAACAGAGGACCGAGGGAGAGCATGATTGTCCTGTACGATTAAATTGTTAACAGCAAGTAAGAAGATATGTTCAACACAACTATTTGAGGAGTCTTATCGGGTTTTTTACCTCTTCTTTGATGTAAAAATACCAGATACTATGAGGGTATATCTCTGCTTGTTTGTATTGTCAGATGTTGTGTCTATTCTTCAAGCCCGAGTCTCAGTTGCCCTGGCTATTTATCTACTCCATTTGACTACTGATTTTTATCAGTCTCCCATCTTTCTCTATGGCTCTTTGATTCCAGTACATCCCCTCCTCATTTGTTTTTTGATGACAGTTAGTGATAACCACATTTCTGCTATCATGTCTGCTCCTATTTACATTTTCACCAAAGCGGAGGAATGCATGCTCTTCAAATATAATTACTAAGTACAGTAAAGTCTGAAGAATTTAAACAGTGAATCAGCAGTGTTACAGTTAAAAGCATTTGTTTATCTGCTGGAATGAATAATGGTGTCAGTATATCTAAATACCTAGATTGAAATCTTTCTAACATCTAGCTGACAGAAGCTGCTGTATTAAAAAGACACTTTAGTAGACTGTGATGTTTCTTGCACATTTTCCATACTTGGTACTTGCGACACATGCTTCAGGTATAGAATATCACCCTGTCTCTTAAAACATGAGAATCATTGTTGCGAAACTTTATCCATCCATTGCACAAGTTTTGCTGTCAGTTAATGCATTGACAGGTTGCACCGGTGCGCAGTAATCTTGAGTGCTGAGGGTCACTGTAACGAAGCCAGGAAAGAAAGGGAAACGGGGAGGGGTTAACTGGGGCGAGAGGGTCAGAAGTTGAAGCCAGGAATGTTTTCTCTAGCCTGGCCTGTCACTGATACGATCCCGTACACCATGCAGTCCCCAGGAACAGATGTACCCACAGCCAGGGTTAGAAACACTTCCTTACCTGTGGCATCCATAACACTGTTAAACACTATAAGTACTGTAGAACAGGAAAGGGTAAGAAGATACTTGACATGGCATGGGTGTGAGCCCAGGTGTGCACCTAAGAATCCCATTGTCTGTCTTGTTTAATGTTTGATGCATAATTTGGTTAACAAATCTTTTAACAAGGCCCCCTGTGACTGGATGTTCTGCAGTTAAAACCAGATCCTCGGGTATGCCAGGTATTCTAGTGACTTTATTATTCATTTTTTAGTTCTCGTTCATCTATATTTTCATTCATTTTTTGTACATAAACAACTTTTCTGTCACAAGTAATCTCGTGCACTGCTGGATATTTCACAGTTTGAAGTTGAGGTCAACCCACCCAGGGCTTTACAGAAGCCTATCCCATTACATGGGCTAACAGCCATCAAACAGCAGTCCTCTGTCCTCTAACCTGCAGCCTAAACTTTTGGTCACCCTAAGCACACAGGACTGGTGTCAAAGGGGTTGGTGCCACAGCAGGATAAGGGTTAAGTTCAATGCTGAATACAGCAGGGAGGAAATCCTGTCTGAGTCACGAGCCAGGGCCACAGAGGGTCCGTTCCGATCCTAAATCCTTACGTGGGGGCTGTCAGATAAACTTTGACCTTGGACCTGACTTTTGAACAGAAGGTGCAATTTACCAGCTACAGAGTAGCTTTCATATACAGATATAGAGCTTCTTACTGGTGCCTAGAGACCCCTTTGAATGTTCAAATTAAACCTCAAAAGCAGAAAGCTCTTGAAACATATCAAAAGATTTTATCAATCATCACTCAGAGAGAAAAAAAACAACAAAAAAAACATAACAACCACCCAAATGTGAATCATGCAGAGAGCTTTTTGGCAGGCCAGACTTCACATCTCTTTCTGTTGACAATCAATTTGTTTCACCAACATTTGAGTCTGGCTGTGATGCGGGCTGCAGTGAAACAGGATCCTGCAGGCAGACACTCAAAGGGGAAAGAGTGAGAGACAGAGAGAAGGAAAGAAAAGAGAGAGAGGCAGAAAGTGGAGGGAACAGCACTCTGCTCTGCTCTCTCTTGATGTGTGTGATTTGTGTCTACTCTACGTCTCAGTTGGAAACCCCATATGCCAATTTCAACAAATGGTGTTGTGAGAAGTTGGAGGCAGGAAGTGTGTGTGTGTGTGTATCTTGGGGATGGGGGTAGTGATTATGGGGGTGGGGTTGAAGGGTGGAGGACTGAAAAGGAAAGACTGAGGAGAAGTAAAAGACAAATGTCCCTTCATGTTACCTGCAAGAAATCCAAATTCACACAGTGCTTTAAAAGCAACATCACATTTTACTTGTTGTTACAGAGACACAAGGAAATACTGCAGCTCCACCACATCTAGCAGCTGCATTCCATCATATTTTCAGATTTCAATGACTACCCTGTTACTCCAGGTTCACACTTTCCTCTCCTCTGCCATCTTGAGGCCAGCCAGCTTGGCTTCCATTCAAACTGGGAGCCCTACCAAATCATCTGCCCTACTCCTGATCTGGTTCCTCAACCTGACACACTGTATCAGGTTATCTTGTGTCTAACCAAGTATGCGTGCGTGAGTGTGTGAGTGCATATATGCATACGTGCTAATAGAGCATCGTGTGTCGTCTCTTGGAAGGAGGAAAAGAGAGGAGGAGGTGGATGGAGACAGTGAAAGATACTGAAAGACTGGGATAAAGTTTGTATGACACAGAATAGAACTTTTCAGATTGCTGCTTTTATACCAAATAAATTTAAAAGAAAGAAAACTAATTGCAGATCATATTTGGGTTAGTCTTTTTACTGATATTTGAAAATTTTGCTGTAATACTTTTAGTCTTTCTTTTTACTTCAGCTCTTTCAGAAACCATACACGGAGGGAGGGTTTTTCTCTTTTTTCACTTTACTAGCGTGGGCTGAGAGAGAGGGCTCTAAAAATAAAACATATGTTCCTCCAGGTCTGTGGGAGCAGAGGCCCCCAAGCGTATTGTTTTGGGATATGGGGGAGGACAGGGAGGATCTGGCCTTGAGAGAGATACTAAGAGAAAAGCTATGGCTTTCAGGAAAAGAAACATTCTCTTCTGTGTAGTAATATATGCTATCTTTTTTGCAGTTTGTCAAAACAAAACATACTTAAAATGAAACCAGTTTGCTTCCTTTCTTCTTTCCTTTTTGACAGTGGGAGATTGGGTAAAGAGGTGGCTAGGCTTACTGTCCATAATGCCAAGGTGAAAATGTGACCCCATAAGCCTTCTGATTGATTTTTCAAAGGCCCAAGGGAGAATGCAGAGTGCAGAGGTTAAAAGTATCTGAAGTGGTGATGTTCCTTTGTGCTCACAGTGCAAAAATGACCCTTAGTTTGTATGTACTGCATTTGAGAACTGAATTAAAGAAGTATACCTATTGAGCTGATGTGGGTGAACCAGCTGCTAGGAGCTCTACTTGGTGAGGAATGAGTTAAAGCCAAAAGTGTGTGGGGGAAGTCTACACTGAGCAGCAAAGGGGAAATGAAGGCATATTAACGGAGAAATAGCCATGAGTGCTGAGGGGGCTGGATCTGTCACGTGTCTAGTTTTAGCACCAGTGCTCCTGCCTCCTACTGCTGCAGTTTTGTGGATTTTAGAAAAGTATGGTATAGAGAGCAAAGTAAAGAGAGTGTGAAAGATTCCTAATTATACAAACATGACACTAACATAATGTAGCCTAACATTAGCAAGTCTGTGAAGAATTTTATCATGATTTTAGCATATTACTATTTAGTAAAATGTCATCTTAAATACACTCAACGGTCATTTAGAAGTGTATTATTAAAACACCTATGATTTTGTGTCCTTATTTAATATATTCACAGACTAAACTGGCTGCTGAGACATAATGAGTGTCTGTATAAATACTACATCAGAGAGATTTGTGAGCGGTTAAAGACACTATCCCTACAAGTGAGCACTAGAAACAGTCAATATTAGAATATTATAATACATCATGTTGATTCTGGATGATTTGATTACTGTCATCTACCACAGGACATGTGACGCTGTGGATGATGTTTGCTTTGAGAGGCGTGCACCGTGGGCGTGGTATCCCGGGGAGTGTCTGTGTCCAGCCAATAGCGCAGTAGAGCTGAGATCGATGGGCGTGGTCTAATTTCCCACACGGTCCTGTCCAAGCAGCAGCACGCTTTTGTTCAAACTCGGGAGTCAGACAGCGCTGAGGTACACTTCCAGGTTACTCGCTAAATGTGAGCAAAAAATGCTGATCTCAATAGCGGTGCTCCTGCCAGGGTTAGTCACACTGGTGCTTTTCATTTAAAGTACCAGGTTGGGATACTAACTTCCCCTCGGTTTTGTGAAGTCTAAAGCAGGGGCAGCAGGGTATTGCGAATGAAGCAGCTGGAGCTCTGAAAGCGGTGGAGGATTTTCCTTTAACCACATCTTTGTGTTGGAGAACGATTGCTGTCATGTACACTTACTAGACATTTAATATTCCTTTACATAAAGGAAGAAAATAAGCTTATGCTTCCCATCACCCTCCTCGCTGGATATCTATGGAGAGGATTTGCTGTATGCGCTCACGCAGCTTTTGGAGTTACTTACGGTCGAGACGACACCGTGAATGTTAAATTCACCGACCTGGATAGAAGAAGACGACACACTTAACCTGATTTGAATGCCTTTGCAAGGAGTTTGCTGGTTTCTGTGCTGCAGGCAGGGCTTCAGTTTGCTCGGACGGGACTATGGGGAGAAAGAGGAGGAAGAATCTTTTGAATTGCGCAACAAGGAGGACTTGACTCCCAATGGACGGGTAAAAACTTACCACCTGCACTAGAACAGCTTCAGAGCACCAATAAATTAATAGCATGTTTTTTAATGAGTGCCCACACTACATTTAAAATATCAGTATTGGTTTTAAAAACTGCTCAGTTCGTCCTACACTGGAAATTCAACGAAAAGAATGAACCCTGAAGTTAGTTCAGTGTTTGAAAATGATTTCACTTGGAAAACTACTGTCCTGTGCACAAGTCTTGAGTCACCCTTTACTTTAGCGTGGGTGCAACGGTTCATTTGTACAAACATACATGCAGTATACAAGGCAGAGACAGACTGTTTAAATCTAACGAGCTTAAAAGTCAATATTTGGTATGATCACTTTCCTTCTTTAAAGCAGTCTGAACACTCTCAGCCAAGCTTTCTTGTAATTTCTTGAAGTAGTTCTCAAGAATAGTTCTCTTCTTCTTGAAGGTCTTTGGCTATGTTCTCTGTCAAGAATATCCCACACCACTAATGTTAAGGTCCGGGCTCTGGGGAGGCCAATCCAAGGCAGACTGTGTTCCGTATATGCTTTAACTGCATTGGTAGTGTGTTTGAGATAATTCTCATGCTGAGAAATGAGGTCAGTTGCCAAGTAAACACTTTCCTGATGGTATTACATGGTGGAACAAAATATGTTCGTACTTTTCTGTAGTTGAGAGTCCATCAGTTTTGATAAAAGCCACAAACCATGACAGAGCCTCCACCGTGTTTTGCTTTAGGCATTCCCTGTACCTGTCTCCTGGCCTTTTCCATATGTGCTGATGAACCCAGCATTTTAAATTTAGATTCACTCCTCTGTGAGACCTGTTTTAGTCTAGTTTTTGTCATTTGGCCTTTTGTCCTGCTTTCCTTTTGCTAAAATGGCTTCATGGCAGCCGCCCTTCCTCTGAAATCATTTCCGATGACAAGTTTGGTGAACAGTAGATCAATCAACCAAGGGTCCTGATGCTTTTCTCTGGTCCTTTGTCAGGTCTTTGCTGGGTTTTTTTAGGATTTCGGCATTTACTTGTCAAGTTTTTTTTTTGCATGCCGTACAGGACATACAGAACACCATTCCCATTTCGGTTAACAGCTCATTCGGAATCACCTTGTTGGTGCAAAAATACTTTTATTATAATAATGCATTGGATTTATATAGCGCTTTTCAAGGCACCCAAAGCGCTTTACAATGACATTATTCATTCACACTCACATTCACACACTGGTGGCGGCAAGCTACGGTTGTAGCCACAGCTGCCCTGGGGCAGACTGACAGAAGCGAGGCTGCCATATCGCGCTATCGGCCCCTCTGGCCAACACCAGTAGGCGGTAGGGTAAAGTGTCTTGCCTAAGGACACAACGACCAGGACAGAGAGGCCGGGGATCGAACCGGCGACCTTCCGGTTACAGGTGCCCTGCCCAACCCCCTGAGCCACGGTCGCGTCTTTGGCTGAAAATGAGCACATACAAGGACTGGACTGAAAATGACTGAAAAAGCAGCCAATGTCCAAATAAAAGTTTGAAAGACATTAAGAACTATTACTAAAGACCACATAAAAATTACCAAGAGTGTCTGACTTCTTGTGAGCAAAATATTAATAAATTAGACTTTTGCACAGAACTGTACATATAGGTTGGAAATTCAGGGTATGATAAAGAATTTATCATCCTCCCATTTATGGCATTATGTCCAGTGAAGTGGTGAACTACAGTGTTCACGCGCGAGTTTAGATACGTGTTCACTGCTAACCTTGTTGTCTGTTCAATACAAGCCTCTAAAAGTGATGCATGACAGAATCTACTGATCCTTAGCTTAACGTTTAGGTTTGTGTGGTCTTTGAGGCCTGGGCAACATTGAGCAATCCCACATGCACACACTCTCTGATGTAACTTGTCGAACTCGGTGTTGAACTGATCCTGTGTATTTGGCCTCCCATTTGCTCAGTGGCAAATAAGACTGTGGCCTTGTATTCTCTGTAATGTTAGTCATCTGATCAGCCACAGAGAGTTCAGCATTGTCCACCCACTTGTAAGGGGGCATTGTTGCCTTGCATTAAGGTAGGCTCTTTCTGTATAACCCCACATGCAGCTCTTAATGTAAAGTGTCCCAGAAAAAAAATACTCTCAAATATTTGTTAGGATTTTGTGCCTTTCCAAACACCAGCTCTTTTTTTAATCATATTTTTAGACTTTGACTTCAGTGCACACTAAATAACATTATGTGCTGGTTGAAATTATAGGCACAGCTATTTTGTGCTTCTGAGATAAACTTTACACCAACACTAAGCCTTTGCAGATGAAAGTAATACCACCTGGAGCCATTACTTGCAAATCCTGCTTATCTGTTTATTGCCCCTTTTGTGTTTTTGCAGCCAGCCAGTTATACACTACAGCAATTTGCATGTAAACGATGGAAACGGATAAGTTTTACACAGTTATTGGCTCAACAGAAATCTAACAGTTCCGAAAACACCAGATAAGAGCAACATCTGTTACTCAGCATTATCCGAAGAGGTGTTGGTGCGTAGCACACACTATCTTGGTCATAATGTACCATCTGTTCTACCATTGGTGGTCAGAGGAACCCAACTGTGCTTCATATTTGCAATCAATACAAGATCACAGTTACATGTCCCAGTGGAGATGCCTGATGGCCTTCTAAAGTGAGACACCGAGATCCTTTTTCCTCTAACTTTCCCGGATTCCCTCATTAAAATGCAACCTATGATCCATGTGCATAATTGTGCTCCTCTGGTGGCTTTGGTTTAATGTTTATTGAATTATAGCTTTTTCAGAGAAGCTTGATTGAGACTTTAATCCTGGCCTTTTTAAAAAATATAAAGATGACCAGGGTGCCGTTATTTAACTGACAAAAAGGAAACAAGTGAAGTCCTTGAATCTAGTTTTTATTATCAGAATCCAATATGACTTATATAAGCTGATACATAACTAATAGTAACAGGGACAGCTGATTTAGCAAAATTATGAATAAAACTAAGTTGTTACATTTTTGTTTTTTGTTTTTGAGAGTTGAACCAAGCCTACTGAAGATAAAGGGCTTATTTAAATGGCATATAGACTAACAGTCTTACCACCACAACATATAAATGTTATAAAATAACCCAAAAATTATCACATTTCTCTCAAAATAGTTTTTAAATGATGAACTGAATACAATACTATCCCATTAATGAAATGATACAGTGACATTTTAAAAGGTCAGCTCAAACTTGCAATCTACGCAAGAATAATTGTTTAAAAACAGCTTTTATTATTTCTGGCAGTTTAAAACTGTCCACTCTGAAGCTCATAATGCTGCTTTGTCTTTAGAGCTACTGTTTCCCCAACATTGATGTTAAATCACCGATTAAAGTCTTGGCTCTATTGATTTCTGCTCATAAATATTTATGAATATGAAAGGCGTGACCTGAGTCATAAAGTATATGCTTGTCTGTATTAATCTGAGTGATGTATTTTCTTTTGAGGGGCATTTTGTCTTAATCTATCATGTGGTTAGGCATGTTCAGTTTATCAGATTACTTGTAAATGGAAGGAATCAAATAATTGACTGTTGTAATTCACAGTAACAATTTGGCAGTAAAGCATCATTTTGGTCTTAGAGATCCTTCGCCTAATAAAAGATCCCTCTCGTGCCATGGAGTTATTTATTGACGCTTCCAGGCGCTTGATCCATTTCAGCAAATCATGTTATCTCTTAATTTGTGCCACTCTGATTGTGACAGTTGTAATTCTGTTATCAATATCTTAAGCTGAGCCAATAATTACGAACACAGCTGAAACTACTCCAATCTCACATCAGCTGGTCAATCTTAGCTGTGTGACAGTCCCCAGAGTCCTTCCCCTCTGTAGATCCAGTTGATACTGTTTGGTTTTCCATAATTTCTACCAAGGGGGTGAGGTCAGTTGAAGGGTTGGTCTATAATGATTTCTAGGAAAGCCATCTGGGCTGTGTTCGATTGTTAACCATTATTAACCATCCTCAAGACATCCAAAATCATGAGCTCCTGCATTGTTTTACAACATGCTGCCAGAAGACGCCATGATGTGTAGAAACTGAAGTACCAAAGCCATAGATGACACACTCTTCCTTGCCAGGACTTTTCTTACTGACGTTGGGATCATGAGTCAGTGCTGATGCTTATGTAGGCTTGGCCCTTGAGAGCACAAGGCAATGTCAAAACCTTTTCTCTTCATGTTTACAGTCCCCATTCAAAGAAACTGCTCTTTAACAGCTGCCCAAACAGTCACACCAGGCTGAATGCCTCTAGTGTAGGAATACTTGGGTACTAATTTTAGGGCAGGATATCCGTCATTCTCTTTTCTTTCCATGTTTCCACTAAAACCATTATTCGGTATTTATGTAATATGTATGCAGTTTTACCAATAAACTACCACCACAGAGGTTTAGGCCCAGGCAGTTGTAAGTGTGGACTGGAGTACCGCAGTGCATCCTGTTGCTCGGAACAAACAGACACAGTCCTGCTTTGCTGAGAGCAGGTCCTATTAGCCATCCCTGCTGCCCTCTGCTTTCAGAGGTGTCACGGTACGCTGGTTTATATTTGGTTTCCGCTGCGTCTCTGCCTCACCACCTCGAGGCCACACATCTGGTCTTCAGGCCGACACTGGCTGAGCCCAAGCATTTTCTCATGGTTACTCAGCCTCCCAGGAGAGCTGAAGGGAGAGAGAAAGAGAAGGAGAGAATAAACTGGGAAAAGCGAGAGCGGAAGTCAGCCACGGAACGAACACATCACGGCATCTTTCCCTATTTCTCTTCAAGCTCTGCTCTAGTCTGGAATGATTCATACCCTGCCGTCCACAAAGAGAGATCTTTTGCCAGGGCTCTACATCGCACGCTATCCTTGTTCCTCACCCCACAGCCCATTAACTCTATTGGAAAGCATTTTTTTCAGTAAATTGCAAAGACTTGTGGGCAATGACTCAGACTATTTTGACTGTGCCTACCTGTCTTATTAGTTTACTGATTGTTTGATTAGTTGATATTATTAAATTATTGCTTTTAAGTCACTGATTTTTATTAAGGGTTTTCTGTCATTGATGTCTGTCTAGATTTTTTTTTTTATTGGGCCTGTTGGCTTGGCTAAATGATTTACCATACACACACTGTCTGTTCATTTGTTCTCGACAGTCTGGTTTGACATTTACAGTACTTCCCTCTGAGTTAAACATTAATGAGATCTCATTATCCAAACTGTAATCTTTTCCTTATTTGCGTATGGGTCCGTCTGCCTTAAAAATATAACATAGATTCCAAACTAGCCTATAAATTTGCAGTTCATGTTTTCTTTGTTATTTTTGAGCCATCTAAAAAGAAGCCTAGACTGTTTTGTGGGGCAATGGTTATACTTAGGATAGTTTGCCCTGTAGTAAAGTGTGGTGTGTGAACTGTGAGGAGCCCAGAACTGACCTGGATAGTGTTTCAGGTAGGCCAACACCCCTGAGTTGGGTCAGGGCAGCCACAGGAGCTGGCTCAAGGCTGTGGTTCACAGAGACAACAAGTCAGGCCACAGGGACACACAGTGCTGCTCTGCACACCAGGGAATCTGTCCAAATTGCACACAGGCAAGCTGTCTGATGGGGTTTTCCAAGGTCAGGTTGGGAATCTAGGGGCCGGAGCACTGTGAAAGGAAACATCCTCTTCCATCTTCTGCTTCACAGGGGAGTCCTGGAATGAAAAGTTCATTGTTCTACCCATGAAATTTGATTTTACATGTCTGCCAGTGGTAGGCTCATTTTAGTCAGTAGAGGAACTAACTCCAATTTCCACACAAAACTAATGTCCAAGAAGGTGTTTATGTGATTTTTAAATGAATAGCTGGCTTGCAGTTTAATATCCATCCATCTATCCATTCTCTTCCGTTTATCCTTATCAAGGCTTTCAGCCTATCCCAGCTTCAGTTTAATATTTAAGTAAATAATTAATCTGTTAATCAGATGATAATTAGGGCACAATGAATTTTACTAGGTAAAGTGCAGTTTCTACATTCCTGGGCAGAGTTCTGTATCAGCAGTTCTATTTTGATATTCAGGAAAACCTTGGGTCTTATTTAAGGCTTCATCTCTATCATAATCACTGCTATTGTTTGATTTTGTTTTCTCTCTTTACATAAGTGTAAAGACTTTATCTTTACACTTATGTGTTTATCTTTAGTGTAAAGACTCTGAAAGGCACTTTCTCAGTGCAAGCTGTTATAATTAAGGCTAAAGGTACTCTTTGTCTTTCTTGCTTGTTCTTTTTTTCAAGCTCCTATAACTCTCACAACTTATACCGATCAACTTGCACATAGAAACGATGAATACAACTGTTCTGGTTGTCCATGCATTCTCAAAAACTGATGTTATTTTTAGGTTAATCTTCTTAGAGAAACGAATGGAGGAAAAAAAAATCACTCTGGATTGCGAATGTTGGGGTGCACTCAGCTTAAGCATGAAAAATTCCTCTGTTCCCATCACTTATATTAAATTAGCCTGTTTTGCATGCCATATTTCTCCCATCCATTTTACTCCTTGCAAGTAAAAGCCAAGCGTTACAGGAATAGTGCAGCTATGTGCTGAGGCTTGCCAGGAACAACTGCATGCCCTATTGTAACATGGCTTCTGAAGGCAAAGCATTGAAGGATCACTTCAAACTGTGGACTAGTTCTGAAGCTAAAGCAATGTCTGTGGTGCATGATTGTCGATTTACACTTTTCTCTCTTTTCTGTTGACAGACTCCAGCTGAGGTGATTGTTTCTCAGCCATCTTGCACAGCCAATGGAACAAATGGGTAAGGAGCTACAGAAGCCAATTTCACACTTGAACTTTGGTCAATTTTGGGAGATTTGGATCTGGACATTGTCCAGCATTGTCTGATTTTTGTCCTTTTTCACATGTAGCCAATAGCAAGATTGTACATGTCAGCTGCATTATCTGTATTGGAAATGGTCCATTTCCAATACAGCGTATATAGCTTCTGGGAAGAGCATGCCGGAGACGGGGCATGTGACACCCAATCTCTCACTATGAATTCTCCAGGAAATTATATGCTCTATTATCACATGGTTTTGACTGGGCATTACATAGAACTGGCAGGGTAAAGTCCATTTTATGTCCAATTCGATTTGTTCCCCCATTCAGCTCGACTTGGTTGCAGGCTACAGTGCAAACGACAAGGGAAGTAGTAGTTCCGTCTTTTACTTGTATACTTCCTCTGAGCGGCGGGGATTTCTGTATATATCCACAAGCGCATGTGTTAATACTTGATTTCTTTCAGTTCCTCTTCAGTATCTCGCGGTGTTCTCATGTGTGCATGCAAGTGGTACAGAGTCATATGCATACTGACAGATGATCTGATATTTGGGATCTGTGGTGATATTTGATTTCTTTTAGGTTAAATTAGTTTTCAGGCTTTCAAACTGATTGAGCTTTACCATTAAGAAGTTAACCTGGCTGTTATTTTGGGTTTTAGTCAAGAACAGACTTCACCAGATAATTAGCTGAAGAACAGACTATTTGTTGCAAACACATATGCTATTGATGTCAAAGTAAATGCTTTTACAGTTTGTGCCTTTTGCACAGACAAATCAAAGACGGGGTTGCTTGGCCACAGTGATGCTGGTTAATGCGCTATGTTTGGACCTGGGCAGCCTCCATTCACTGATGATGAACTATGACTTCTGCATCATATCAAAGGGTACTTGTAGATAATGTGTGGCCAGCAGTCAGAGACAGATAAAACTTTAACTGGACCTTTCAACAGGATTTCATCCTCTCTGCAAATCCACTGAAGAATGGCTCAATAAGCCCATTCAAATTCCTGATTGGAACCCCCTTCAGATCTTGTGTGGGGTTTTGAGTAGAAAAAAACACAGTGCTAAGGATCGTACCACTGAATGAAGCGCAATCAAGATTTTTAGCAAGCCTACACCAGAGTGAGTCATTATGAAAAATGCATACAAGAAGCTAATTATTTCTGCTAAAGGGAGCAATGCTAGTTTCTGTGGCTTCCTGTATTTACTTTTTCCACAAAAGACAAGTAGTTATTTTTCAGTTGGATTGGATTGATCTTATTTAAAGATATTGCTTCAAAAGGGATGAGATGTTTGCTTATCTACATATGTGAATGGCAGAAGATTTCCTTGGGATGTACTTACTTTTATTACATGGTTATATGTTCATCTTAGATGACTTTAACCAATCACCCTTTCAATATCAGGGCATCTTACTGTAAATGAGATTCAAATGGCCATGTGGATTACAAGTTAATGCAAATGAGAGTCAAAAGTGAATCATGGAGGGCTTGATCCAGACTATTAGTGCATGGCTGTGATCTCAGACAGTGATGTAGCCACGCTCTGCTTCTTTCTATCTCTGGCATCGTGCCCTTATCACCACCCCGTTCTCCCTTCCACAATCGTAATTGTACATCTGCCGACTCACAGGCAATGAATCACAAAGCTTGACTTGTAGGTCTATCGCCCATCACAAATGAACAGACGAGGATCTGAAGAAACTCTCAACAAGAATAGAGCTGTCCCAGGAAGTGGGTATGTGAGATGAAATATTTTGCTGTAGTCATACGTGACATGGTGTCTTTTGAGGCTTGAGGGGGGAAAATAGGATGGAAAGAAGTAAGAACTGGGTGACTCAGTCCTGCCTCAACAGCACTCCTAAAAGAGGTGTGGCTCGGGTGCATGTGCGTGTGTGTGTGCATGTATGTCATTTCTGCACTGTTGTGGTGGAGGCCTTAGGCCGCATGGCATGATTAACTACTAGTTTGAAGAGAGTGTGTGTTTGCCTGGCTGTAATCATCACAGTAAGTGCAAAGATTAGAGAGCATAGCGCTTGCTCATTACCTGGCCAATGAATGGACACACCCAGAAGTTCAGCTGTACGGAAGGAACGCCAAGTTAGGCTCTGATAAGCCAGAACTTTGCTATTTTAACAAATTGAGTCATATCAATTCATCTTAATTGTTGCATAACAGGAGGCGCAAGCTCTGGTTTACATCGGACTTTGACCAAACTATTGAATTGCATTGTGCGCAAGGAAATGTTAATGTAAACAATTAGATGGAATAAAGATGTGATTGTGATTCATTAGGGGATTTTTTTGGTAGCATGGCTATACTCGGCTAATTAGCCGTTTTACAAGCCTGATGCATTAGCTGATTTCAGGGGGACTCACAGAATCCATGCCTGCAACTTCCTAACATATTTCCTCAAAATTAATTGGACAAACTAACTAAAGTAACTGAAGACTATAAGACGAGTCCTTGTTTATGTGTTGTCCTTCCTTCCTTTACGATGATCTGCTAGGCCTTCACTGCAGCCACCTTTGTTTGCTGCTTGTTTATAGGTCTGTGCGTTCAATTTTGCATTTAATAACTGAAAAGCAGTTACTAAATACAAAACCGGTTGAGATCAGATGACTGCATCATGAAAGAATATCCTTCTTTTTGCCTTTAGAAACTCTTTGGTTGCTTTTGCTGTATGCTTCGGGTCTTTATCCACCTACACTTTGAAGTGCTGTCTGATGAGTCTTGCAGCATATGTGTGAATTTGAGCAGAGTATACCCATGTGGACTTCAGAAATCATCCTGCTACTTGTATCAGCACCAATCGAATATTTAAAGATGGCCTCCTTCAATTGTATTTATATATCTTAATCAATCTCAGTCATCAAGAAATCCCAGAAAGATGATTGCGTTTTTGCATTCATCCAAGCAACTTCTTTAGTCTCAGCTGACTGCAAGTTTCCCCAACCTTACAAAAAGTCCATTTACACAATGACCAAAACCAGCGTCATTGCCTAACAATGGGCCATGTGCTCAGTTTCAGGATCATTAATATGCAAATTGTCCTGACCGCTGAAGAAAATGTGTCCACGCTGAGGATCGGGGTCCCCAACACAAACAGGAGGATTACTGTGAATTATACATCAGTGAAACCAAACAACCTTAGCTACCTTGTCAGGCCAAGACTCCACAGTCTATTTACACTTACAGACCAGTGGCCACTCTTGAAATGATGAGGATGTACACATCCTGGACAGGGAGGAATGATGGTTTGAGCAGGGAGTCAAGGAGGGCATTTATGTGAAAAGGGAAAGACCATCTCTGGACAGAGGAGGAGGCCTAACGGTAAATCCTTTACCAAATTACAATGCTGTGATTGCAGTCAATTCTCATTTGTTAGTAGTCATGATAATTTGCATATTAACAATTGTGAAACTGACCTCACGACACATTGGTAAGGCCCCAGTTGTTACTTTGCGTGCTGCCAGTAACTTCTTCAAAAGCAACTTCTATTTCTGCTCATTGTTAAACCTGCAGTTAGTTGAGACTGCAGAGGTCACCTGGATGGGTAACAAAGTTCCTCTTGAGGTCTTGTGAATGGCTCCCAAGTAAAAGTCGAGTACTTGGAATCAACTCTAGATCTTTCATCTGCTTCATTTGTCATCGAATTACAAGGAAACGGATCGAACCTGGTCATGAAACTACTTATCACTCAACTGTCCAGTTGCTTTTGAAACTTTAAAAATGGGTGACTGTATAAAAAAGGGCTGTAATTCCTAACCAGTTAATGCAATACTCTTGTTAATCTCCTCAAGTTAAAGTTGAAAATTTCCCTAACCCTACTTGGGTGGTGTGGAGACACAAAATTACATAAAAATGTTCAATCGTCCAAACATGGGTCTTCAGGCAGATGACACGAGGCACTCCCTGTCGGTCTTTTGGTCATTAGGAAGTGCCACACAGCTTACTCCCTCTTTGCTGAAATCCATCTTACATTGTGACTATTTTTTTTTTTTTTAAATCTTCCCTTTCCTCACTCTCAAGTTCCTTCTTATAGCTGAGGCAGGGGAGAGTACAAGCTGTTCTAAAAAGAAAGTGGACACTTGAAGACTTTTCTGTGTTCTATCTATTCTGGAATTAGCTTCTCCTCTTCTTTGTTGACAGCTCTCTGAAGTAGTCAGAAGCTTGAAGTTTTTGCCACTAGATAACTAAAAGAGAACAGTATTAAGGAATGTATTTCATGTGTGTAAATTTATGTACGTGCATGACAGAGGGTGTGTATGCATAACACAAGTGAGTGTTTGCGTGAAGAGCTTAGGAGTGGGCCCCCAGTAATTGCCTGTCTGGATGTCTGTCGTCCTGTCTGTCAACCATCCAACCATCACAATCTGGCCTTGTTTACAACATCAACAAATATGGAAAGTTTTAATCCACATTACTAAGTTTCACAAGTAGAATGGCTTTATTCAAACTAAAGAGTCACTTACCCCCTATCATAAAATGCCTTGCTGACAACACTTCTTCAGTCACAAACTCAGACTTCCTGTCCCTCCTACTCAGGTCTCATAACATGACTTTGTTTTCCCTCTCCCCTCTGCCTAGTCCAGAGCTTCTTGGCAGTGGTCTTGAGAAAACAGTGTATTTTTAGCTGGGAGGTCATATAGGCCCAGTCTTAATCACCACATTCCCATTTTCCCACCAGCCCAGTTTCAGCCAGAGGCCCATGCAGTCAGCCTATGCACTCTATGGAGAAGGGAATAGAGACAGGGAAGAGAAATAGATGGATTTCTACAGGAAGAATGATTATCAAGCCTCTGATATGAGCATGATTTTAATAAACTTTGGTTTATTTTACTTGGTGCTTTTTCTAAATGCCTTTCTGGGCACATCCTGAGCTATTTATCCATCAGACAACTCTCCCAAGTATTCCTGTGACTAATCAATGCAATGGTCATTTTTGCAACCGTGCATGTTCTTTTGGGTTGCAAGGAATGTTTCATTTCACTGCGGTCATGCAAGCCCAAGAGCAAGGACAGTGGCTCTTTAGCTTTAATTAATGTCTCAGCAGTGTGATTAGATCCTGGACTGAAATCAATTACTCATTGCCACAGAAACTGCAACCAGGCAGACAGACACAAACTAATTAATTCACTGTGCTGCTCACACTGCTGGATTTAAGTGTGTCATGGTCATTGTACAGATTTCCTATACGTTGGCTGCTTTAAAAAAAAAAAGACCAGTGAAAAATTCATGCACCACTTTGGGAATCCTTTTCAAAATTTCTGTTTTTCTGATAAAGTTAGAGATTTGACATTTGGTTAATTTGTTTAATCTTTAGACTTTTATAATATTACTCTATTTAATTTTTTTTTTTAAATGATGCTTACCTTTTTATCTCCATCTCTGTTCTCCATCTCAGTTAGAGATTAGAGTATTTTGTCTTTTAAGGCATTCTTACTTCCTTACTTCTATAAGATGGAACATCTTGCATGCATGCTGCTTTCAGGTCTATCTGGAGATTTTGTGGCATTAGGGGCAAAAGCTTGAACTTGTGTCTCTTCAGGTAGTCTTTGTTTAGTTTGAAATATGTTTAGGATTATTTTTTATC
Source organism: Oreochromis niloticus (assembly GCF_001858045.2). NCBI lineage: Eukaryota > Metazoa > Chordata > Actinopteri > Cichliformes > Cichlidae > Oreochromis > Oreochromis niloticus. The sequence continues at coordinate 26,049,298 of NC_031969.2, read as the reverse complement.
ACCAGCTTTTTTAAGCACATCCTTTCTTCCAGGATTTGCTGGTATTTAAATGAATCTAATATTCGCTCCAGCAGTGAAATATTCCCTAAGCTCAGTGTTGTGCAAGGTCACCCTTTGCAAGAGCTAGCTCAAAGTTCAGTTCACACAGATTAAATTGAAGTAGTTCACATTTCTCATACCAGCAAGCTGTATTGTTGTTCACAGAGCATCATGTGCAGTTCACGCACTCAACTGCACTCCTTTGCTCTAAGGAACACTCACATCATGTTCTTAAGTTGAAAGAGCCATTTATTTGGGCCAGGGATCACTGAAAATATTTGTGTTCAAAGAAGTGCTCTTTTTAGTAGGTAGGCAAACTTTACAGTCACAGTACCGATACATTATATGGATAAAACCTACACAAGGCCGAGGCTTGCATGCCTCGTAGAAGGCATGCCTAAAGAAGCAGCTCGGCCACGAAACTTTGTAATGGGAAGCTCCCGGCACACAGTTTTTGTGTTCTTGTTAAGAGCTTCGCAGTTATTGAGTCACCAGAGCATTGGCAACTTTGACACACTATGCACCTCAGTACTATGCAACCTCACTCTGTAACTTTACATGATCTGCCACTTAGTGCCCGAGTCGCTGCGGTTCCTAAAACACTTCTGCTTTGCAAATACCACTTACAGATGATCGTGTAATATGTTGGAGGAAATACATTTCATGAACTAACACCCTATTAAAGTACTGTGCTCGGATTCTTTGAGCTCTGCAGAATGATCCATTCTTTCACAAATGTTTATAAAGGCAGACTCAGTTTTTTGTTTGTTTTTTATAACTGTGGAAATAGGACTGAAAAAAACTGAATCAAAGATTAAGAGGTGTGGCCCACTTTTGCCCATAGTATACCTTTGCTTTGGATATCTGCTGATACAAGTACAACTCTGATAGCATTGCTTCATTTATAGACTGTTAGAGACCAGCAATCTCTCTGTGTGTCTCTCTGTTTCCAAGGTATGCAAGTCTTGACCTAAACATTAATTTCCCAACTTTGTAAAAGAAAATAGAAGAAATAAAAATATTTAAATATATAAATGTACTAAGTTGGGTTTGGGACAAAGATAAACAGCAATCTATAAAATTAAAAAAAAAAAAGTGTGTTATTATCTAGTTTATTTACAGTTGTTCGGCTCAGTGTGGGACACCTTGTGAGTCTTTTCTGTGGTTTACTGTCATTAATGGTCTTTCTAGTTTTTCTCTGCCTGCTCAGTTTCACTGGGTGTGTGTCTGGCACACACTCCACTGAAGTTCAATAAACGTTCAATCATTGTCAGCTTATTTCATCACTATTTGCTGTTAAGTCACAAACTGTTGCAAACACACAAAGAAAATCACTTGGGATATCAAATATGAAATGTCTCCAAATTACTGACCCTTTGCTGTTAGCTACCTCCCTGCTGCGTTAGCTGTACAACTAGCATTAAAGTGCAATGACATGTGGTATGGCGTGATGTGATGTCGTAAACACAGAACAAAATAGAATAGAATGGAACTGAATAGACCATATACCATCACAGATACGTGAGCTACATGAAATACGTGAAATGTTCGACTGGTGGCTTGTTAGCACATTCATGCAGAGCACCATTCATTCTACTGTGCAGGTTTCTTTTCAGGAAATAATTCACTTTTTTGTTGTTAGGAACCAAAACTGTATTTCTACTGATGACTTATGCATGAGGATAATTTTTGTGTTGGTGCCACTGCACTTCAAAACAGTGCACCGCTTCTCCAGACTGTTAAATATTCCTCACGTCCTTTGGCAGTCAAACCGGGGTTTTCCTTTTTCTAGCAATGAGCAGTTTTCTCAGAAGGTTATTTGGTCTTCCAGACTTCAACTTGACTATTCCTGGCATTGCTATTCCTATATTACTTTTATATATTATTAACTAAGAAAAAGGTTACCAAAAACAATTTGCTATCGTGTTGTAGCTCTTCTCCTTCAAGGGTATCGGTTACTTTAATTCAAAGTGAGGTTGTGGTTGGGACAACTTTTGATATTTTATAAACCTCTGAAATTTGCCTCAAGTGACCTATCTATACTATGATTGTGGAAAACTAAAATCAAAACCCAAATTAGGGTATGAGATCTTACAAAGCAGTGCACATAATCATATATGGACAAGATTAGAAGGTAATGAAGTTGCTGGGAGGAAGCTAAAATCTCATATGGCACTGACTTTACCTGCTTTGGCTGATTAGATATCTTCCTATTGCCTTTGCGGGTGTGTACACACCCGTGGCTGATTGACATGTTCTTGCCTCTCCTTTTAGTCTTGTTGCACCTGTAAGGGTGAGACATTTGAGACAACATTCAAGTTTGTCTTTCTATTTGGTGCATGGAATTTGGTGACCTCATTACTAATTACTACTCAATCTCCACCCAGCTAAAGAAGGTAGACAAATTCAACTGTATACACCTACATGAGAGTTCAAGACCTTTTATTAATATGGGTATGACATAAATGGTATTGGCATAAGTCATCTTGCTAAACCTTTATAATTTCTTGAAATTTATTTACCCCCTGAGATTTTCAGGCCCTCCAAATAATCATTTGTGAGGCAAAAGAAGTTACAGTGTTGGTATTATTGGTACGATGTGGCAATTTTCACCCTATTAGACTCTAAAGCATGGTGTCCTTGATACAACCAATAAGAAAAACGTAAAATGGAAACACATTTCCAAATTGAGGTGAAATGAGTTCTGCATTAGATCAAGCTATATTGTACTCTTAATCTTTTTCTTCCTCTTTTCTTTGGTATGTTCTTCTCTATTATTTTGTTCCCATTTGTCAAATACTTTACAAATAATTTGCTGCTTGTAACCACATTGACTCCTGAACTGTGTATTGCCGTTGCCGTTGTGGGGATTAGGCATAAAAGAGATGGCAAAACAAAATTTGCTACATTGAAAGATTTGGGATAGGGCAAACACAAATTGTTACATAGCCCAGTATTTAAGGCCTCATTGGCTTTACATCACGCAGGCAATATCTTCTGTACAGAGGACATTACTGCTGATGCAACTACACAGGTTGTTAAAATGTGCTTTGTATTCGCTGTGGAGTCAGATATCTGTGGTTGTGTGATAATAGGGAAATATGTCCCTTCCTCTCACAAATCAGGTCTCTTTTTTCTGAGTCTTATTTTCATAACTTCTCCCTCTTCCACTTCATGGGACAGCCAACAGTTTTTATTTTCTAGTCGAAACTGATCTGTGTGATGTGGGTCTTTTTCTTTTTTGCTTTCTTCACTTTTCCCTCCTACGCTACGTGCGCTGCCATATTGGTTTTAAAAGCAATACTGCCGTACAATGTGTTTCTCTGAGATTGCAAATGATTAAAAAAAAAATGTCTAGCCTTCTAGGAAAGGGCAAATGAGAGAGAGGTGCGGTCTGTAGAGGTGTGGTCTGTAGATCTGCGTTAGCTCTATTCTTCGTGGTGTCTAATCCCCATGTTAAATTGCTTCCTGCACTCAGGAAGTTGCCTACCGCCCCACCGTCACGGCCTGCTGCTGCAACTTCTGGGAATGTGGGGGGTGGTAGTATGGGGGCGAGGGGGTTGGACTGGGGTTGTACTGTAGGGATGCTGGACAGCTGTGGAGATCCAAAACTCCCACATCAACTTTACTTAGACAATTGCCCCATTTGTTACACCATAGATTGCCATGAAGAAATAGCACTTTTTACCCAGTTTATGTATACATAGACATAATGGAATGTCCACATGTGTCTGTACCTACACTGGCAAAATACCAGAGTAATAAAACTGTTGAAGCATATTTTTTTATACCTCCAACATGTGGTCAGAGGACAATGATGGCTATTCTCTGATATAGGCTACAGTGTTTTTTTTTTCTTTTCATATCTTATAATGTAATTCTTCTTGAGTTAGAAAAAATGTTAGCTACAAAAACAGCTTGTTATATAGAAATAACAGTAGTAATAATACTATACCGCTGTGGTCTGCAGCCGTAGTCAATGATGGATAGTTTTCGATGTTAGAGTGGGTTTTTGGACAATAGTGGCCCTGCTAATACATCATTTATTTTGAAAGTCGGGCTTTTGGTGACGCTAAAGTTCAAAACTTTGGACAGAAACCTGGCCTCCTACCTGAGTTTCTGTCCTCTTTTAATGTCCCCTCTTTCTATACATGGCCTTGTAGCAGTGACTTTTGGCTTGTCTGGTATTTCAGGTTCAATGTGGAGGATAACACCATTAAGGGTCAGAGATAAAATTTATGAATGTGCTTGAAGTGTAGCGAAATGGCCATATTTCCCCAAAAATGCACACAAAAGCCAAGTTTTCTAAGATGGATAACCATTAGACATGACCTGAATGTCACTTGTACTCAATTCTCTGAAACACCTCTCTCAAATCCTGCTTTTGTTTAGAGGAGCTATTTAGAATTTCAGACTTGTCCTAGTTTTAATATTTGTGTATACTAAACTGATATTCAGAAACTGAAACAATAGTACAGTGTTGCCCAGAACATTAGCAGTGTGCACGTCAGGCTACGCACTCCTCTCATAGTTGTTCTATAGATCCTTTTCCCATCCTGTTTGGGCTGCTTTTTCTGCGTGAATGTCTCTGTTATGTAGAGGGAGTTAACAACCTCAAAAAAAGAGATGTCACATTTCTGTGTTTATTTTAATACATTTAAATGGGGTCTGTAGATGCGTGGACTGATAGAGATCCCCATAGGCTGCTGCTGTGGCAGGCGAGCAGGCTTAGTTTTATAGCATGGCTGAGTATAATGTGACAGTCTCTCTCTTTCGTTCTCTCTCTTCTGCCTTCTGATTATGCGTCATACCAATTTATACACACATACGGAAAAAATGGCCTCCTAGAGTTTCACGGTGTCTGGACATTAGCTTAAATTAGAGATGCCAGTTAGTTAGAATCAGCCACTGCAAATAAACACCATAAAGATAACATATGCATAAGAGACAGCATTTCAGAAATCCTTTGACCTGATCTCGAATCTCCCCTGTGATCAGTGATCAGGTCAAAGGACAGAATTTGGCAACTGCTGTAATCTGAGCCAGTGCAGATAAAGGTATATTCTGACCCACTGATTATTGCTGCCTTCAATGGGGAGGAACCTTCCTGAATTATCAGATCAATAATGACATAAATCAGCTAGCAAATGCATAGGTAAATAGATGAGAGATAACCCTGGGAGGGAAGGAGGGAGGGCTTGATTTCATTTCCTGAGTGGTAATCCCGGGAGGAAGAAGAGGTGGAGAGGACAGGAAGGAAGGAGCGCTTCGTCACTTGTACCTAACATGCTAGTTAGATCCAGGAAATAGAGAAAACAAACGAGTAATTAGGTAAATAAATGACAAGAGATAAAACGTCTAAACAATGTAATAGAATTGAAATGGGCCTTGGCCAGAGATAACAAGTCTGAAGTTGTCCACAGCATTGCTGACCAGATGCAGAACAGTCAGTGTGCGTGGAAACTGCTGCAGACTTGATTGTGGGGCATTAAAGGGCGAACAAGAAAACATCCGTTCAGCAGATTTAACGATGTTTTTGATGTTTATGCTTTTAACTATCTAAGGCGGCGACCTCTTGAACCTTCTGCTTTCCTCTGACCAGCATGAGCTGGCTGGCTGGGAGTCGGGCCGGCGTCGCTCTGTCACATTTATTTTCAGTCGCCCCTTTGGCTCGCCGGCCAAAGTGATAAAAGAGAGACGAGCTGTCCACAGTGGCGTGGTATGTATGAGTGTGTGTTTGCGGGCTTGCGTGCTCCTAGGGAGGGAAAGTGGGAAAACGCTAGAGGACAGATATTCGTGGCACCTCTTTCAGTGTGATCCCCCTCCCCACCTAAGAGTATCAGAGGGGCTCAACGCTGGCAAAGAGACACATAGGGGCGGGGGGTCACAGCCAACTGTGTGTCTCTGAGCCAATTAGCTGTCTAATGGGAGGGAGTAGTCAGGGGAAGACTTGAGTTGAGAGGGAAGCAGAGTTATTTACATTCTCTTTCTCCTCTTCCACTTAGCCACACTGTCTCGGAGTCTTCTGAAGAGATGAAAAGCCTGATCATTGACAAGAATAAGATGGGACAGGAGGAAGAACCTGAACTCTTGGTAAAAGGTAAGCCTGACACACACAACTAACATAGCACCACCGTTTCTCCTATCCTCCTTAAATAAGTGCATCTACCTGCTATAATCAATTATTCATTATGCTGACATCATTACTAATTAAGTAGTCTTCAGACAGGAAAATTATTTTTTAAAAATGCCAGTCATCAGTTTACTATTTAACAGAAATACTTAACTTTTTAGCATTTTTCTAGCAATGCAAATTGTGTCTGGACAGTTGATTGGCCAAACTGGGGGTAAATGAGCTATTTTAAGACTTTTTAAGGCTAAACAGTTGATTGAAAAATCCAAAACCTAACATGAAGAACAATCACTAACAAAGTGAAAAATCTGTTGTTGTAGTTTTGTTTTCCAGTTTATTCACAAACTCCCTGCAGGGCTTAGTCAGTGCTGTTCATGTCTTTTTGTATGGTATATATTTCATCAGGCTAATTGCCTCCTGTCGCAGCTCCATACTGTGCTGTTGCCCTGTAGCCAACCCCTCTCTTCCCACATGTGGCGCACAGCTGCCCCCACCCTCCCCTCTGTATGTATTAATGCAAAGACAGCTACCGGTATCGGGAGCTCTATCTTGCATGTCTGATGCTTTTGAGGAATGATCTCATAGGATATTTCTGTGCTATTTATTTTTTCCTCTTTTTTTCCGTTCGGCCTGCTGCTGACAGGGAGCAGTAAAATGCCAGTGCTTAGATATGTTACGTCCTGTTGGGAATGGCGACAGTCAGATTGCCTAATTCTGACAGCAGTTACCATGCACCCTTGGCTATGGCCTCCTCCCTTACTGCTGTCCCCACTCATGCTGTTTCACTGTTAGAAGAGTTTCCCTGTGAAACTGAGGACGGCTACATTCTGTGGGCAAATTTTATTTAACATTTCAGCTCTTGCACCACATAGCAATCCTTCACTACACTTCACTAGGCACCACTATTACAGCCAACAGCAGGCAACCTGAGGGTGTTAGATAATTCTCTCTGTATACTGCACAGGAATATGTTTTGAAGGATGCCTCCATTAGGACTCTCTCTTTTTTCCTCTCTCTCTCCTTTTTTTTTTTTTTTTTTTGTAGGGCATCCCGAGGCTACACGGGCCGAATGTTGTCCCAGTATCTAAAGTAGGCCAACAACATTACAGATATAGACTGACGAGTGCTGACAGACACAGATGTTGACATTGGTTTATTGATATACCTTTGTTGATTTAAAGTTAAAATTGTTCCTCATGTGATGCAGAGTTTCTCATGCTGCAGTCGTCTACAGCTGAATCTGTCTGGTGCTTTATGATTCAAAGCGGGGGAAAAGTTTAGCTTTACATTTTTTATCTGTTCCACACAAAAGTAGTTCAATGCCAGTTCGTAACATATTATTTTCCTGAAATGCTGCTCTGCTTCCGGAGATGGTTTTTATGAAATGACGGCAAGCACAGCGCTGCGACCCATTTTCTCAGACGTATGTATTTTTATCATGGAGTTCAATGTTCAGTATATTGAACAAACTTTCAGCGGTGAGAGCAGCAGGAGGCTTGCAGTAAAAAAAGATGGAAATACACAGAGAGAGATTGTTTTCTCAATCTGTGTTTGAGGGGGCAGGGCACTGAAGGGTCAAGGGTCACAAATGAAACAAATTAAGGGCGAGCTGTGGCCCCCAGGGGAGGCATTAGCTGGCTACAGAGATGAGATCCAGATGGAAGATCATCGGTGGGCTATACATGGGGTCTGGAGACTCTAGCTTTATCTCTGTCCTTCTCACATCAATTCTTATTGCATTGTTTAAAGTTGCAATATTAAGTGCAGCCTATGTGGTGTATATCCCATGCCTGCGACAGAGCTGCGGGGCGTGCAGGCATGCCTGTGTCTTGTTTTTGACCCAGCCAGCTTGTCTGCCTCCTGTCCTGCGTGTCGTCCCAGCTTTCTTTGCGATTTTTATTTATCTATTTCACATTGGGTTTTGATGCTGACCCTCTCTGATGTGGTGTTAAGTACTCCCTGGGTTTTCACTTTGGGCTATATTTGAGGGTAGGTTATGGTAGGTTCAAAATCCCCTCTTATATCATATTGAGGCCCGAACCTTCACCCCGTCCTTTCTTTCTTGCTTTTTTTCTTCTTTTTTTTATTTGAAGCAGGAGCAAGGCAACAGTTTCTCTGTACTTCCTGGGTAAACCACATTAAAGGTTAAAAAGAGGGAGAGAAGAGAAATTTGGGGCAGATGAAAGTAAATGAGAAGAGAATGAGAGCAAGAGGAAGAAAGATGCAAGCAAAATTATCTCTGGGTGACAGGTGACACACAGCTCGCTGACCAGAGAGGAAGCTGTGATGCTGTGGAGGCGTTATTACAGTTTCACAGGGTTAGAGGCTGAAGATATATTGCCTAATTCTGTCTTTTAAACCAATCTCAAGAATGCATATGCAAGCTATATGCATTGTCATGCACAGGCACACCATGTACGGCTGACTGCCACTGCATCTCAATGCCCTAGCCCTGCATATAGTCCTACACAACCCAGTATCAGTCAGGGTGGCCAAAAGTCATTTAGTTTATTTATCTGCTCAGAAATAAAATACTTATCAGGAACAATTTGCACAATTTAGTTTATTTATCTGCTCAGAGATTAAATGCTTATGTACTTATGTAATTGTTCCTTATTAGGAACAATTTGTACACAACTGGGGAGGCAGAAGAGATTTGGGATCAGTAGATCTGGGCTGTTGCAGTTTTCCCAGTCCTCAGAACTTTAGGAACACAAGAGTCTTTTATTACAGAGAGAGAGAGACCTGACAAAATTAGCAGACAAGGCTAAAAACTAGCTGCCTCATTCTCTTTGTGTCTCTCTCTGTCTCTGTCTCCTTATCTGATTCTGTCAGCCTCAAAAGTGGCAGTTATGGTGGCTTTGTGCTGCCTTTAATGCCTATGCTATTATCTGGCCATATTTTTAGCCCCTAGTATTTACTCCAACAAAACTTTTACTCATAGATTTCTGCGAACTTTAGGGACAATTACACCCCTTGGAGATTATTCTTTGTGAAGACATGGTGTAGTAGCCCTGGATTTGTAGCCCTACGGCCTGCCCCCATAAATCTTTTAAGGGAAATGCTTGCCTTAGTGTGAAAGTCCCATACTTATGAAAGAAAGTTGCAGAGCATTGTTCCATTTTGAGAATTCACAAGTTGCTTGGTGGTAGCAAAGATTTCTCATAGGGGACACCACCAATCTAATGGGTTTTTTCTTTTTGTTTTTAAAGTCATCTGAAACTACTGCTAGAGATTGCTCTAATAAAAAGGAGGTATTTATTTTTTACTGAAAAAAATAAAATAAACAGGACAAGAAGCTGCAGGCTCGCTTGCTTGAAAATTTGAAAACATCACATTTCAAGATTAATTTCCTTTTGCTGGACTAATCAGTTTAAAAAATCATTTACTGCAGCTGAACTGGCATGTGATCTTTCATTTCAGGGTTAAGTTGTAACATAATCCCTGTGTATATTCTTTTTCAAGCCACAGCAGACCACTTCAAGCCCCCATTCCTTGTATCTCTTTTGCAAAGATTGGATTGTTTCTTATTATTCTTGTGTAAATACAATAATAAGGACTGAGTTTGCACAGTTACTCAGGTTTTCCACCATGTCAGAAGGCTGTGAAAAGTCACCAGTAGCTACCAGTGAAAACAAAAGCACTATTATCGTTCGGCCTTGATTATAGGCGGCCAGTCTTTGCACCCATGATGTCATCATTCTGTAGCCACTAAAATGTGCAATATACTTACTATATTTTACTATATATTTACTTCATATTGATAAGTAAAAGCCAAAAATATGCATTCTGCTTGTTGAAAGGTTGGTTGTTACGGGAGGTGCGTGGCAACTGGATCAAGCAGCGTCGATACTGGTTTGTACTGACCCAAGACTCTCTTGACTACTACACCGGACCGGAGAAAGGTGCCCGGAGACTAGGCACACTGGTCCTCACAAACCTCTGCTCTGTCATCTGGCCAGACAAGCAGACATACAAGGAGACAGGTGAGCAAGACACACTTATATACCTAACCATATGCAGACAGGATGAGGCATAGCTGACTCACACTCATGCAGGCTTTCCTGTAATCTCTGTAGAGTCCAGTTAGTTCTTTGTGTTAATTCCCTTTGTGGTATAGTGATCATAGGCATTATTTTAAAACTTCCCAGTAAACTATTGGGTCTTTCAGTATGAAAGTAGTGACTTGTGGCTAGCTTTCCCCTTCCCATGAGTACTGTAATTCTTAGTAAGTTTGGGAAGCCCCGGCTTTGTTTGGTCAGAAATGCGGGTCAAGGTTGGCCTACAAGTGTCTCATTCGCGTAACCAGCAAGGCAATCTCTTGGATGCAGGAAACAAATGACAAAGATTTATAAAAAGAGTTGCTTTTGAAAAGACACAGGGATGACTTGTGTTTTTTCAAATCTGTATTCCTCAGACACCCTTTATCTATGTTTGTCTGCCTCTCTGTGAATGGAGATTATGCCCTGCTAACTTTACCAAACCGCTTAAAATGCCAAAACCATAGTGCAAACCCAAACATAGTTCTAACTCAATAGGCCAGGGGACTTTTCTGGACAGAAGAGGACTTTCAACAGCGACTTTGTCACAGGCTCCCGGCTGTTTCACTGCTGAGTAGATCTGTGTTCCTCTTAAGCAGGGAAATTTGTCACAAAAGAGTTGCAAGAAATCTTTACTTCCTCTGTATTTTCTGGTTGTTGCCATAAAATAGGAGTTCACTTTGAGGGCTCCGTTTTTGGTCTCATAGACCCTTGAAAGCAGTGGTAATTTAAGGGCACTGAACATATTCAAATTGGTCAGTGGCAATAGTGCAGTGTCATGATTTGAGTATTAAAACTTTTTTATTTTGGGGTTATACTTGACTAAGAACTTTAAACAAAGAAGGATGTGGTGCCAAGTCACGTAGCAGGAAAGCCTGATAACAGCCATGGGGCTACAGATCAAGCTAGGCTGCCTGGGGTATGTCTAATACTTCCTCTGCAGAAGGCAAAAATGTTCCTCTTTTTGAACTTTTATTGTGTTACCCGAAATGAAACTCACTAAGTGCTTTAGGACTCGTGTCCTAAGACATCTGTAGAATATCTACGCTTGTTTGGTTTTGGTGTGGTCTGAGGTTTTTTTTCTCAGGTTGACCTTTGATCATCAGTGAAGCTGAGTGAGTAAAGGAGAGAGAGTCTGTATGGAAGATGTGCAGGAATCAGTTTGCCTCACATTGTAGGAAACTGGATCAGGCCTTAATCCATGCCGTTTACTTAAAAAAACAAAACATCCCACACATGCGTGGAAAAGTGTCAGGCCAGATAAGGTGCAGTTTAAATGACTAACTATGAATTATTACCATTACATGTCATAGGATTTGCAATGGTTTTTAAATGTGTATTGCTTTATTATTATTGTTTTTTTCAGGTTACTGGAGCATTACAGTTTATGGTCGGAAACATTGCTATAGGCTGTACACCAAGCACTTCAATGAGGCTGTGCACTGGGCTTGTGCCATCCAGAAGATCATTGATAGTAAATCACCCGTGGAAACGCCAACACAGCTCCTGATTCGAGACATTGAGGTGGGCCACGCAACGCAGACACACAAACATACACAGGGTTGCTGCCAAACTACCTATGATTACAGCCACCAAACACAAGCGGCCATCAGGCTACATAATGCTCCACACCCCCTGCCCCGTTACCATGGAAACCTCACGACCACATTGCACCAGGGAGTCCAAAGTTTATTCTGCTTGCCTTTCTCTTTTGAGTGACCTCATTTCATTCAGTCACACAGGGACAGGAAATAATACCAGACCTGTAGTTGAAAGGTCATTCCAAGATAAAGGCATTTCCAGCTATTTGAATATTTAGAAAAACAGGATTTGTGGCTTTTGAAAGATACCTTAGTTTGTGCAGGGAGTGTGTTTACAAGGGATCGTCATATCTTAATGCACGGTTTGCTAGAGAACACATTGTGCTGGAATGTCATTGAGCAGAGAAGACGACTCGTCTTGCATCAGTCTGCCTCTTGGGTGTAGAGAAGGGCAGTTCTGGCAGAGGAGATGGAGGAGGGCTCTGCATAAAGCAGCAGGACGAGATAAGCAGTCCTTTGCCTGGCCTCCTCTCTCAGTAATCTCCCAACGAGAGTCTCTAATCTCAAAGAAAGTGGTTAGTCTGCTCCCTCTACCCTCATCTGGTTTGCCAAAAGGGGTCAAGCTTTTATTTTGTAGGAATAAAGGGCTCTGCTTTTCATTTATTGCTTTGACAGCCACTCATCCTTCCACCTAAAAACTTTTTCTCAGTCTCTTGCTTTCTCGCTCCTTCTCACTCACCTTTATACATAGGCACTTTTCCTCAACTGGACAAAGTATTCTCTCTCTAAAGTGTGAGGTCATGACTGGAACTGTAAAAATCCAGAGAGACTAAACAGAGGCGGCTTTGTGTGAACGGGACTGCTTGCTTATCTTTAAAGTATAGAATCAGGTTACAGACACAGAAGGGCGAAAGCCTGGCAGCTTTAGCTATGGATCTATAGCCAGAAGTCATATAAGATAAGATAAGATAACCTTTATTATTTGAAAGAGATTAGATGCGTGAAATGTTTTATTTCAACTGTGACTTTATTATGTGCTTAGATCATAAACACATTCATGCTCTTAACCATTGTCATCCAGTTCAGGGTCACAGGTGGCTGGAGCCTAGCCCAACTGTCACAGGGTGAGAGGCAAGGTATATCCTGGCCATGTCACCAGCCTGTCACCAGCCTACCATGTAGAGACAGGAAGCCAATTTAGAATCACCAGTCAACCTAACATGCATGTCTTTGTGACTGTGGGAAGCTAGAGTATCTAGAGAGACAGTCCACACAGAAAAGTCTAAGGCTGCAGGGGCATTTGAGCTCCTTATTAGCTAAATTGATAATTGAAAAAGCATCTTGACACAAGCATTGTTGTGATTTGGTGCTATATAAATAAAATTGAATTTATTTGAATATTATTTGAGGCATAAAACACAAGCAGCCCAATAATATGTTAGACCTTTTAGAACCTTACCTTGATAACTGTCCATGAAAACAAAAAGTGGGAAACCCTGTTCATTTTGTCTTTTCTTCTACCAAACTCTTTAGTCGTGCTTGGTATATGAACACTCCAAAGTAGTGTAGCATGCTTGGTGTATTCTGGAATATCAAACCATTTCCCACCCTGGCAATGAGGTTGACAGAGACCAGAAGAAAAAAACAATCGTGCTTTAGACCAGCTTGTTATTGCAAAGCATTTCTGTGTAATATAAATAAGATGAACAGATTTTGTTGCCGTTGTACAGGCTAGCTGTTTGCCCCTGTTTCCAGTCCATCATAATTACCATGCGAGCATGTGAACGCTATCATTCTTCTCATCTAGCTTTTGGCAAGACAGCTAATAAGCGTATTTCCCAAAATGTCAAACTATTGCATGTGGCAGTGGATGACCAAATGGAACAAAAACTATCTCTGGCCCTGGATCAGTGGATGAATGTCATCTGGGATGTTGAGTTGCTGCATCCCACTGCACGTGGTCCATAGAGCAACATGTCATTCCCATAGTTCAAACAGACAAACTTGTCACCGGTGTGCACCAAGCATTTCAGTGGAATGTGTCAACTTTGCCCCACTAAGGAGGGAGAAAGCTGACTTGTCTCATGGCCAGAGAGAAAGGGAGGCACGATTGGGGAAGTTGCAGAGTCAGGAGAGAGCCAGAGCAGTGGCAACGTTACTAATGAGCAACAGGTGCTAGTGGGCAGTAGCATGGAAGCCATCTGTACTGCTGGAAGGTATCTATCCACATACCCAGTGAAAGGCACAAACACACGCACACCAAACTCATTGACACCAGTGCATAAAATATAACGTGTCAGTCATGCTAGTGTGGTTTGCTGGGTCATCACTTGACCTTCCTGCTGCTTAAAAGATGCCAGAGCTGGATTGTGACCCCGGTCAAATCGACCTCAGTCACCCTTCATAGGCAAACACACAGTCACGCACTCACAGAGTGTTTTCAGGCTGGCTTCGTGCTTGTTGATTGCACATGAGCGTTTATTTTCAAATGTGTTTGTTTATTATAGATTGGTTTTGTTTTACTTGTGTGTTTTAGGAGAATAAGTTCAACCCTGAGGTAGTGGAACACATCTACCAGCACAACCCCATCCTGAAGTACACCCAGGGACCCTTATATGCTCCTCTGCTGCCTTTCCCTTATGGCAGTCTGGACCACACATGTAAGTGCTTAAGATTTTTACACTGCCATAGCTATGTATGTGAAAGTACCTGTTAAAAACAATAGCATGATTAGCATTTTTTTAGCACTTTGAATACTGTAAGTGTCAACTGGCTGAATTTACTTTGAAGCTCTTACGAAAGAGATAACCAGTGCACATGGCCACTCAGAGTGTGTGTGTGTGTGTGTGTGTGTGTGCAAAGCTGGCAGCTGTTTTCTGTAATTGCAGTGTGGCTAAGTGGAAAGAAACTGTTTTAAAAACTGTGATTGCTCTGCAGTTTGATTTGCTTAGCGGAAGAATTAAGCTCAATGCAACACAGATTGCTTTTCATTTTGCTTACGTATGCTTCCTTGCGTCCACTCTCCTCCCGTGACCCTGAAATCGCTCTTTCTTCCACCCTAATGGACAATCTTCCAATCACTTAAATGCACTGGGAGGAAGCTACCGTGGGAGCTTAGTGTGAAAATACATGCCTGCAGCTCTCTCTCTTTCTTTCTCTCTCACGCACATCCTCTCTGAGAGTTCAGGGAACACACTTTGTTTTATTAAGCTAAAAAAAATCATGATATGATGATAAAACTGATGAGATGCTGATGTAATAGGTTGCTATATTACGATACTTTACATGATTAAATGTGATATCGTTCCTTTAAGATATCTGCAAGGTTCAAATGTCTAGAAAAGGGGGGAAAGGAAGAATATGTCCCGACAAAAACTTTTGACACACTGTTCTTTGTTTATCTCTCCAGACCACAGTGGGAAAGGCTACGGCTCGGTGCGTGAGGAGGCCGTGAAGCTGTTCAACTGCCTGCAGCAGCTGGAATCGGCAAGGGAGCCGGTTCCAATCATCCAGGGTGTGCTACAGACCTGCCTGGACCTGCGGCCTCTCCGCGATGAGGTCTACTGCCAGCTAGTGAAGCAGACCAGCTACACGCCTTCCCCAAACACTGCCGCGCATCTCCGTTACTGGCAGCTTCTCACCTGCATGAGCTGCACTTTCCTTCCTGGGCCAATTGTGCTCAAATACCTGCGATTCCACCTCAAAAGGTGAGATGCACACAAAGGATGCCTGACAGTTGAAGGGTTGCTACGATTGAGCCAAGACTAAAATCTAATGCTGCTTGCTGGGAAGTCAGGTGCAGCGATTGTATTTACCTTGCAGTATTTCATTACAGTACTATTGTAATGAGATACTATTTAGCTCAAGTGAAGGAATTCTCACAAGTGACCGCTTCAAGATTGTTGTTTTGCTTTTGCAACAGCATTCAGACAGGATTTTTTTCACATTCAATTAAGCACACACAAATGCTCCGAACTTGAGAAAGCTGCTCACCTCGTCATCTCTTACTTATAAGTGGAAAACTTTCTTGCTTTTTCTGGCTCTGATTTCTCCGACTGGGAAACGTGGCCTGTGGAAGTAAGGTGGAAAACACTACAGTGTATCCACCCATGTTGACAGTTTGAGGTAACAGACTGCAGTTGTCAGTTAATAGAAAAGTTGCATTAAGTCGTTTATATAGTCATGCAAATTGTTTTACATGAGTGTTTCAGCAGTACGATGGCCACAATCCCATATGAGACATCAGACCCTGGAGTACACTGTAGGTGATAGACATGGGTATAAGAAAGGAATGGCTTGACCTAGGAGATAAAGGTGAACCACTGTTGCGTGGTAGCAGCGAAACATGGGGTCTAGACATCGGACAAAAAGCAGGCGCCAGCATCCCTAAACACTTGTTTAGATATAGTAGCATGATATGCCTTCACATTGTTAGCATGCTTCCCTAGACAGATTCAGTTTTCAAGGGCTGGATTTACAGGTCTGAATTAGCCCTTCTGTCAAGAATGCTAATCTAAGTTATTAGAAGCACTAATCTCCTGCTCTTGATTTTCTGTCTAATGCCATGCCATGAAACCACTACAATTTTCTATCTATATTTCTGTACTGGGAATCGCCCTCTGGCTAATGGAACAGTTGCATGCAACGGCAATTCATAACAACTCTGTGGAACTCGCTGGCTGTGTGTTTTGATACGTCTTGCTGTCACTCTCACGCACTCTCTCACTGTTTGGACCACTGCTGAGGCTGCAGCTGGGCAGAGCTAAGACTGGAGCTGGGCATTAGGCCCAGAAACCATCCTCCACTCCCCCAGTGCCCTGAGAAACCCCCAGGGAATGTCTGCTGTCAGACAGATTAGCCCAAAAGAAAGAAAGTAAGGGAGAAGGAGAGGGAGAGAAAGCAGGAAATGGTACAAAGACGCAAAGAAAGGAGAGTATAGGAAATCTCACACATATCAGTGGGACATTCATAGTTATGTTTCAGCCACCCTTATGAGATAGCAAGATGTTAAAGTGAATAAGCTGACTTCTCTGTGTCTAACAAATTATTTCAGGGCTTCTCGTTTTCCTCTTTCTGCCCTTGTTTTTGCGTATTTTGGGACGTTTATTGGAGTGTAATTGTTTCCTTCCTATTTGTCCCCCCCTGTGTTTACAAAGGGCTTAGCTAATCACTCAATCAGGTTGTATTTCACACCTTTCACACTCGCAAACCTCAGCCTCCCGCTAGATTGGTTTGTCTGCTGCTTTTTTTTTTTGTCCCCTCCTTTAAAACAACAGCACACAGACATACACTCACCTTCCACTCCTGGACACTCCATTGGGAGGAAGGAGGGGGTCACTCTGGTTCACAGGAGCGGAAACGCCTTTTCCTGTGTCGTGCACTACCCAAAGTCAAACATGTTTTCTTTGCCATTTTCCTTTTCTTTGAAGGATTGAGGCATGTTGAGTCTTTTAAGTTCCTAACAGCTAAAGTGAGAACATTTGTCATTCTTCGCCTCATTGACTTTCTAGCACTGCCAGCCCAAACAAAATAAAAACTTAGTTGAATCAAAGGGGTGACGCAAAGTCCATAATCACAGCGTAACACCTAACAGATTTTGAGTCGCAGGCATTAGTAAATTCTCTCTTTTATGCGCTTAATATTTTCATCTTTATGACAAATTGCTTTCACAAGTGCATGCACACACACACACACATACAGAGACACACACTCACAGCAGTATCACTTTCTCACACATTTAATCTGTCTTGCAGAATCCAGAGCCAAAGTCCTGAGTCTGAAATGGATAACTATGCGTCATTCATCAGTGAGGCTCTGGAGAAGACAAAGTGTCGGGAGTGCGTGCCATCTTGGGAGGAGATCCAGATGCTGATGAACCGACAGGAGATGCTGTGCACCGTGCACTATCCGGGCCCTGGATCCTGCCAGCTCTACATCAGCTCACACACTACTGCCAATGAGGTTTGGAAGCATTTCCCTGTATTCTACTTGGCAGCACAACCTTTCTGAGCTGGCTTCAGAGTCTTTCAGCTACTCACTAGTTCCAATTCAAAATTTCACAGTGCAATCAAGAGCCTAGTAAAATGCTCCCTCTTCTGCCTTCACCCTTGAAGCCCAATAACTTGTGAGTCCATCTGTCTTTTCAATCCGCTTCTCCTTCCTCCTCACCAGGTGGTTCGAAGGATGCAAGAGAAGCTCGGCCTACAAGAGAGCAAAAATACATTTGCACTATACGAGCAGAATGCACTGTGGGAGCAGCCAGTCACAGGAAGCGCTCTGGTCGCAGACATCCTAACCAGGTTTGAAAAAGTGACTGTCAGTCTTTACCCTGGAAGATAGAACAAACAAAAAAGTCAGTCATAATAAAACCAAGCAGACGTGCTATCAAAACATTGTGGCAAAAAAGCCTATTTGTCACTCTATAGACGAGTATGGACAGAGCAGCAGCACACTGTTTATTTATCTCCCCCCTAGTCCAAGTGCTATGCTGAATGTTATCCAGTGTCCTTGGTATCTGGTGACCTTGTCTGTTCTTGTTGGTCAAACATGACACTATGCTGGGAAACTAGATTTGTCTCTATGTCTGTCAGCAGTGCCAGCCAGGTGTTAGTCAAGGTAAAGATGATGTCATTTAATTGTGCGAGGCAAAAGTCTCAAAACGAAAACAATGAGCCAATTGGGAAAAAGGGCTCTATGCTTTATTTTTTTCTCTTTTCAAACAGGCATGGGTGTGTCTGTCCTCTCGATGTTGAGTGACAGGGTAAACATGAAACTGTCGGGTTACTAAACAACGGTATTACACAGCAGGGAAGCAATAGCTTGTAACATATTAACAGAAGGCTTAAGGTTCTTTGTTTGTCATATGTGTCTTTAGTATATCTTTTTTCTTGACCCAGATTTAACTCTTTCTGGTCCTTCTCTTGTGCAGCTTCTCTACTAAAGAGTCAGAGTCTAAATCCCAGTGGAAACTGTGTTTCAAGCTCTACTGCCTGTTGGATGCAGACAGCATATCAGTGGACAGCATAGAGTATTTATTCCTCTTTGAGCAGGTAATGGAGTGGAACATGAGCCTTCTCTTTTCACTATTTCTTTGTTGTGAGTGACCAGTGATGGTGTTGATGATGGCATCTAATTTATTGTCATGCAGTGATTCATCACTTGTGTTGTTGTTGTTTTTTTTTTTTTGTTGAATCTTTTATGCTTTTAATAAACAATCTGCAATCACAGCCTGTAATTTCCCACTGGCTGTAATTGTAATAAAATGGACTGCATAAAAAACATGACTAAGAGCACTGGCTGGAGTGCAGAGGGGGCAAAAGGCAGCCAGCATTGGCTTCATTATATTTTTTTTCCTGGGGAATTCTATAAAAGAGTTACGGGATGAAATAAAACAAGGTGGGGTAGAAAGGATGGATGAGGGGACTTGAAGCTATTACTGACGACCTTTACCTTCTTTGTGTTTGGTTCTCTTTCTCTCTGTCCTGGTTTTGACCTTTTCGCCGCAGTGCCATGAGATGGTCGTGCGTGGTCAGCTACCAGCCTGTGAAGAGGACCTGCAGGCATTAGCTGCCCTGAGGCTTCAGAGCCTAATGGGTGACTTCAGCACACATGCCCCCTGCCCGCCTCTGGATGAGCTTTTTCCAGGTCATATGCTTGAAACTCGGGTTCTCATGTCACTTTCTGCACCGCAAGATGTGCCTCCTTGTCAGGTAGCTGCTCAGGGCTGTCCTACGACGCAGCGCTTCCACACAGGACTCCTTGCAGGGACTCTGTGGAGCCACACAGCTACAGCGGTGCACAAGCAAAAGGTCGAGCAGGACATGCGTCTGCGGACCCGCCTGAAGGAGGAGGCAGCGGCTGTCATGACGTCCATCTTGGAGCGTTGGAAAGGTTTGGCCGGCTACAGCCGCAGGGACAGTATGGCCGCCTACCTCACAATTGCACGCCAGTGGTCCGGCTTTGGATGCACTCTTTATGAAGTGGACTTTTACATTGTGAGTATTGTGTGCTTATGCTTTAGTTTTAGAATCATTCCTAAACATTTTCTTCCTCCAAGCTCAAGAGCCACTTGGATCCTGCAGTCTCTTGACATTTGCACACTTGTTTTTGTCTGCAGAGTTCAACGGGGAGTTTTTCCCAGAAGTTATGGCTGGGTGTAGCTGCTACATCTGTATCCTTGTATAAGCAGGGAGAATCGGAGGCCCTGGAGTCCTTTCCTTATGGCCAGATCTGTTCTTATGGTGTATCTGACAGCAACACCTTCAAGATCACAGCTGGGGGCCGGGATCTGCTCTTTGAAACCACCAAGGTATAAACAGGGTGCAGAATTGTTTAGTTTAAGGGGGAAAATTCCATTCTTAGTTTAAAATTTGTCATTTGTGTGATCTATTTAGATAGTAAAAGGTTTTATTTTAGCCTTTCTGGATCTGGGTCTGTGAAGAAAGAGTTAGGAAGAATGAAATTAGAGCCACACCTTTGGATGACTTATTGAATCATGAGCTGGGTAGCAGCAAATAAACTTTCAAAGTAAAATATTAAAAAGCATTACAATGTCCTAAACTGAGCTAGCTCTGACTTTACCCTGTAAAACCGACTGTTAGTCCACAGGGTTAGCATCTCTGACAGTATGTGTCACCCAAGTATAATGGCTCACCTCCCAGGATGACACATGCAGGGTGAGGCTGAAGGTGACTGGAAGGAAAATATTAATTGAAGCTGGTTCTGCTCTGACCTTAAACATAATGCGTCTCAGCTGTAGGCAGGATTCAGTTTATGTACAGTGCAGAGCCAAGTGGCCTTATCACTGTGCAGTTTTCTGCAGAGTAAGAGAAAGACGCACAGTGTCTGCCCACGATACCCCCTTCCCTCCGCCTCTTTGACCCACTTTAAAAACCCTCATTAATTTGGTCTAAATAGAGAGCACACAAACTGCCCATATTCCCCAACAGATGGTAACCACCAAAAGTCTCACTTCCTGGCATTTAATAGCATGGGGGTAAGTTTTATTGCAGTGGTTAGATTAAAATATTAGGCAAAACATTTCTCAGAAACATAGATGTGCTTTTTTCTTCTCCCCCCCATCAAGAACAAATCATGCCTTTCATTGGGCCGCTTTGCTTGCATCTTCCCACACACAACACAAAAGCTCTCTGTGATCTCTCTTGAGGCACAAAAGTGACTTTATTTATTTATTGGACACACAGGCAAATTGAAGTACGGTTCAGAAAGACTTCTACTTTATGAACTTAAAGCCTCATATCCTTTTGACATAAAAGTGGAAGGTTTTCAGCCGATGGGCAGAGGGGGCAAAAAAGGAAAGATTTGCAGGGGGTGATTATGATTAGGCCTGGAGTTGAATGTAAGATTAGCTGCTGATTTTAGGGTTATAGTTGAAATTGAAAAGCAGGTTGAAACTCAGGGAGTTGTTTTATGCACAGACTATGTTTAGCCAAGAATCAGCAGGACTAGAGTAAGGGTAATTGTTGCTTCTGGTGGTTTGGTGGTTATGTCCTCTGAGGTCTGTGTAATGGAGAGACACATGAAGAAATGAACTCCTCCATAGTACCCTCCCTTAATTTTTCTGCAACAGCTGCTGAACAGTGTGGTGTATGTCAAAGTGAAGAACTATCCAGACGCAGTTAAGAGATGTGTATGTCCCCTTAAATCTGCCAAACATCACGCTTTACTTCTGGAGGATCTAGTTTTTCTGGCAGCTGAATGACATCATCTTTACCCGCCCTCCTGTGACAGTGCCAGACAGACACTGCGACTGCCACCAATTTGACCTCTCTCTCTCTCTCTCCCTCTCTCCATCACAGCTGACTGAGATCATGCAGCTGATGAATGCTTATTTCAGTGCCATCCATCGCCAACGAGGAAAAGGGGAAGATGCAGACATCACCATAGCAGACAGCACAGAGGTGGGCTTCCGTCACCTCCGATCAGCACCGACACCCACACTCCTAGAGCTGCCCTCGCACCCTGTTTGAGAGGGACCCATACCCGGACACTTACTCCCCAACCCCTCAGCCAACTCCTCCGTGTGGCCCCCTGTGAGGCCCAGTCCCAGGCCCAGTCCTCAAGACACTGTGCCTCCTCCGCTGGGAATGGCACAGCAGCCAAAACAAAGAGAGAGCTGTTTTCATTCCCCATCTTTGAAAATAAACCCTCGCTGAGCTTTCCAGCTGAAGGAGCTGGCCAATGTAGGAGAGAGGGGGGTTCGGGAGAGGATGAGAAGGCAAGGGTTTCTGTTTTGCAAGTGAAGCCAGAAACCCACAGAAACCAATACGGCTGCTGATGAGGTGTCAAACACCCTCCCCCCACCCAGTCCTGTCACGCAATCTACTAGGTTACCCTAAATGGCAGTATCTCCCACTCCTCCCTCACCCCACCCTTCAAGACAATGTGAGTAGTTAGGGAAACACAGCAGCTGAGAGCTGAGACTTAGGGCAACAATAAGCTGTGGTACTCCCCTCATAAAGGTATGGCTTAGAGTAAAGACACTACTTTGTCCTCTTTCTTTCATGAAGAGTGCCATATGTGCGCTGCCTTTTGGAGAAGGCAGCGATCCCTCACGCACTGCTGGCATAGTGCTGAGAATATTCAGTGACACAGACATCTCCCCTGTCTTTGCTGCTCTCCGTCTCTGCCACACACATAGAAACCCGCTCACTCTCACATCCCTTTATGCTGAAATGTTCATCAGAGACATTCAGTTTTCACAAGGTCCCGGCTGAGCTTGCATTACCTAGAACTGTTGATGCAGTGAGCCATGTGAACTTGGAACTGGAAACAGATGTTGAACTCTATAGTTGAGTCATGTCGGCCGCCACTGCTATAAAACCCCTTACCTATGTGCGCTATTTGACCGAGAAATCAGAAAAGCTGTGTCATTTTCTTCATGACACATTCAGGATCCGGATAAACTGTTTCTTTTTTCACAGAAACCAAAGGATTTTGGAGTCCTTTCTACAGTGTCTCTCCCAAATGCTCTGATTCGTCCTTTGTTGTGCTGCTTGTCTTGACTTTAATCCTTGACCTGAAATTTGGTTAACACTTGACTGATTAGGTAATTTTGCTTACGTTGACAAATATCCTAATGCAGCTGTAGTCTGCTGAAAAAATAGGTGCTTTTATGTTATACATATAAATATAAAAATCTCAGCCCCAGTCAGCAATGTGGATCATCAAACAGTGCCCCTACTTTAAAGAAACACTTTTCTAATCAGGCCACAGGTGCTGTCGTAGTATTATTTATGCCAACTTTGCATTTTGTTTTAACTCTCCTTTTATGTCTTAATTTCAGACCCATGCATATATTCATTTGAAGTTTGCTTTAACTGATCAGAGCCATAGATGCTCCCTAAAGCAGCTCTTATGTGTAAACCTCATGTAGCTCCTCCTTTGTGTTCACTGGTTATTCTGAAGCCAAAGTTTCACCAAGTCGTGGGTTTGAGCACGGACCAAAGATGTGCGTATTTTAATAAGCTTTTACAAGAAGAAATTAACCAAATGCGGACAGATTCCCTAATTTATATGCAACTATTTCCACTTGTATTAACATTTTCCTGCTGTACACTTCTTTTTAGTGTAGTATTTACAATGTAGGAATTTAAGACAGTAGATGCTTTGTAAAGATAATAGTCCAGTACTGTCTGCTACACTGCCCCATGCAATATAACCAGCCTAATTTTCATTTTTTTCTCACCATGGAAGGCCTTGACAAGTCATTGCACAGTCTGCCCTGTATCCTGCTCAGAAGCAGGTCTTTGCTTTTTCTACTGCAGCTGCAGGCAGCTCCAAGCTACATGTATGAAAAGGAAAGACGAAAAAGAAAAATCAAACTACACGTTTTTGCTTTGTATTAAGCTTGTTTGTATGTTGCATGGTACCTTTCTATTTGTGTATAGTTAATTGCACTATTGTTTGTTTTGAAACTAACTTGAGAGTGCAATAAAAAAAACTATAAATACTGTATGGAATTAATAAAAAAAATAAATTTTACCATGTTGTCTTTGGTGGTGTTATTCAGCCTCATCTATCCCATTTTATTTTGAGAAATGTACGTATGTGGTGCCCAGACTTGTGAAGCATTAAGACAATTGTCTTCCTGTAGTTTTGAGGTAACTCAGCTGTGCTGTTAGTGCCAATGCTTTTTACTCGTTTATAAGAATAGCTGGTTGAACGAGTAATGCCAACTGTCTTTGTTGCCCTCTGGTTATGCGCCGTTTAATTAGTCGGATGAACAAACATCAGGAGCACAGCTCCATTCCATTCTCATACAACCGACCAGGTGTGTCTTCAGATGACATCTGAGACATTTCAAGTAAGAATTAAAATAATAGAAAATGTTTTTATTCAGTTTAAAACAGGTCCAACAGGCAAGCAAAATGTATCAGTATATTCACTTTTAGACAACACAGGGGAAGCCAGTGAATCAAGAATATTTACAGGCATAGAGATGAAGTGTTTAAATGACATATATCCTTGTACTGTGTTCAACTGCGCAAACTAATTTTCTTTAGAGGACAAATGCTGTTAAAATGTCAATGCTGTTTTTATGGCAGGTATTTCAACACCATTTATGGCTCCAATCCAACTTCAACTTGACATTCTTGTTGGTCATGTACTGTGATAACAAATGAGCACTGTGTATCAGCAGCAGACAGATGGTACAGCGCACCACATTAACCAGCATGCTACTGCTTTCTGTCAGTTCCATCTATATACAAGGACATCTCTCTGCCTACCAAGTGCACAAAAACTAAAGTACTGTACTTTGTATAAAAATAGACCAAAACAAGGCAAAATGTTGATTTAGACTGAGGATAACTGTAAATAACATTGCTGCAAGAGATAAACAATAGAAATACAGAAACGGGTATATACATTTACAGATGTTTTGGAGACACCACCTCTTGATGCTTTGTACAGGATTTTCTATAATTAGTGCCCTTTTATTTCACAGAGCTGTTAAGGTTGAGAACACTTCATATAAACTGGGGGTTCAGAATCTCCAGGATGTGATGCATTTACTTTTTTTGGTTAATAGTCATGAAAGTCTCTAATTTGGAGACACAAACACTATGTTATTACATGTTAAAGCAAGCCAATAAATATAGTTTTTATCCAGAAAAGCGGTTATAGCCAAATAACTCTATTCTGTGATATCTGTATGAAAGAAAACTATTTTTGGAGGGTGTCCAGAAGCGAGAATTAAGTATAAAACACAAAGTCTGTTCACTGTTCTTGCGTGCCCCAGGAAATATAGTCAGGCCTTGTTGCTGCGCTGTACTCGTCTACCAGCTGTTGGACAACTTCCCTCGAGTTGTCCAGCTCATCAAAGTTGTCCTTGAATATGTCCTCTTTGCGGAACTGCTCCAGGAAGGCCTCGCGCTTACGCAGTTTGTCGTACTGCCTGCATGTCCGCTCAAACAACTGCGGGACAGCAAAAAAGAAAAAGTGACATCAATGCTAACATACCAAAGTGAGAAAAGTTTCGGGTTCAGATTTCTTTAAAACAGTCACACTTTCTGTTTTGTTTCTTCACCTTAGTGTTACGGGAAAGAAAAATGAAGTCTATTGCATGACTGAAACTTCTGTGTAACACTGATTTCCCCTTGCTTAAATTTAGGACCTACATTCATGAGAAAACAAAGCACAGCAATATAACCACCAGTAAAGGCTTTCTAAATCACCTTAGATTAAGTAATATAATGAAATGACATGGCTATAGTTTCTTTTAGTTTTACAACTTGTTTTAAACCGGTAAAAAGATTACGTAGTTTTGAGGAAATGTCTTGTTTGGCAGCATAATAATCCATAACCTAATTTTTCCTGGAATTCCCCATGAAATGCTGCTTGGGCAGCTCACTGCATATCCTCAACTATGAACAAGGACAGATTAAGGTCTCCACTACATAGTTACACACTGGAACTGAACATAACTTTCCAATATGCACTTACAGAGGAGATACTTGTGTGGTTGGCCATCATCAGGCCGCTGACTCGGTGAGCTGAGGGCAGGTACGGGGACTTTCTGGACAGAGCCACCTGGATGCTGGCGGGACCCCAGGGAATAAAACTGGCAAGTTTACGTTCCCGGATCCTTTGGAGGCTTTTATGCACCTAGAGTCAGTTCACATATGTTTAAATACACTCCTAACACAAATATGTTGGATCAGTTCAACACCTCAACAGTTCAACACCTCAGACACCAGATGTACAATTGTACCTGTGTTGGGTCGACCTCCCCCTGGATGATGTTGAGGATAGCGATGTAGCAGTGGCTAGGCTGCCTCTCTCTTCCTGTGGACACCATCACATTCTTGGGTTGTAGGAGTCTCCTCATCACGTCCAGCACTGTGGTTTTCCTCACACTAGCAACCTGAGACACAGCAGGGTGATTGATTTCAAACGCAACACCATCGGGATTATTTTCTAATTTCACACGCATCACAAGGGATGCAACTCACCGACTGGTCAGTAGTGAGAGGTGTGTATCCAGTCATAAGGAAGTGGAGACGGGGTGTGGGGATGAGAGATGCAATCAAGCCAATAAGGTCATTGTTCATATAGCCTGGGTAGCGCAGAGTGGTTGTGCTTGCAGACATAATAGTGGAAACCTGCATGTATGAATGTTAAAGCAGACATGTTTTTATTTCTGCACTATATGCTCAATAACTGTGTTTAAAAGACAGATACTTTATTGATAGAACAACTAAAATTATTGATCAGCTCTAGTGAAAACACGAATTTTTCATCTTCCCACAAAATAATAAAAATATATTAAAACACAACAACCACACACCCAAATGTAAATCAAACCCTAAGCTTTTCTTTTCTTTTTTTGCCACTTGGCAATAAAAAAAGTGTAGCTCAAGTCAAGCACTTTAAACTGTTTGGAAAGTGAAGCCAAGTGTGGTTCTTTTCAAGAAATCTGAAATCCATTTTAAAGTTCAACTAACTTGTCAAACTAGTTTGTGCATCTTGTAATTTCTGTATTGGGTGCCACGTCTCGTGCAGTCTGTCTCAACATTTGTCTTTGTTCAAATACAACAAGGAAGACTGCAAACTACACCTATAACTAAGATCTGCTGACTGACAAACAAAAAGAAAGGTGGAGGCTCTAACACAGCGTTATATCACTCACTCACCAGCTGATTGATCTGGGAGAATGAGGGGTTCTGGATATGCAGCCTGTCGGTGGCAATCCGATTTAGAGCGGTGTTATCCAAAACCACCTGACGCACACACACAATTCACATACAAAGGGCAATGATTAGACAAATGAAGAGGAAAAACAAGGGAGAGGGAAAAGCTCTCCAGCAAAACAGCATAGTGAAAGTCAATACACTGCTACAATGTTAAAGAAAGGGTGAGAGGATATCGCAGTAATGATGCAGTAAAGGAACCTCTTAAGAAGCAATACAGTGTGCTGTTGTTAGAGGAGTTGAATATAAAAGACGCACTGTACAGTCTCAACAGGGGGACCAATTCTTGGGCAGATTCTATTAGCTCTCCGGCTAATTTAATCAACATGGGGGCCTTATGCAAGACCCTGGAGGAAGTAGGTATTAAAGGGGAAACACCATTAGACCGTCAGAGCATCTCAGACTAATACAATCACCAATTCAGGACTTAGATTTAATAAGTTCGATATTAAATAGGATTTGCTAGGGCTCAAAGCTGGCACTGCAGTTTGCTTCTTTATTAGCCTGCTAGACAAGTAGTGAAGCAGCCTCAAGAGTAGATCTTCAACAAAGGAAAAGATAAGAGTTAGACAGTCTCTATCTGTCAGTAGCATCATAAAACAAGATTGTGCAATTCAAAATATAAACAAAATGCCATAAAAAGGATCCATCAAAGGCACCGTCAGCAATTAAGCTGTAGTGCTTAAGCTGTAGTGTCGCGTAATTTCACTTTAAAAGACAAATTACAACAGAGTAGTCAAATTGGGGGGAAAATATTTAACAGTTTTTGTATCTGTGATATTAATGTCACACTGAAAAGTTAAAATTAACATAAAACAGACCTTAAAGAAACCTTTTCAGTGAAGTATGGGTTCCTTATAAAAGGAGATTGCTACAGTAGTATACAGACTTTAAGTACTCACTGGCCACTTTATTAGGTATACCATGCTTGTACTTTGTTAGACTCCCTTTGGCCTTCAGAACCACCTTAGTTCTTCATAACACAGATTCAACAAGGTGCTGGACACAATCCTCAGAGATTTTGGTCCACATTGACATGATAGCGTCTCACAACTGCCGCAGGTTTGGCCTGGCCATTCTTCCTCTGACTGCTGACAAGGCATTTTCGGAGAACTGCCACTCACTGGATATTTTCTCTTTCTTTTTTTTGGGACCATTCTCTGTAAACCCTAGACATCGTTGTGTGGGAAAAAACCCAGTAGGTCAGCAGTTTCTGAAATACTCAGATCAGCCCATCTGGAACCAACAACCATGCCGCGTTCAAAATCACCTAAATCACCTTTCTTTCCCATTCTGATTCCCAGTTTGAACTTCATCAAGTCATGTTAACCAAGTCTAGATGCACAACATGCATTGGTTTGTTGCCATCTGATTGGATTTTTAGATGTCTGCATAAACAGGAAACTAAACAGCTGTACCCAATAAAGTGGCCTGTAAGCACATGTTAAGACATCTCATCTCAACATGTTAAATTTTATTTTCCCATTTAAGCTCAGTGGAATAGCTGAACAATTTGGTTCATTTTAACTTTATTTTGCATGGCACGGTTATAGGGTTTCCAAAAATGCTGATTCCTATATCCTTATGCCATCTTGTGAGATTATTTATGTCATGGGTGTGTAATGATGCCAAGAAAGCAATGGGATTAATTAGTATCCTTTCTTTTTTCCTTTTTTTTTTAAAATGCTGCTGCTCACCACGCAGTCTGCATTCTGAGTGAGTCTCTTCAACGTCAGCAGTGAGTTGTATGGCTGAACAACCACATCACTCATCTCATCCTGGTTTGGGAAGACTGAGTAAGTCTGTACCAGCTTCTTTGGGTACCTGTGGGACAGAAATTATATATTATTTGCTCGTACTATACTGCAAGAAAAAGAAATACAAGGGATCAAGTTGAGTATGTGCATGCGGACCTGTCATTGAGCCTCTCCAGGAGATAGGATCCAAGCCCCGAGCCTGTCCCCCCAGCAATCGAGTGACACAGGACAAATCCCTACAAAGACAAAGGATCACTCAATACCTTCAATTTCAAGCTACAGCGTGCGCCACACATGTGCGAACCTTACTGTGAACTCTTCTGAAGCAGAACGTTAAATGTGCCTGTGGGTGTGCAAATGCCTCTTTTCCTCTGCAGTTATATAAATGGGAACGCAGCCCCACCTTACAAATAGGCTCCCTCACCCCCCCAAGACAGCCCAGTAATACCTGCCTTCTTCACTCGCCCGGCTATTATCACCAGACATACTGCACGCCACACCCTGCCAACATACACATGCCCACAGCAGCTCGGCCCACCTTCCTATCCAATGCACACACTAAATAATAATGTGGGGTCATAATGTGAATGAGTTACAGAAATTGCAGACCTTCGAAGGGAAATGTGACTGTTATTTTATGGGAGGCTGGCAGCTGAAGAAAGTTCACCCCAAAAAAAAGGACGCTAAGAATAATAGTGAGGCATGGCTTGGGCTGTGCTGGTTTTAAGATGACAGGCTCTGGCACCATTTTAGCATGCCGTTTCTATCAAGTCATTCATTTCTACATGCATTTTACCACAACAAAAACAAAACACAAGCCTTAAAGACTGAGAGAAATCATGCCTGAGTAAAATCCACCACTCCATAACAGTATTCAGACAACGAATGGGTTTACTCAGTCTAGACTGAGCTTCACCTCCAAAAAGTCACTGAAAAGAGACACAAATCAACCCCAGAGACACCAAAAGTGCCCACATGACCACAAAGAAAGACGAAATGATCGCAAAATGACAACAAAGAGACACTGAGACACCAATTGCTCCACTACAAAGAGACACAAAATGACCACAGAGCGACACAAAATGATGACAGACATTACCAGTTAACCAGATCACAGATCACAAAGAGACAAATGGAGCTGCAGCATGACCACAAAACTACAAACAAACACAAAACAAGCTACAAGGTGTAAGTATATCCATATCAGACAGAAAATCCCTGTAATTTCAACAGGTTCAAAAGTAATCCCCTCACATTAACAACAAATACCTGACACTTTAATGCATGAATAAGGTTTAGGCTACAGTTTCAAGCTAGTCTTAAAAATGTAATATTTCTACACACATCCGTATCAATTTACTCTTAAATCAATTTTTTAAATTCCACACTGCCACAGCCTCAATCGTCCCAGCCCTCTGGGATAGTCGGTATGTGATAAAAGATAAACTTGCCTCTAGACTGTCGCTGCCATCTGCCTCTCGGTCAATAATGTCGAAGATGTCTTCTTGAATTTTTTTTCCCTAGAGGTAGAGAATCCAGAGCAGATTTTAGATGTGTTATTAAAAATTTTATTGAGATTAATGAGGTAAGGGTAAAAAACAAACAAACAAAAAAAAAAACAAAAAGAGAAAAGTAGGTAGGTTATATCAGGTGATCACCTGTGCATAGCCACTAGCCCAATTGTTCCCGGCACCTCCACCATGCTCAGACAGGTAGATGTTTTCTGGGTTGTACAGGTTTGCATATGGGGAGTTAAGGATGGAGTGGATCACGCGGGGCTCCAAGTCGAGGAGAACTGCACGCGGGATGTAATGCTCATCGTCAGCCTTTGGGGTTTTAATCAAAAACAAGCGGTTAGATGAAAACACTGCAGTGTTGAGCTTGTCGTTTCCCTGCAGGAGCTTGGTTCTTACAGTTTACTATACAAGCATGCCACCTAGTCGCAAATAATATGGTTGCACTTCAGCTACATAGAAGCATCATCACATAGAGGACTGGAGACGTTGTACACTCTGCGGTGCAGAAAATGTAGGCCGATTGTAACACATAGCAAGAGAGACTATGTGCCATGAACCAGAATACTTCTGCTCCACTTACCTGATAGAAGAATACATCCTTTCTGTCTGTCCCTTCTGTAGCAAACTCCTCAACAATCCCCTCTGGACTGATGCCATGCTCAGCACACAGCTGCTTCCAGAACTCAAATCCGACTGAGTAACAGGGAGGGGGAACAAGTAAACAAAACATGTTCATTTTGACTACTCAAACTGGTACAACTTTACTCTAAATGCACGGATGCCCGTTACCATAAAATGCATATCATAAAGGCACCTGATGGTAATCACACAATATGCACACAGTAACATTATGTTTATAGACACTATTAGCCAATAGGTAAGCTAGGATACAAGGTCGTTGTTTCTGTTATATTTAAAGTTAGCTCGACTTATTATTAGCAGTTAGCTACTGTCGTTACACAGCAGAATACATGACAATCTGATGACATCTCGCACAGCTAACAATAAAAAAGCTGTAGCGGTTTCAACGCTATCAACGTCTTTGCACGTACTTTGGTTTCCGCACTGTCCGAGCTGAAGCGTTATGATTTCCCGCGGCATGTTCCGTCTTCAGTCGCCCCTTATTTAGCTAGCTCTTGTAGTCTGCCTGCTAGCTAAATAATAGAAGAAAATAGCCACTGCTTTCACACCGCTTCACCTCTGCCCGCTCCTTCCCGCTTGGTCCTGCAGTGACGCTTCAAGCAGACTTCTTCTACTGTAGGTTAGCGAGTCGCAAGGCGACTCTAAACGTGTGCTGCCACCGTTCGTGTCGGAGTGTGTAGTGCTGTAAGGAACCGTAAAATCTGCCTTACATCATCTTTCAACAGCTTTGAATATTTCCCTTATTTTTGAAAATGTATACCAACACACTTCTTCTCCATTCCTCAGTTATTATCCCACTCTCCAAGATTGTGTTAAACAATCTGGTTAAAAAAATTCCACTCTCATAGACATCTCTATACCTCCACACTTATGTAATCTTGGCCAACTGCCTTTCCACTCTTCATCCCCTTCATCCTCTTCATAGGTACTTCCTCCTTACTAATCCTCTGCCCTTCCTGATTCACTAACTGTCCTCCATGTCTCCCCCTCTGTTACTTTCGTTATTCATCAGCTCTTCAAAGTACTCGGCACACTCTTTAGTACAGCTTCCATCTGTAATCACTCTAACCTGCTGCATATCCTTTCATTATTAACATTATGTAATAATAATAATAATAATAATAATAATTATTATTATTATTATTATTATTATTATTATAGATATTATATCATTATAGAATGTGACCAGAAGGGGACAGTGTAGACACGTTTTAAAATGCTCAACTGTAAGCCTACTGTCTATGAGATAAATTACAGTAGCTAAATAAACTTTCGGGTATACAGTTAAATTTAGATTATTTAGACAGGGAAGTAAAGTTCTTTTCATAACAAGCCATTTTCATTAATAGGTCGTAAGTATTGAATTGCACGAGATGATATTTTCAATAGGCTTAAAATCATGATGAATAAAGAGGGAAGAAGTGGGTTGTTGTGGACAGCTTAATCGAAAATGGGTTAGGTTTTTGGTGTGTAAAATTACAGTCGCAATGGCTCTTTAATTTTCAACTTTGCCAACGAAGTGCTTCAAAATAAGCAAAGATGTTCCTATTGCACCTGAATGCCTCATGACGCAGGGCCCAAGTGGATTGTGATTGGGCCGCTGACGGCTCAGAAAAACAGGTAACGCCATATTGTAAGTTCGCCGAGTCGAGCGCCGCATTTCTGCAAAAAAATGACAAAATAGTAAGTGTCACCTGCTTTTGAAACGTTTATCCATTTGCTTTGATAAAATATTTTATTTTAATATAGTCAAATGTGTGTTGTTAGACCATAATAAAGTGGTTTGGCTGGCGTCATTTGCTTTTAGCTTAAAAATCCGTTAGCATAAATGTTAGTGGAGCGGCGCTGTGGCGCCCCTCATGAAGCTGTTTACATGGTTCCACTTAGCTTAAGTCTTTATTTTACAGGCTTACTTTATCAGCAGTAGGACGCTAAGATGACTCACACTGGAACAATGCAAGGGGCAGATGTGGGGGATTGCTCTGCTAATCAGAGCGCTGATATCTGCCTTCGAAGTCGTTCATGCTCTAGCGAAAGAGATGGCCAAGTACGAGCTGTCAAAGCTGCTCTCCAGTCCAGGCTGGGGCCCTATGAGCCTGTCCTGACCTACCTGCAGTCTGTCCTGGTCTGGGAAAAACCCTTTCATTGTGTCCTTCTCTACATTGTGATCAACGTTGTGTTCTGGTAAGTTTTAGCTTATGTTAGTTTGTGAGTTATGTTTCCTCAGTGTCTCTGTGTTACAGTTGCCGACATGCAGACAAAACCAAGAGGCAAGACAGCGTGACTGGAAGCAGATGGTTCTTATGCACAATGCAAATATTTTGCCTGTCAGTTCAATATAAAGCAGCTGGCTGAGTTGCGGTACTATTTTTATGCACACTCTGCAGGGACTTTTCACTCAACTTTTATGCTCTCCAAACTGTTGCTTTTAATCTTGAAATCAGTGTAATGCTGTGGATTATCTCTACCACTTTTACCAGTGAGCCTGTAGAGGTCAAATCTACAGTTAGTGTCATGGGGATAAGGGGGGGAAGTTGTTTCACTATATGAATATGTAAGTATGTTTGAGTGTTTCACTGGGCCAAATTTTGCCTTACTTAGTTGAGCTGGGTATTGCTAGATGTACAGGAAGGATCACTGACCTGACACATGGAAAGAAAGCCTGACTGGTGTGCATGTTTGCAGAGTTCTGGCATTCAGCCTGAATTTGATTAGACCACCAAGCGTTTCAGAACGTTTGCACTGCATCTGCTTTACTTTTGCTTCAGCACGCACGTAATGGTGCAGGCCATTTTCAGCCCAGAGTGATGCAGCCGTAACCCCAAAGTGACTGAAAGTTAGACATTAACAAGGGCAGCCACTCTCACAGTAGGACAGGGTTGTCCTGATTTTCAACATACAGGTGGCGAATGACAAACTTGTGAAACCACCAGCTGCATTTTCAGTGCTGAGCACTTGTTGTTTTCTCATTTTTCGGTGACCCAACTTTCCATAAACATTTCACATTGCTTTTGTTACTGTCACTTCTAATTACAGCATTAACCCAAATACTGATACCCCTTGTTCTGCCAGCAAATTCTTTGTTAGGTTAATCTCTAACCGGTGATTGGCAGATTCCTGCAGTATTGTTGTTCCCATTACATTTTGGAGTCTTGTGATCTGAAAATGGAGCAGCAGTGGGGATTTAGTTAGGGTTGTGTACAAGGCAAAAAGATGGAAAAAACCTGAAACCTTATGTATAGTTAGACCACATTTTTTAATATGTACATCTGTTAGTCTGTTGGATTAATATCAGCTAAATGTTTATTGATATAATTGATATTGCAGTAGTGGGTGGAGTAAAAAAAAAACAGTCAAATACTCTACTTACTGCCAACCTTCTGGTTTACAATAAATTTGTGTAAGACACCAGAAGGTGGGCTTTCTTTCTTACTTTTGACAATAATAAATGGAATTCGCTCAGACCGTCTTGCGGTTTAATTAATTTTGCATTAACTTTTTAACTACATAGCTCTGTGATTGTTTATGCCTGGGAAAGCAAGAAATAGATGCACTGTGTTCATGTGTTTTCTGTGGTTTATCCCCTGCCAGGTTCTTCGCTCTGACCTCACTGCGCCTGATATTCCTGTTGGCATCTGGCATGGCTGTATTCGTCTGTCTAGATACCTGGAGAAATAAGATCTGGCCAGAGATTAGAGGTGCTAAATTTTGTCTCAATGCGGTCTTTGTATATTTAAGAGAATGCAACATGTTCTGCATTTTCCTTTTTTCTACTCCTGGAATGTCATAGATTGTGCAAAATGCAGCCAATTCAATCCCTAATGTACTGTGGCTGTAGCAAATGTACTTTTGTTCCTAGAATAAATATGACATCAGTCAGCAGCCTTGCACTCCGGACTTTGAAAGTGGTCTGTATTAGTCATGAAACAGTTCATCTTTGGCAGTGGTTTTTAAAATCCCGAAGACACTGTAGATGAAAGCCAAGCAAATGTCTAAATAATGTATACATAATGTAACACAGTGATATTTAATGTCTCTTAAAGTGATGAATGTTCTCTCCCTCCACAGTCAGAAAGCTGGATGAATCAGAAAATGAGAGGTTTGTACCCACAGTTGTTTTTTTTAATTATTTTTTTATTCTCATATTGCAGCATTAGTTGAATGATAAGGAGTTGAAGTTTAAATGATTGTGTCCCTTTCTAGCTGGGGTCTGGTGCATCCTGGCACCCTCAGTGTGCCTGAATTGTGCCACCATATTGCTGAGGCCTGGGTCAGTGGAGTGGTTCTCAAATCCAGTATTGTGCAGTACAAGCGTCGAAATCCTGGCACAGTGAGGGTTACACACAATAACACAATGACTTCATTCTGTATCACAACACCTGTTGTATGATTTTTAAGTTATCCCTGTTTGATTTACCTATTATCCTTTTCTAACTTTTTTTTCCTTCACTGGTTTATTAACTCAGTCACACTAGAGGAAAAATAGGCGGTTGACCAATGATTGCACAGAATTTTTCCACATTCGGCAAGCAACTTGTCACCAAGTGGTTGAGCATGCAACCTTCAAACATTCAACCATCAACCTCTGGGAGACCTTTTTTTTTAATCATAAGGCGACCTGTTAGGAGGCAACACCCAGTCACAGTCCAAGTTGGACTTAAGACAGATTGGCAGAGGCTTGAAGAAAATTGATGTCTAATTTGTAAACACAAACAGTTGGAGTCGGCCTGTAACGATGGACACAACTTATATGTGACGATTATCTTTGCAATAGATCGTTCTAGTCAGCTGGTTGTTTTCTTGTTATATTCCTGTATAACATCAGAGTTACTGAGCAGCTATCTTTGTCCAGTTAAATCACAGTTATTGCTGTTTTATCATTGTTTTAAAGTAACTTTAAAGACTGCAACTGACTGTGATTTGTCATTGTCCTGCTCGCCATCTTTAAAGTTACCATTTCGAAGAGATTCCACATGTTCATTGCATGGGGTTGGAATACTTCTGGTTGTGATACGGTCTCCAACTGCTGTTTTCCCTAGTGTGACTGTTAATGTGGATAAATGCACCATGGGCAACACGTGATGGTGTTGTTGACTATTTTCTGTTTGTGTGTGTGTTTTTGTTTGTTTGCTTGTTTTTTGTTTGTTTGTTTTTGTTTTTCCGGCTCTTCTGTGACAGTTTTGCATCCTGACCTGTGGAGTGTTCAGCTGTTTGGCTATCATTGGACGCTACATTCCTGGATTAGTGCTCTCCTACTCTGCTTGTGAGTCCGAGCAGTTTATCCAGTTCTAATTAAAAATCCACGCCTCTTCACAGAACTATGTTGGCAGAGAAACTCTGCCTGACTAGTCTAATTAAAAGTGCATGGGTGGTGAAACCAGATCTGTGGGGGCTCAGTACCGGGGCCTGATCTGTGAGGTGATTAAAATGTGGATGAGGCAGACCAGGCAGGAGTGAAAGAGCCAGGCAGAAAGCTAAGGAGGTCAGACAGAGACCAAGCTAATCTCCTAACCTTCAACCAGTGTAGGCTGCAAAGCTGGGCAAGGAGGACGTCTGACGTCTGAAACAATCCAAACATCAGCTTCTACTCTACATGTTAACCCTCTATTCCCTGTGCCTCAGTTTTTCTTTATCACTTAAAAAAAAAAAAAAAAAGTCAACAGGCTATCTTTCTGTAGTGAAATACTGCAGTCTAATAGCATGGAAAATGTCCTTCTTCTCTATCTTAACTAGTATTCTCTCTGCCCCTCCTCTAGTGTTAGCTACTCTCCTGACTCCTCTGGCAGCCTATCACAAGGTTTTCCAGCATCTTGGCTTCAAGCTGGATCCAGTCCTGCAGCGGCTGGACTTCAGCGTTCGTGGATACATGATGTCAAAGCCCATTGATAATCAGTGTAAGTTCTAAACCAAATTGTATCGTGTATTATTAGTATATTTTTACTAGACTTGGCAGCTAACAAATCAGCTGGATTTTATGTCAATTTATTCTTTTGAGATGAAACTGTTGTTAAGACAATTTCCTCTCCAGTAAATGAGACCAAAGTGCAAATATCAGAGTAGATACAGTGATGTAAAGTATTTTTTTCTTTGTTTGTTGATTAATCTGTTAATCAGTTCTAATTTTACAAACCATTTTAGCATTTCTAAAACTGGTTGTCCTGCACACTATTTAACTACTACAGTTAAAATGAGCTGGACTAAGTACTCATTTGTTGTCTTGGTCACTCTACTCTGCAGTCCTACGAAGACCTCTACATGGTGCAGCCTCGGGTGAAGCCAGTGACAGTGAGGAGGAGTTGGCTGCTTTTTGCCCAACAGTAAGGCTGTTGCTGTTTTACTTCTAAAGCTCTTGATATTTTAATCAAACTGTTACTCACTATGCCTGCCTTTCTATTGTTTAAAGTCGGGACATCATACCTGAAATTTGTCTTCAAATATAGTTTTTGTTTTTGTTCATATTGTGATCCAGTAATTATGTCAACATACACAAAATGCTTCCTAAACCAGAAGTAAACTTTTATATTTAAAGTGTTCATAATGTGTAATGTGAATTTGTGAAAAAATGTTAAAGAGAGTCTTTAAAATTCTATAAATTAAAATTTAAAGTCTGTCAATGTTTTGTTTTTTTTTGTTTTTTCTTTAAGTGAACATGAGTTGTTGTTAGTCAACAGTGTTGGTTACAAGGTTATAAAATGAAACGAAAGATGAAACCTTCATTGCACCTATTGCTTTTTCAGCACACGGTTAGCTACAGCAGCACGTCAGCACCATTTCCTGTTGTGGTTAGGAACGTCACAAAATGTGCTTGTTTATTTTTGTCTTAATGTGTGTTTGTGGCAAAGCCTGCAGACGGTAAAAGGATGAGAAACAAGCAGAGTCAAACTAAGAATGTTTCTCTGTTTATGTCAGAGTCGGAGTTACCAGCTTGACTGCCATCTTAAAAAAATGCACCACAGCACAACCTAAACCATTTCATTTTGTCTCCTAGTTTGATGATGCTGTTGTTGCGAGGGCGCTTGCACTGACCGACTCCGAGCATTCTGATGCTGAGGTTTCTTATACTGACAATGGAACATTTAACCTGTCACGTGGCCAGACCCCACTGACTGAAGGCTCTGAGGGTATGTATGCAAGAAAGACGGATTTCTTACCTCCATTTCCTGGTTAGTTCATGCTTCTGATCTTCTCCCGGTCTGTAATCCGGCCAGATTTTGACAGGCATAGTGATGCTGAAGAATCCTTTGCCCAGGACCTCCCAGACTTCCCCTCCATAAACCCTGATGCCACTCTGATGGATGATGATGATGACACGAGCATTGGACTGCCTAGCCTGGGTCCGTCTGGGCTAGCTAGTCACCGGGCTTCAGTGCTGGATGTGGATGCTCATCTTGACTCAGACCAAGAGGATCTAGATGCTGAACTTTCTCTTAGCAGCCTGCCACTTGCCTCTAATATCACTGGAGACTTGGCTGGAGTCATTGCCAGCAACATGATCCAGGCAGCAATAGCCGGGGCGCTGCAACCTCAGCCTCCTGCTGCCCAACGCAGAGAAGGTCCCCCCAGGGCCGGGGCCCACCGAAGTTATCGCAAGCAGTCCAGCTCTGAGCTAGACACAGACTTGGATGGAGAAGACTTTGAAATGCTGGATCAGTCTGAACTAAACCAGTTGGATCCCTTCGGTGAAGGTGTAGGTTCTAGACGTGGAGAGAGCCAGGGTTCTAACTTTTTGTCTAGCCTGCTTGGTAAACCACAGTAAGGTGTGTGTGTGTCTGTGTGTGCACAGCTTGAATGCGTATTGATAAAGTATGAGAATGTGTGTGGGAGACTATTTTAGGTTCCAGCACCCCTGTTCCTGATTAGCATCAGTTTATCACTGTGAAGTATTTCATATTTTCTATCTTTTCAGACTCTCTTTGCTGTAGTTTGAAATCTTGATCATCCAGAAAACTTTTACTTCGTAGGCTGAGCAATAGATAACACAATAACATACATAAAACATATTCAAACATTAAATAAACCAGCATTATTGAGCCTTTTTGCAGTCTTGTAACTTTACACACCACTCAGTTACAAGGTACAAGTACTTGTTGACTTCAAATGAAAGCCAGAGGCCATCAGATCTTTTCTACACCGAGGTCTAGACATACAGGGCTATTAACACAGGACCAAATGTGACATTCCTCTTGGTTGAGCTGAGCCATGTTTTAGTACTGATATTGTGCAACAGCCTTTTATATAAAAGCTTATTTAGGCATTGCAGTATTCGGATGTATCAGCCCTTCAATAAGTAGTAGCTCATGTTCATGTTGATACTCTGCTGTCTTAACACGATATGATGGAAGAGGATTAATTTGATGGTGTACCATCGAATTAATTTAGAGATTCATTTAGACAATTTAAACAGTTGATAGCAGTTGCGTATTTAGACAGTGATTGTGTTCTTCAATGAAGGTGAATGATATCTGGATAAAGTTCAACATTTTCTATTTCCCTTTTCTCTTGACTAACATGAACGCATTCAAAGTTTATTTTGTCACAATAGTCTTATGTGGCCCAGAGTAACTCTGATTGTTACATTTGTGTTAATGAATTTGTTCCTCACAGCAGAACATGCTTCTTTTTCGCGTGTGAGTAATTTCTGAATTTTTTTTCCATTTTCCTGCCCTTTAATATGGCTCAATTACCTTGTGTGCATGTTAAATACCTGGAATGAGCCATCGGGTTTGTGTGCGATTCAGTTTTTTGTTTGTTTTTTTTTTTTAAAGAAAAAATTTAAAATAGTCTCTTTATGTCTTACCACTCTTGTATTCTGTCTGCTTGACCTTCAAACTGACCTTTTTTTTTTTTTTTTTTTTTTTTAAGACAGAAAATTATATTCTCAAGGCTCTTTTACAATCTTAATAGGCGACCTTGTTTACATCAAGTTTGGATAGGAAGTTAACCTCATGTCTTTTTTAAGTGTTATTTTATAGTGGCTTTTGCTGGTCAGCCTGATTTCCTATACATGGACAAATCATGTCTGTATAGCGTTTTAGAGTGGAAATGGCACTTGAAATTTCCATGAGCCACAAGTGAGATTTACTGAAATGCACACATGAAAAGTTAAAATGCTGGTTGTTTAATAGAGGGAAAAAAACATCACTGTTTTCAATTGTTATTTTGAGAAGAAAATCATAGCTGCAATTTTAGCACAGTATGGAAAAAATCTGCTGGATTCAGAATTTAAATAGAAAAATGCAAACTGATGGGAAATTGCAGAAAACAAATATTACTAAATTAGTTGGACTTGGTTTGACCATATCAGTTAACAAGAATGTTTCTGTAGGCTGTTCTATGAGAAGTCCTCATTATGAGGGATTTGTAGGCTGTTTGTTATGTAATGTGCATAGTAGTGTATTTTCTTCTCTGTAACTGGTTTTGATATGTTTTGATGTGCAAATCATATTAAATAAAATGTTTGCAATTAACTGTCTCTCTGTTTATCAAAGGTGCTCTTAAGGCAATTCACATGTACTTCATTTAATACCGAAAAGCTCTGAAATGACTAGAAAACCAGTCACGGCCTAATTTGACATTTGTTTTATTCCGTTTTAGATGGATCGTCATAGCTGTGGACTTTGAAGAGCTGCAAGGGAATTTGATTTCTCTAAAGCACTCTTCGGATAATAAAAACATTTTGTGTCACATTTGGTCACATGTCAAAGGTGTCCTGTTGGTTTGATATCTGGTGTGGAGGCCATTTAAAGTACAGTTGACTCAGTGTCATTGTGGTGATAAAGTGATAGACATGGTCACCAACAATACACAGGTTGGCTGTGGCATTTAAACAAGGCTCAGTATTAACCCTAGAACACTATCGCTGGGTGATTTTCACCCGAACAAATACATTTACATGATTTCTCTCTCCTGCAGCTTTTAGCGTGTCGAGGAGACTGTGCCTTCACCAGGGAAATCTCAAATGTCCCAGGAATGGGTGAACCAAAGACCAGCTTTCCAGTGTCATTATTTTTTTGTTTAGGAATTTTTTTGTTCTTGAATTCCTAATTTTTCTGTTTTGGAGCATTATCTTAGGGTCCCCCCATGACACTTTTGTTTTCATATTGTTAGACATGGCACAGTTGAAGATAAAAGAAGACCACTCTAGTTTGTCATGTTGTCATATTTTGATGACGTACTTTTTGTTGGTCTTATTATATAAGGGGTAAAAAATCACCTGGCAGTAGTGATTGTGTTACTATTTATAGCGATAGCGTTCTAGGGTTTACATCAAATTCTGACCCTGCCGTCTGAATGTTACAGCAGAAATTGAGACCCATCAGACCAGGCAACGTTTTTCTAACGTTTTAATTTTAATGAGATACCTAGTAAGATTTTCTGCTATAGCCCATCTTTCTTCAAAGTTCCACATTTAGAGATGCTCTTCTGCATATCTTGTTTATTGCACCCTGGTCATTCTCCTCTGACATTAATGAGACATTTTCACCCAGAGAACTGCAGCTGTTTTCTGATCATTCTCTGTAAACCCAAAAATATGGTTGTGAGGGAAAATTCCAGTAGATCAGCAGTGTCTAAGATTCTCAGACCAACAACCATGCCACGTTTAAAGTCATCCAAATCTCCTTTTTTCCCTCATTGTTATGCTTGGTTTGAACGTCAGCAGGTCATCTCGACCATGTCCACGTCTTTATGTATGAGTTGCTACCATGTGATTAGCTGAATAAATATTTGCGTTCGGGAACAGGTGTACCTAATGAAGTGGCCGGTTAGGTATATCTTGTTTTGGACTTTGAATTGACTGCTTCTGAGAACAGCCAAATTAAAAGAGGTGTCACTCTACTTTTTTTCGGGATATCGCTAACGACATGAAATGAAGAAGGAGATAAAGTTCTACTAAACATAAAATAATTTAAGTAAAAGAACCATTGAGATACTTTCAACCTGTCATACTTAATAGCTTTTGGGGCAGGATTAACAGAGGGGCGCTCAAACGCGAAGGCAGAAGACGGATTTTGTGCTGGTGTGAATCATCTTTAAGCATGAACGATCTTTTCCGTGACGTGCGTTTTGCGCGAAACTCGGATCTGGAAAGCTAAAGTGGAGTAGTTGGAAATGAGTAAAAAAGATAACGGTAGGTTAAAAGTTTATATTCTAGGCTATAACAAGTTAGATGGCTTGTCAGTCGCCTGCACTGAGCGAACGACGATTGTTAAAAGTCACAGATATAAGGAAACGTTTAGCCAAACGGCTACAAGCTAGCGTTAGCTGAGACGACCTCCGTGTTTTTATTCTTCTTCCACTTTTCCAAACGATATACTTGTTTTAAGGAGGGGAATCATATTTATTTTAAAATAGGTTAGGATGATAATTATGGCCAGAAAAAAGGGACTATTAGATATTAACCATGAAAATCTACTTCTGGTATAAGTTAAGTGTAATGTTGTAGTAAGTTTAGATAAACGAGCTGATTGTCCTGCTGTCATTCACAGGGGCTGCCCTCATCCTTGCCTACCTAAATGAGAAGAACCGGCCCTATAGCGCTCAGGATGTCTTCTCAAATTTACAAAAGCAACATGGGCTGGGCAAAACGGTGAGTTTAACACTTCAACGAGACAATTAGATGCCTAAAATTAACCTGTTTTTCATAGCCTATAAGTAACTGTTTTTATGCATTTCTTCCAACAGGCAGTGGTCAAAGCCATGGAGCTGCTGGCCCTGGAAGGCAAGATAAAGGAGAAAATATATGGCAAGCAAAAGATTTATTTTGCTGACCAGGTTAGTCTGTTTGTCTGGAATATTATGCACATATAATTTTTATAAATTCCAGTAAAGTAACTGAAATAACTCAATCTGTCCCACAGGCTCAGTTCAAAGATGTGAACGATGCAGACCTGAAGTCAATGGACCATCAGATCTCAGAGCTCAGTGGAGAGGTGCAGTCCCTTACCCAGAGTTGCAGACAGCTAGATGCAGGTGAAATTTTCTGCTAATCACTGACATTCAACAATCTTATTTATCTTCTCAGAGTTTGCACACTCTTAAGCCACAAGATGTGGCTGTTTGATACAGTAAACGGTTTACGATGAGGCTTGTCCCCACTGCTCTTTTCTCTACACGTGTTGTTTTTGTTCTACTGCATATGTTTGAAAGGGGATGTTCTGTAACATTTCTGTGTGAAATCTGTGATGACAGAACTGAAGGAGCTAAACAGCTCCCTTACAACAGAGGAAATGGTGTCAGAGATCCAGGAGCTAAAAGCAGAGTGTTCTGGGTACAGAGCCCGACTGGAGAAGATAAAGTCAGCCTCAAATCACATCACGCCAGAAGAGAAGGACAAGGTGAGGAATCCACCAGGGATCTGTCCTACGGCCTCTCTTATTTCTAAATGCTGTGAAAAAGTATTTACCCCCTTACCGACGTCTTTTTTTTTTTTGCATATTTGTCATATTCACACGCTTTAGTAAATTTTAAATTAAGCTATGTCATCGCACCCATTTGCAAATGAATCCCCATCTCACTGTCCCTTCTCCCTGTTTGAGTACCATGGTCTACAGCCTTCAGTTGTCCTCTGTCTTCCACAGTGTCATATAAAAATCTTAATGATTCATGAGTCAACTGTACATATACTGTTCAGTAGGTATCTGAGAGTACACCTTGGATGGAGCTGGGTTTTTTCCTAGAGAGTAGGGTACTGCTCCCATGTGGCTGTTTAACATCTCATCTCACTGTAGATCAGCTTGTTAGTCTCGGTAATGGTAATGGTGGCGGCATAGTGCTGCATTCACATAATCTAGTAGAGCTTCTGAGGGTACTTCACTTAGTCTTGGTAACGGAGGATCCAGGTTTCAAGCTTGCCATGATCTCTTGCACTCAACGATCATTCTTCTAGCGCACTTGGGGTTTGGTACCCAATCTCGGGTGGGGCTGATAATGTTATCTCCACCCCTGACCTGTCGCCCTGGCTCCCCCTTGCCGTAGCATGTGTGTTGTACCCTATCAATCTCTAAC
Source organism: Oreochromis niloticus (assembly GCF_001858045.2). Lineage (NCBI taxonomy): Eukaryota > Metazoa > Chordata > Actinopteri > Cichliformes > Cichlidae > Oreochromis > Oreochromis niloticus. The sequence goes on along the minus strand of NC_031969.2, from coordinate 26,005,412 downwards.
CGTGAGAGCAGTCCCTTCTCCTGAACGTTGGACCTGCAATGTGGATGTTGCGTATCGAACTTGCCACTCCTGCTCCAAAGGTGTGTAACCTTACCACTACGCTATCCAGCTGCTTATATATATTAGTATTATTTTTAATTTGCAGGTTTATAAAGAACGAGATCTCTACGTTAAAGAGTGGAAAAAGAGGAAGAGACTGGTAATCTTTTTTACTTAAGTTCCTTTTTGTATTCATAGCTCATATGTTTCATATTGCATGCCATGTATTTTAAAAATGCAGTACAATCCCTCCCTTTCATTAGTGCGAGTGAAACTGCATATGGACATGTTATTAAAGTGTTTGGCACTTTGTTTGCGTTAGGCTTCAGACATGATAAATTCAATCCTCGAGGGTTATCCAAAGAGCAAAAAGGAGTTCCTGGTGAGTTTAAGACACTAAGAAGAAGAAAAGAAAAAAATCCTTTTTAAGAATAAAATAAAATTCTTGCTATTACCTGCAATATTCTGCTTCCTCACAGGAAGAAGTTGGAGTGGAGACTGATGAGGACTGTAAAGTAGTTCTTCCACATACTTGAACAAGAAAGTTCTTTTACAGTCACCTTGCCACTAATCTAAGCAAATGGATTACACAGGAAAGCAATCTGAAGCCCAGAGAATACTTTATTTATCGCCCTTTATTTTGAATAAATAGTTCAACTTTAATAAATGCTTTAATTGAAAAAAAAAGTTCATAACTGAAAGTATGTTTTTATAAAAAACTGTTTCGTTGCTTGTGAAACTCTTAACACTTTCACATCAATTGACAACACAGTCATGCTCTTCACCTCAAAGGCAACGCTGGTTTAAATTTTCCCTTCTAAAGCGATTTAACCAATCCTGAGCTTTCCAGTGAAAATCTCAAGGCTTTATTTAAATGTTTAAAATCTATACATTCTGTTGTTCTTGTTCAACTCCATCTTGCTTTATTTTCTGAAAGCATAACTTAAAATGTATAATGTATATATCTATATTTTTTTAATTACAGTTGTACTGTTTTCTGCTTATTAAATGTTCAACACCATAAATTCTGATGCTGAAGCGCCACAATTGTTTTACTTTAATTCTTGTGAAGCATAAATAAAATACATTTCATTAGCTGCACAGTTGGGAACCACCGCCTAGCTTTATGATTTTTCCTGTTATTGTTATGCACAGATGCTTCATTTTCACATAATTTGGATGACAAAAAAACCCCTCAGTGGCCACTTTATTAGGCAAACCTATGAAATTGAATACAATCAAACACAGTGTTCTCTCAGAGGTACAGATTTAAAACCTATTTTAACCTCCTAAGACCCGAACTCTTCCACGGCATGGATTTTTAATTTCTCTTATATTATATATATATATATATTTGGGCATATTGGGGCCCAATGAATGTAAAAACAAAGAATTACCAGATGTTTTTTTTTTTACCTAATTTTTGTTTCTAAGACAAATGAGAGCCACATACGAGGATATTCGTTTAAAATTTCGATAGAACAGTAGCAGTATAATGTCCTCGTAAGTGGATATCAGGCAGTTGTAGCGCAAAATTGAGTATTTTGGTCTAAATAGCCCAAAATGTGATGTCCACATATGTGGACGCCAGGTCCTAGGAGGTTAAATATTCAACCTCCTTGGATTGTAAATTAAAAACGTCAACATTCAACACCACAGCAAACTACAACACTAACAGAGCTGTACATTAATGCATAGATTACACCTATCTGCTGGTGTACATTTAAAGAAAGAAAAAAAACCTTTATAAAGCAGACTTTAAGGCTCAGATTTCAGACTGGATTTTACAGGGGGTAACTAAAAGTGGCCACTGAGTGTACATGGCTTGTATGACAGAATTATTAATACACCCGAAACAACAACTTAAGACAGTTAAAAAAAAACAACATTTCCATGAAAACAGCTAACACAGGAAAGGATGTTTATAGAAACAACAAACAACCATCATTAAAATGAGCTGTCACCTACTTGAAATTCACTCATTATAATTCAGCACACAGCAGCTGTAGCTTCTCAACACTTCTCTCAGCATGAACTTGGCTGGTGCAGTTCAAAGGGACAGTTTTCAAAGTGATGGTGGAGAAAAAAAAAAGCGGGTTCTGGCTGATACACAGCATGGCATGAACTGCATCTTAGCCACTGAGAACCACTGATAACAAAAGTAAACAATGTTTATTCTGTTGGAATTGGACCAACAAGCTGAAATTTTAAGCTTTTTGATTAAAGGAAAATCTGAAAGTTGCAGAAAGATCACCACACACATTGCTTCATAGTGTGATGAGCTCAATTATGAGACAGAATACTCATTACTTTTCCTGCCATTGAAGCCAAATTGAATTGAAATACGCCAACTATAAAATGTTAAATGGCACACTGTAAAGAGATTTAAATTTATACATACAATAATTTGACATTTCAGCACTTTGTCAGCTTGTCACAGCTCCATTTATGTACATCTCAAAATGTGTCGGATTACAAGCCAAATCCCAGTGATAAATTGTTGAGACCTCATATAGCATTTTCCTGATAACACACTTAGCAATGATTGTTACTCTGCAGTAGTTTCTATTATCTGTTACAGCTGAGGAATGGCTCAGTGTTCGTCCACTGAAGCTGAAAGAGCTCCTTTGGTTCAGCATTAAGCTACAAAGTCATGCTTGATGTGACAGAGGGGAACGTGTTGGCTCATGAGTTCCCTTCCCCCCTTATCTCTGTTGATTATTTTAAAAGGCACCATAAACTATACCATCAGTTCACTCAATCTGTAAGAAGAGTTCTTGCTATTAAGATCTAATCTCCCCTCCTCATGTTTTTTATCTCAGTGTGGGCAACTATGGCTACTGCAGATGGTGGTTACCATTAGTTAAACACAATATTTTGCCTGCCTGACACATTGAAAACGGCACTTACAGTGACTTCTGTACTGCTGGGTTCCCAAATCAAATAACAATCAGAAGATCCTGAAATACACTCAGTTAAACATGTATGTACATTTCAAAGCTTAAAGTGATTTGTATTAAACTTATATCATTCCAATGCCACCTTTCACCTCTGCCACATGTGATGAGGTACTCAAATTGCAGCCAAGGAGTCACTGATGAGTCAAAGTGAGTGTAAATACTGCGGCATAGCTTGAGGCTGATCAACATTTTTTTTACTCCACTCTTAGAGGCCAGAGTAAGCTCAAAAAGTCAATTTTTGGGTGTTAACCAGAGGCCAGGCGCAGTCAGTAAAGCTGACCGTTGAGCTGCCGCAGCACTCCAACAACAAACTCCCGCAGCGTCTAGGAAAGAACATAAGCAGAAGACAAACTATGAATATCTCAACATAAACACAAAATAATAAAGTTCTCATGGGTTTCTTTAAATATACTCCTTACCTGTGGCTTGCAGTGTTCCTCAATCCAACTGAAAACACAGGCCGACAGTTCTTGGAAGCTGCTCATTGAAACAGAGTTGCTGAAAGATTGAAACAAGGAGTCCATGATGCTCTGAAAGATGTTGAACTTGACCTGGTCCGACACCTGATCCTCTCCCTGCTGTGGGTTGTTCTGGTGAGCCTTCACTATGTGCTCATAGTTCCTATCAAAACATAAAAAGGGGGGGGGATGGTTAATATAATTTCATAAACAATGAATCTGAGTCACTCTTTACAGAACATGGACAAAAGCACACAATGCATTCCCCACTCCACAGTTTTCTTTCTTTGCCCTAGACCAGCATTCTTTTTACAGTCTCAGAAAGACTTTATTTATCCCCAAGGAGCAATTAAGATCTGTCTTTCCATCTGTCTAGGTATGTTTAGAGGATTTAGGGAAGTCTCAGATCGCCAAAAAAAGAAGGCCTGTGAAGAACACAATGTGGAAAAAGCAGTTTGGCTTATGAATTTTAAACCACTCACGTTTTCATAATCTTAAGTGCCATCACTTCTTTTCTTAGGACAGAAACTTCCTCCTCTTGCTTCTTCTTTTCTTTGTGAAGGAAATGGATGTAGTCAATTGCTAAAAAAACAAACAAAACAACAACCAAGAAATTGTCAGTCGGGGATTTCTGCCTTGCACACAAATTTTAGGTACACTGTTGAAAGTTAACCTTTATACTGAGGGCGTTAGTACTGTAACTTCCCCTTTTGTTGGGTAAAGGAGCCCCTGCAAGACAGGAAATATCTGTTCTTCCTTGAACTTAGTCTATCGTCTCTTTTTATTGTTAAATGTGGCCAAGTGAGATGTAACTGTGAAAAGCTTGCACCACACAACAAGTTCAGTACAAAGCATTCTATTGTTTTCCATGGCACATAAACAGGATAGAAAATTGCTCTTTTCTTATCAAGATGTCAGATGTAATAGTTAATATATAGATTATCTCCAACTAAATCTGAAGTCAAGGTTACTCATCAGAGGCAGTCCAAGTTTGTCCAAGTGTTAACAAATATTTGACCACATCTTACTTTTTTGCAGAATAGTAGCCTTGCTGATCTTCTGTGCTCCCACCGCAAATTCAGACTGCTGCTGGCATGTTGGAACGATTGACTGGAGGTCATCATATCCTTTCTAATGTTAAAAGAGAGCAACTAGTAACTACTGAAAAAAGTTAAAGCAAATCTCCAACTTTCAAAATGTGTGTCCTTACTTTAATAGCATCTCTACGCTTCTGCTCAGCTTGCGTGTGTGCTTGTCTCCGACGATCTTTATACGAGTCCTTATATGATGTTTCATGCCTGTAGTCGCTGTCTTCATCATCTATGTGGGAATAGATTAATACTCATTAATGAAAAAATAAAAATCTGAACCATGACATTGGCAGCGTTTTTTTAACCAACTTACAAAATGCTGAAGTAGCTATTTTAAAAAAGTTGATCAAATCAATTCATAACCGTACAAGATTATTAACCCTGGAGTCATTCCTGTGTTGGCACTCATTTCACACATATAGGCAACACTCATTGATTTTCATCAGTAAGAATTACTGTGATGGACTTAATTTACACAGTAAATTATTATTTAACATCTCATAAACCCTCAAAGAATTTAAGAAAATATTGTAAAATATGAAACACATGTTTCCATAATTAAACATGGACTAATACAGGAAATATTTTCTACCTCACACAGCAATCCCTGTGTTTGGGAAGTTAGAAAATTTTATGTATAAAGCAGTCACAAAACATTGTACAGAAAAATAGAGTAAAATAAATACGAAAATTAACTGCTGTAATAGCAATACAAAAAATATTTCCATCTTTATTTATATTTATTCAAACTGTATTTTTTTTTAAGACATATTTAAGGGCCATGTTTAATGTTTTGTTACTGTAACACATGAATTTTCTAACTTCTGGAATAAATAAAAATAAAAGCTATAGAGCTGCAGGGCTCGCAAAATCGCTAGCTCGACGTCCCGGGGCTAGCGATTTTTCCAGTCGGGCTACCAAAATCTATCTCAGCCCTGCCCGTCGGGCTATCATAGGAAGGGAAAATATGTGTCAATGCTTTTGCATTCTTTCGAAAATGTAGCTGAGTAATTATGTCATCGGCATCGATGAGCCACTGCCAATATGTGACATATTGAAATCGCGTTTGAATTTGTGCTTGTTTTTTGCTTTCACTTTCACTTTGCGATCGCGCGAACGGTGTATAGAGAGCGGCAGCACTGATTGGTGAGTGACGATTGCGCACCAATTCCTCTGACATCGTCTTATCACTCATTAGCTTACTATTCAAACGTGACAAGTGAAATCTCCCACAGCAAGTTTAAACATGTGAGAGGTTGATTGCGCAGAGAATCGCTGACCGTTATGCAAGTACGTGTGTAAAAGCAGCAGGACTTACGCCGGTATTTTAGTTCTGCTGAGCCAAATAAGACAGGTCAGGGTGAAGAAGGGGCAGCCAAATAAAAGCCTACCACAAAACGGAAACGTTATGACAAATCAGACTAGGAGGCAAAAAGAAAGCTCAGCTTTTTTGGTTTCATGGACAAAATAATTTCTGTGGCTGGAATATGACGAGCTAAATAACATGATGTTCTGCCAGGTGTGTTGTGAGTTTCATTTCATTTGAGTCGACAAGCGCCTTTATAACTGGGACCAGTAATTTTAAGAAAGACCCCATCAGAACCCATGAGAATGCATTATTGCTCAGTCTGCAATATCTTTCCCAGAACAAACAGCAATTGCAAAAAACATACTAAAAATAAACCAAGCACAAGCAGAAGTCCTGAAAAATCTTTCAAAAGCGTACTATGTTGCAAAGAGTGAACTACCATTGTCAAAATTTAGCAGTCTTTGCAAACTTCAAAAAGCAAATGGCCTAGATCTTGGTTCCACTCACCCCTTACCCGTGACTTCAGTGGAAATTTCAGATTCAGGATCTGACACAGACTGATTCATGTTCTACACAGTTCTTACAAGTTCATAGAAATTTCTGTTCAATTAGAACCAAGTATTTGAGTTGATGACTGTGATTTTTATACAGTTGTTGTGATTTGTATTTTAACAACTTTCTGATTAATTTTTGTTTCCGTTACAATATTATACTTTAATGTATAGTATTGTAAAGGAAACAAAACATTAAAAAATTGCTCTCTTTTTTATTCGGGCTACTTAAATTTATTTTGGGCTACCAAAAACTGAAGAGGGCCTGCCCGAAGGGCCACCAGAGATTTTGAAATTTTGCGAGCCTTGAGCTAAGGTTAATATATATTTTTTATTAATCACAAGCAAGAGAGATTTTTCCTTTTATACAAATCATGGAGAAATATAAGCAAAGCTGTCTCTATTTCCTGTATTTCGCTTTTACACTAAATAAACAAAAACTTTTTTCTTAAAAATATCTGACTGGCTCAGGCTACAACAACCAAACAAGTAAACAATTAACCTACACTACAATTACATTACTAGTAGCTAACTATCACATAAATATACAACATTCAAACCCAGTACCTGTATTTGGCACCGAAGAGGCACTTGTTGAGCCGATACTGTTGGCCCGGGACACAATAGTGCCCTTTCTGATTGCTTCAGAAATATAACCTAGACAGCAAGACAGCAGTGATCAAACATAATCCACAACAAAATCAAAATATATTTTGATATACATCTATAATCGGTATCATGTGGGAGATCAGATTACACTGGTGATGAAGTACAACACAAGAACTGACTGAATACTCACTGTTGTCAAAGCCACCATCACTGAAAGCACCATCGGTCTGCCGAGCCATCACGAGAGAGCAGAAGATAGAAAAAGGCAAAAAATAAGAGGCTGTAAAGCTAATAACAAGGGAAAACGCTGTGCTGCCCTACATTTGTTTGACAAAAGACCAATAGCCAGCCAGTTAAGCCCCCACTGAGCATTGCCCTGATTTGTCCAGTTCAGGAAAACAGGTGGGTAAAAAGCTGCAGAAAATAAGAGCCTTCATCACAGAGCTATTGTTTGATGTAGGGCACAGCTGTCTAATTTGTGGTTTCCAAAGTCTCAAAAGCTCAGGAGGGGAAAAAATGAATATATGTTAAGTTTGAACAACAGATCCTACTACACGTTTACTTACGTACTGTAAAATTACTATTCCCTATTTATTTTAGAGACATTTTTTTTTTTAATGGGGGCCCTGAACATATGTTAATTATTATTAATTATTTTCTTTGTTTTATTTGGCTAAACGTCTTTATTAAGGAGTCTGTGGAACGAAGACCATTTCAATTTCTGTGGTGTGCTAATTAATTATATATAGTGTAAAACAGACAAGGTAATGTGAGCTTCACAAACACTGATGCTGCACTTATAGATTTGCAAGAAACAAGCAGCTACTCTGACCTTTTTTCTTTTTTACCTTTTTGCGTGTGTAGATGAAGACTTACTGTATACACCATAGGGGGAACAATGGCTGCTTTGTTTACATAAGTAGGCAATTGGCTAGCTAACCAATACAGCTTTCTAACATTATCAAAACCTCGGAAGCTAACGTTAGTTAGCCACGAAGCTAACAAACCGTGTACCCCCTGCACTTTACTAAAGCTTCAACTTTAAGACAACACAGCTTTTGTCATTTGCCAGTGCTGCCATACACATGAGTCATCTGAACCCGAAATAGAGGTTTCTGATAGCAGTTACTCACTTTCCACTGGTCCTCTGGAGATGTTGTCGGGTCCGTCATTTTGGAATGCGACGGATTTCTTCTTCTGTGCACCACGGTAGTAAATTGTATCTGTTCATGATAAACGCCACCCCATGGTTTGGAAGGATTACTGCAGTAACTGACCGCATAAAATGTAGGTTTTATGTCACAGAAAGACTGTATTAAAAAGAAAAGAAAAAATAAACAGAAGGCGTACATAGTATGAGAGAAAAACTAAAATTATTTTTTTTATCAGTTCTTTGTCTCTTAAACACTTAAATAAATCTGCTTTCTTTCAGCTGCTCTTGAATCTTGCTCATCATGGCCAGTGAAAATCTTCAACTCTGCCACCTCCAGGTCTGCGTATCTCTTTTTTTAGTGATAGCATTTCCTAACCATACATCATCTCATTCTTGCGGCTATCTTCCTGTAACAAATTACCCTTGACACTCGTCTCAATCCTCTCCATCCTGCATGCATTCTCTTCTTCAGCTATCTTGTGTACCTACTGTTGCTTTACAAGAAAAACTCCAAGTATTTAAACTCACTTTACTTCAATACCTCTGCTACTTGCGTCTCCACTGTTACACCTGTAAGGAAATGATTAGCTTTATCGTTTTGATGATTTTTTCCCAGCATTTTCCTGATGTCTAAACACATCTCCAATCTTCTCTTTTGGCAGCAGTAAAGGAATCTTTATCTTGATCTTTTCATTTTACTCAGCTGATAACACTGTTGCCTTCCAGTGAGTCTCAGAAAGCTTTGAAAATGAATATCCTGTTGCATCGGAGCTAATAATTTTCACTTTCTCAAAGAAATGCATCTGTGATAAACTTATTATTCTTTTCCTCAATAGAAATCATTTGTATACACACAGGCTTCGTAAATTACTGAGCCAACGAATGGTAACAAGTTAGTTTTCAGAAACATAACTATCTTAACATTCCCACTGGATAGATCTCACTAGATGCAGTAGTCATCTTTATCCACATAGGGGTGTTGTTTGACAATTCTTGTCATGCTGAAACCACCTTTACCTGTCTGGATTAAACCACCACATGAAGGGAAAACACCAAAACAAATGTAACCGTTGACTCATGGCAAGCTGACATCAGTAAAATGACTAAATCTAGTACAAAAAGGTGGTTTCTTTGTGAAATGTTGCAAAGTTCCCTTTAATTGTGTAGTTGATTTACATCTACATCGACATCTGTTAATCTTACATCAAATCTGGAGTCTGCTCTCCTTCATTCCTGTAGTATCTTTTCTTTATCATCATCCACCTACTGCATGGTTACGTGTAACGGTTACCATGTTTATCTTCCACCATGTCCTCCGCCCCAGGTTCTATAGCTGTCATGCACAGGAAGTTACTCTTCTGCTTTTGTGCTTCTGTGGTTTCTGACTGTGTCACACTCCTCATCTGCCTTCCTCTCACACGCAGGCTTCGGTACTGAACTATTTCAGAGAGTTCTCGGTCAACTAATGTAGACAACAGTGCATGAGGCATAGGCGGACCTTTTTTTCGAGTTCTAACAGGCTCTAACAGGACTTATCACCTCATTTTCAAAAGGAACTTGAAGACAACTTAAGGAGAAGGGGGCCATGAGGACAAACTTTCTTTTTTCATTGCCCACCCTGTCCTCGGGTGTGAGGCGGATTTTGTAAACCTGAGAATTAATGTAGATTGCCCTAGAGGCCCTAGACTTGATTTGATTAGGGCCTTTTTGCTGTTGTAATTCAGAGTGACCATCTTTTGTCACTTTGCTTTTGGATACGCTGATTTCCTGGAGGAAACAGTTTGCGTAAAGCAGTCCCCCTGGATTACTTGTGGAGATTAGTGATGGGGAATGCGGCTGGTGGGGGATTGGAGCATGAACCGGCCGAAGGCCGAGAGGCCAGAAACTCAGTCAGTGCAGCTTCAGCAATGAATGACTCTGCACCAACCTTGCAAAAAAAGCAGCCTCCTCAACCCAAACTTCCCATGCCACCAGAGAAGGAGCTGGAGGAGCGCTTCAACATGGTTCTGGTGAGTGAGAGCATGACACGCCGTGCACCCTTACTCCATATGAAATCATGCAGATTTTGCACAAAGTTTTGGTTTGTAGATGTAAGGGCGATTGTGCAAGTAAGTATGATTAAGAGGATCACAAAAACACATATCAAATCAGCTTTCATTTTACATTGTTACATTGTTAAGGTAATAACCCAAGTTTGAAAGTGACTGATCTTTCACTCTTTGGAAATTTACTTTGCTCTAATATAGACTCCAATATGTACTTTACTTCATTTCTTACACTCTCTAGGTGTATCTAAAGCTATTTGTCAAGTGAGAAGAAAGAGCTGAACGTTAGAAAGATCGTTACACCCTCAGTCAGAGTCTAATGGTCTGTCATTTTGTCCAGTCAAATTTGCACAAATATCATCAGTTACTTAAATTTTCACTTTAGTGATAAAAACAATGACAATCCTGTCAACAAGTTGCCAAATTCTTCATGGTTTGGTTAGAAAAATTCAAACCAGAAACTGCTTGATAAATGCATGCACAACAGCAGGCTGAAATGGGAAGTTGAGCAATGCATTTACATGCCGGAGGCCACAGGACCGGAAAGGAAATGTTTCACCATTCTTTCAACAGTCTCACAACAAGTTAGTAAAGATAAAACTTCAAGTATTACGATCTTTTAGATTATATGTTGCGCAAAATATCAAATCATGATGCTTAGACTATCTTAATCCTGGCTTATTCTTTGACTTTTTTAATGAAAAAATAGAGTTAACTATGAGATTTGTGTTTTGTTTTTTCTTTAGCAATGCTAAGAAAAAAATACAGATCTACAAAAGTGAAACAAAGACACTAACAGTCATGTTAATCTGACATAGCTTAGCCAGTAACATCAATGAGTTAAGAGTTTTACTTTTTCAAGGCTCAAGTTCTCCAGATTTTTACATCTAAATAGTTCAGTTTGTTCTACAATGTTCTCATTTTTAATTTTCTATAATGTCTGGCATTGTGGTTTATGTGGTAGATGATTTACAGCATTAAGTGTCCAGATATACATTTTAACCACACTCATTAAAACCACTAGTCTGGAAGTGGGCACATCTAGTTAAAGCCACCGAAGATTCTTTGACCTGTCAACCCCTGAGGCTGTCCTGCCGCTGAACATCTGGATGTTGGTATCAAATCCTTTGAGACCCATGAGTTGTAGGGTGTGGCTTCTATGAGTCTGGCTTATACCACAGAGGAAAGCACCTGCCTGCTATTAATAATAATATTATGTCACAAAGTTTAGGATGGTACTTTAACATAGGCTTTCCCAACAAAACATTAAATTACAAAAGCAGGATCAGTGTTATTCAGAGCAGTTGTAAATGGGTTTTAACCTTTCAAGCAAATATTTAGCATACATAAAAATGTAGTGTATGTAAAAAAAAATAATGATTTTGTGTTTTTGTAGAAGGTGGGGTGCAATTAGAAAGTTATTTTTTACGTAGTAAAAAACAAACACTTTACACAGCAAATATAAATCCATGCAACTATTCCAACTAAAACTATTTGTCTTTTCTCAAAAATGACATTGATTGGAACAGCATACCATGATTATTCTAAAAACAAGTCAAAATTCACGCCATATCTGCTTCATATGACAAACCTTGAATGGAAACATTATAATTTCATGCAAGATAATGAAGTTTAGAGCCAGGGTTAACAGTTCATTAATATCTACACAAAATGTGCTCTCCGGAAAATGACAACACCCTCTCAAGTGTCTTCCTTCTTCAGTAAAATACTTGTCACTTGTCAAACCTCAGTCTAGAGATTATATTGTTGACGTCACCAACAAGGAAACGAGAAGTGAACCTTCTTTTTTTTTTGCATTACTGAAAAATGTGAGTACTTTTTATTTTTGAGTAACTAAATCAGAAGCTATAAACTTCATAATGCAAGGCACTCACATTACCTTTTTTTTAAGTACCACAAAACCACAGTAAGACCTCTCCCTTACATCAGCCAAGGAAGGAGCCTCATTTCGAGCACCAACACATCAGATCATTTCCGTTTTCACTCCTCCCTTTTTAAAGAAAAAAGTGCACAGAAGATGTCAAACCGCTGCTTGAATGTACACAAAACTAGATTAAAAAGCCACACCCAACATCAACTGAAATTATTTAAACTTACTGTAAATGGTCACATTGATTTAAGCTTTTGATCAGCTAAAAAAATAGTACCAGTGCAGTACCAGCTGCAGTAATGTGAGAGAGGACTGTGAAAAAAATATCTTTAAGCAAAACATAAATAATTACAGGGAATTAGTGATCAAAGAAAACAAGTTAATTTTGTGAGTGAAGCCTTTTTCCTTGACGCAGGGGCGTAATTTCCAGGGGGGTTAGGGGGTTATGACCCCCCCAATAATCAGACTCAACCAATATAACCCCCCCAATAAAATTATGAATTATCTTGCATAAATAGGCTGTTAATTTTCTTTACTCATTTCAGTTATTACCAGCAAAATAGTTGCATGTTTAATCATCTGGGAATTTACCCAGATTTATTTATTTAGACAGAGATCTTGACCCCCACCCCAATGTTCAGCAGAAAGTTACGCCGATGCCTTGACGTATCTTATTCCTTTTAATTTGACCTTTTTTTTAAAAATAACAACCTCCGCTCATTCAGTTTCTGTGAATGGGGAAATAACGTTTACACATGACATGTCTCTGTAGGTTTGATAACTCAGTGTGAAACTGTCCCTTTTGGACAGTAATATGCCAACTCGAAATTCAACCTACACTGGAATCATGGAGGTGGAGGATACTTGGTCTGTATAAAGGTCTTTATGATATTCAGAAAATAACAGAAATATTATGAGCAGTTTATGACCGAAAAAGATATTTTACTAAAGCTGAAACAGACAGCACAGATAATGTCTAAACATGGGTCATATTATTCAAAAAGTCAAAAAGTGTTGCTGAAGCTTGAGTAGACACTGAGTGCGTGTAACACATCGGTACCTATTGGCAACGATCGATGCATACACGTAAACACTGAGTCATCTGCTACCAGTAGGTAGTTACCGCCTTTCAGTTTTGTGCTGAAAGTGCATCTGAGGTATTGTTGTTTTGCATAATGTTACATGAGCAGGAAACACGAAGAAATGACAGTATATAGTATAATATCTTTCTGCTAAATATCAGTAGAGATGGAGTTGATTTTTTTTGTACTCCAAACACATTTTCATGTAAATTCTAAAACCCATTTTATATCTTTACATCTTTCTTCTTTCAGAGTTCCATGAACTTGCCTCCAGATAAACTCCAGCTGTTGAGTCAATACGACAATGATAAGAAATGGGAATTAGTCTGTGATCAGGTGAGAGCTTTTATTTGTTTTTTATGAGTAACATATGCCATCAAAATGGACCAAATTCTTGCAGCGTTGGCTCCACTGGGGGCAGAGTTGATATAAAGTGCACAAATACCCAAAGGGGAGAGTCTTAAGTGGTGGTTGCAAACCTTGCAACATAGTTTCTGTGGTGGCAACTGATAGAGCCGTCGGCATGGAAACAGAGAGCGGTTTGTGCTCGTTGTATTTACTAGAATAACTTCAAATGCAGCTTGCTGGTAAAATATGGTTCTGGATCAGTCGTTATTTGAGGTCGCTGCTTAAATTAATTCTACTTCAGCATGTGCTGACTCTATCCTCTGTAAAATATTCTCCCACAGGAGCGTTTCCAGGTGAAGAGCCCCCCATCCACTTACCTGACCAAGATCAAAAGCCTCTACCAGGATCAAGGAGGGGTGTCTCGTAGGGTCAGTAGAAAGCATTCTTGTTCTTTATGCGTGCATCATGTGCCTGCATCAGTGACTTTAACCCCTTCTGCTTTTTTTAGTTGAAGAAAAGGATCCAAGATGCCACCCAGGTCCTTAAAAATTTGGAGATATCCCTCCGGACCAATCACATTGGGTGAGCCTGTTTGTTTCATGAGCCTCTGTTTGGTTTATTAGTGTTTAAGGTGTAATGTGTTTTATTTTGGTTTTTGGTGTGTCACAAGTATGTTTTCCAGATTTTAATAGCAGTTTCACGCAGTCCAACCTGAAAATCTTTATCAATCATTAACGCTAAAAGACATTTCAAGGCGAACTTTAGCGAAATTGCAAACTGTCTGTGCACTTTACCTACATAAATCATTTAGCTATTTTAGTTTCACTTGATATTTTTCAGCTGGTGATAAAAACCTTTGCTGAAGTGGTTCTTCAGCACACCAACAGTTATATATAGTTTATATACAACCTTTTACAGAAGCAGTACTTAAAGCTTCGATGTATTGTTACATTTGTACATAAAGTGGAAAAGGCGGCAAAACCAGTGCAGAAATAATCTGTTTTGGGGTTTTTTAGCCCTTTGACTTTATTGCATTTTTTTTTCCTTCATAGTGCAACTCCTCAAAAAAAAAATGTAAGATTGCAAAAGAAAATCACCTGACTGTGCTGGATTCCATATTTAGAGCAGGACTGCGTTCTGTTTTCCTTCTAAAGTTACAATCTTTGGCTATAAATCCTGTCTGGGCACAGAATCTATTACATATGGTCACTCCTCATGATTTACTTTTCTTTTTTGAAGATGGGCCCAGGAGTTTCTCAATGAACAGAATAAAGGTTTGGATGTTCTGGTGGAATACCTGTCCTACGCACAAAGTGACAGCTCGTGAGTACTAAGCAGACATGAATGCTATTTTAGAATCGGTCTGAGTTTCGAAACTTAATTGTGCTGTTATAGATTGTGTTAAAAAGATGTCTATTTTTAAGGTTTGAGGTTGAGGGTATAGAAAATGGTGGCAGCCTGTCAGACAGAGGAAAATCAGCAGAAAGGTCAATGGAAGACTTGACCAAGAGCTCCAGCAGCCATCAGTCACATGGGATGACCAGAGCGGCTCGTGCACTGACTGTAAGGTAAGGAACTCGAGACTTGAAAGGTTACTGAGATACAGTAGCTTTAAGAAACAGCAATATGGTTTCAGAGAAGTTGCACAGTTCAAATGCCTTTGAATGAAGAATGAACTTTGAACATAAGCAGCTCTACACACTGTCAAAAAATAGACTCATGCAAAGCAGAAGTGGTGTGAAAACTCCACGAACTTCTGCGGTACTGATAAGCACCACAGTGGTTTCCACTGCTGTGAGAACTGTGCCATGCTACACCTCTCTTTCTTTTAAGAAGTTGTCGAAGTATAAATATTTAGGACTGAATTTGAGAAAATCTGTGAGCCCAGAAATAGAAATACTCTCAAATAAAGTGACAGCTCTAACTGATATATAAGTAAGAGCTTATAAGATTATAACTCTAAAATATGAAACATAGGTTTAGGTTTAGTAACTTAACTGATACAGTGCCACAGCATAGCCTCCTCTTAAAAAAGATAACCATTGACATTCTCGTGCTCTCATTCATTCAGATCCCCTCACATGGTCATCCAACTGTTTGTTAGTAAAGTTAGTTCGTCTTTTATCCTTTATCTTCATTCCATGTTGTGCTACATAGCATCTGTCAAACACAGTGACTGTCCAAAACCCTAGAAGTCAAAGCTACAAGTATCTCACTGCATATCTTACCATATGTATATGCATACAGGAGATTCTCTTCCCTCAAACATGTATTCCAACATGTATTATTGCTTCACAGAATAAGCTCCACTCTGGTAAACAAGATACATAAGAAGTCCCACATAAACAACCAGAGAGATGATGTACATGTGTGCATAATGTGCCTGCGAGCCATCATGAACTATCAGGTAAAGCTTTAGCACACAGTCTAATAAAGTCACTTAATTCCTATGCTGTCTTTAAAATGGATTATCACAGTATATGACATGTTTTCTGGGTTGTCAAAAAAAACCCAGTTCTTGTTTCTAGCACATTTGAACAGCTGTTTATGTATCTTCCGTCTGCTTTTAGTCTGGTTTTAATTTGGTGATGACTCACCCACGCTGCGTGAATGAGATCACCCTCAGTCTCAACAGCAGGAATCCCAGGTGAGCGCATTTGTCTGTGAGATAAAGTGTGTTAAGTGTCTGCATCCACATCTCACCCATCCTCCTCTGTCGTGGCAGGACCAAAGCTCTTGTTTTGGAGCTGCTGGCTGCCGTCTGTCTCGTCCGAGGAGGACACGACATCATTCTCTCTGCCTTTGACAACTTTAAAGAGGTGAAATTATTTTTGTTCAGGCAATTTCCTCGTATTCCAAGAGCCTTATTTGACTTTGACTGTTCAGGCATCTAATTACTTCAGACTTCCCCTCTTTCATTGCTCATCTTATGAGTAACAGTCTACTGCTCACATGCACTATGGTCGCAATTTTAGCACATGTCTAAAAGTCATGCATGCTTATGTTTAAGACTGAAATCACGTACCATACTGAGGTGCAGAATATACTCTCAGTATTAATGTTCTCTGAGGTGGGCTAACACATTTATAATCAGTTTATTTTTAATCCTCCCATATTCACAATAATAAAAATACATATTTAGCAAGCTTTTATTTTTTTTTTCAGGTGAGCAAAGAAAGGAACCGCTTTGAGAAGCTCATGGAGTACTTCATCAATGATGACAACAACATTGACTTCATGGTAGGTACCACAGCCACTGGATGCAGATTCACCAAGAGACCGTGCGCATGAACGACATTTAACTCTCATTGTTTCTACCCAAAGGTTGCCTGCATGCAGTTCATAAACATTGTGGTCCATTCAGTGGAGAACATGAACTTCCGTGTCCATCTACAATATGAGTTCACTCACCTTGGATTAGACAAGTATCTAGAGGTGTGGATATTTTTTTTAAAGTCCCTCATATGACCAGAAAAGCTACAACTAATAGAATAATATCTTTTGACACTGTATCTAAATTTGTCTAATCAACTTTTAAAATGGGCTGTGTTATTTCCAGATAAACAGATTCAGCTTCATGAGATTTTCTTAACTGGTGATTCTGCTTTGGTTTTAGGATTGAATAGTTGTCTCTCTGTGTTTGTCTGAAGTACAATAAGTGTTAAATGGAAGCACAGATGCTGACCTAGTTAACAGTTTGGTAGATAGCTATTAAGTGATAATGATATTCAGCGATTTTATTATATTTTTAGATTCACAAGAGGTCAATCACTTAACATCTTGTTAATTTATTTAAAAAAGCCAAACAACTTTCATGACAGATACCATGTACTCTCGCTTTACAAGCTAACACTGCATGGAAAATATTAGCATTAACTGCTTTAATTTTACCAGAAGAAGCCTTGCCAGTTCAGCTGGCAAGTTGGCGTAATCATTTATTCCTTTACTCTCCAAGAGCTGTCCCCAGCAATAGAAAGCTCGTCTGTGGGACTTGTTTTGCTGATTTTATCATTTATTTTCTTTGCAACCAGACATAGTTTTTTTTTTCGGAACTTCATGCTGGTGATGATAAGGTTGCCTGAATCATTGTTTGCCATCCAGTTCACTAGAATGCCTGTCCTTTTACAATCTGCTTCTTTGTTGGCGTTTCCACACCCCCTCATGTTAACTGGAGGTGACACTGACTTGCTACACCATCTTGTGGTACAAAGGGGTATTAGTGAAAGCATGCACCAGGCCTATGGAAGTTTAACTTATGTGCACTGTGTTGGAGAAAGAATTCATAGGGGATTTCTTTGCTTTTAATTTATAATGTCTCTTGCTAACAACTTCAAGCCTATAGTGAGGAAGAAAAATACTTTAATATAGCATTTAAATATTCACTTTTCTGATAAATTTACAACTTCAAGTATCCAGATGTTCAATTCCAATGCCCACTTTCTTCCTCTTTTACTCAGCTGTCGCCTCTTCATCCTGAATGACTCTACTTATACTTTTACTCTACTTTTTTGTCACACACTCACTTCCTCACTTCACAGTTAAGGGAAATGTATTCCAAATGACGTAGCGTTTCTTTGATTTAAAAAAAAAAGTATAATTAATGCTAATATTAAGATAAAAGGCATAGTGTTTTCTGACATTAAGACATTAAATTTAGCATTAAAACCTAATGTTTCATTGTCATAATTTAAAAAAAAAAATAGAATCATGTTCTGTAATATTTTGTAAGTGGTAATTTATTCCTATTATGTACCAATAGTGTGTATCTTTGTGTATTAGACTCTGAAGCTAACAGAGAGCGAGAAGCTGCAGGTCCAGATCCAGGCCTACTTGGACAATGTGTTAGATGTGGGAGCTCTGCTGGAGGATGCTGAGAACAGAGGAGGGGTGCTGGAGCATGTGGACGAATTACAGGAGCACAACGTTCAGGTTGGCATAAAAAGAAAGAAAGAAAGAAAGAGAAGAATCTGAGTGAATAAACAGAGGCAATGTTGCTGCACATTACGTGAAATCATGCTGAAGCAGTGTTGCTTGTGTGGTGTTGCAGCTGAGTGTACGGCTTCAGGAGATTGAGAACCAGACTGGAGAGAGAATAACTGAACTGGAGACTCAGCTTATGCAGGCCACAAAGGAGGCTGAGCTGCTCAAAGTAAGTGCTGCCTTCGAGTTAGCCAAGGAACATATGTAATCGTTACACAGATTGTTTAAATAAGGTTAAAAGGATGTAAAAAAGAAAAGAAAAAATAAGGACTTGTTGAATAAATGTCAAAATTACTTGTTTTTGCCATGGTATGGGCATAACCCTGAGCATGGTAATGCCAGGTGGTCTCCCCCCTTTATTTCAAACTACAATATCAGCTTAATAACAGCTACAGGAGAAAATGACAAAATGTATGAAATGGTGATCATTTTTTATTTAACAGCAGTATATGGCTGATACTTTATTTTGCCCAGTAGTTATGACTGGAAAACTAAAGCCCATCATTGAATTTGGATTTAGAATAAGTCAAAAGAAAATATGATGGCATAAAACCATATAGCAAACTGTCTTTTAAGTTTTTGTCACTATTTTTTAAGGTTTAATCCAAAAGTATTCAATTAAACTTGACCATGCTACAACTCTGCGCACTTGTCCCTTGTAGGAAAGCCTGCGAGAGTCATGTTCCCAGGTTAGCACTTTGCAGCAGAGAGAAAGAGAGCGTGAGCTGGACAGGGAGAGGGAGAAGGACAGGGAGCGGCTGGGTATCACTGGCCCTCAGGGACCTTCAGAGCTAGAGCAGAAGATCCAGGAGCTGCAGGACAAAGGGCTAATCCGAGTGGGACGCACAGCCTCAGGAAGTCTGGACGTCCAAGTCATACCTGTCACAGTCGTTGAATACATTCAAAGCCCGGCCCCAGCCAACCAAGCCAGCCCTCCAGACTCTGCTGAGTTAGCCTCCCCATCATCTAGCATCCCTTCGCCACCGCCTCCCCCTCCAGGTGGCTCAGAGCAGACTGTCTCTCCACCTCCACCGCCTCCACCACCTCCATCTCTACCAGGAGGTCCTGTACCACCGCCACCACCCCCTCCTCCTCCTCCACCTCCTGGCTCTGCAGCTGCCCCCCACCTCCACCTCCTCTCCCTGGTGCTGGTCCCCCACCTCCTCCTCCACCCCCTGGAGCTGGCCCTCCACCCCCACCTCCCCCACCTGGTGGTGGACCACCACCGCCTCCTGGAGCACCATCTACAGACTCTGGTGAGGAGAATGATGAATACCCCCTCCCCCCAAAAAAGAAACATGCTGAAAGAAAAGTGTTCACCATTCCTCTTGTTTTTCTATTTTCTCAGGGGCTAAGAACAGGAAGCCTATTCAGACCAAGTTCAGGATGCCTCTGTTGAACTGGCAGGCATTAAAACCAAACCAAGTGACAGGCACAGTCTTCAACGAGCTAGATGATGAGCAAGTCTTGGGGGTAAGAATATGCTTTCTGCATTTTTTACATACAGCAGAAATTATATCCTGAAAGAAAATGAAATTCTAATGTGAGCACGTTCCCTGGCTCTTTTTTGTCTACCTCAGGAGTTGAATATGGAAATGTTTGAGGAACATTTCAAAACTAGGGCCCAGGGTAACCCAGCTGACCTGTCCAAGGTTAAGAAGAAGATGGCCTCGAAAGCCCCCACCAAGACATCTTTGATTGATGGCAATAAAGCCAAAAATCTGGCCATCACTCTACGCAAGGGGGGAATGAGCCCGGCCAATATCTGCACAGCCATAGAAATGTACGTGCTTACTTTTGCTTTACTGACCTTCAGCAGATGCTTTTGCCATAATGGCATATTCTGTTCCTTCCTTCCTGCCTCTTACACTGTTTATTGCCTACACTAACTCTAACCCTTGTTTGTACAGGTATGACCAGCAATCTTTGTCCATAGACTTCCTGGAACTGCTCGAACCATTCATACCATCAGATTTTGAGATGAAGCTTCTTGCTAACTATGAGAAAGATGGCCGTCCACTGGATGAGCTGACCGACGAAGACCAATTTATTTTACGCTTTGGGAAGATTCCTCGTCTCAACCAGCGAATAAACACTCTGACTTTCATGGGCAACTTCCCAGACAGCGTGAAACGGCTGCAGCCGGTCAGTCTGTTAAATGCTTTGTAACTTGGGCTGAAAGGGATTATAAACACATACTGATTCTTTTTTTTTTAACTCCGTCCACAGCAACTGAACTCCATCATTTCTGCATCCATGTCTCTCAAGTCTTCAACCAAACTAAAAAAGATCCTAGAGGTAAGTAAAGCAGTATGAATGCTAATGAGGCATCTAACTGTAAGATTTGGTTCTCTTAACCCATTTATTTCCTTTCAGATTGTTCTTGCATTTGGTAACTACATGAACAGCAGTAAAAGAGGTGCAGCTTGTGGTTTCAGACTGCAGAGTCTGGATCTTGTAAGTAGTGTTTTTTTTAAATTTTATTTTGTTTGCTTTTCAATTTATGGAAGCTTAATTACATTTTTCACCATCTTCACATTTCAGCTGTTGGAGACCAAATCCACTGACCGCTCACAGACGTTACTTCAATTCATCACCAATATTATCCAGGAAAAATACCCAGAATTGGTCAACTTCCACACCGAGCTACACTTTGTAGACAAGGCAGGCCTTGGTACATGCGCACACTCAGGCGGCCCAATCAACCTTCTTTTTAATTTGATAAAAAGTTTAAACTCACTTCTGTTTCTTTGCCAGTCTCTCTTGACAGCATTCTTCAAGATATCCGCTCTCTAGAGCGAGGAATGGAGATGACCAAAAAGGAGTTCCTGGTGCAGGATGACAGCCCGGTGTTGAAGGAATTCATTAAAACAAATAGTGAACAGTTGGACACTTTAATCAAAGATGGCAAGACAGCGCAGGTTTGTCTGTAATTCTTATCAAGCTCTCAACTCTAAATAATGTCTCATCATATTCTGAAACATATTCATCTGCTGTTCTGTGTTCAGGAGGCTTACGGCTCTGTGGTGGAGTACTTCGGAGAGAATCCCAAAACCACGCAGCCCTCAATGTTTTTCCCCATGTTTGGGCGCTTCATAAAGGCCTATAAAGTGAGTTTCTGTGGTAGCTTTCTGATATTTGTCCTTTATAACTCATCAGCTATATTTTAATTCTCTGTCCCTTGTCTGAATGCAGACGGCACAGCAGGAGATTGAACAGAAGAAGAAAATGGAGAGCGAGAGCCGTGAGGTTAAAGAGTCACCATCTCCAACCAAGGCTGGATCACAAAAGGTAAGAAACTATACACACTGCTAGTGTGTAGTCATCTGTAGGGTTTTTTTTAAAGCCTATATTAAATAAAATTGTCTAAAACATGAGTCATTCAGAAATGTGCTTCAAAATATTCTTTAACTTTGTGATTTCTAAAGGGCCCAATGATGCCTAAGATGCCCCAGATGGACCTGATTGCAGAGCTGAAGAAGAGGCAGGTGAAACCGCCAGTACGCGAGGGGAAGGACGGCGCACTGGAGGACATCATCACAGGTACAGTAACATGATGCTTCTTGCTTGTGAATCAGTTTTAGTTTGTCTGCTGCAGTATTTGATGTTTAAATGAAGGGGAAATTCCACCCTCACGTTCATGCACGTCTGTCTTTGTTTTTCATTAGATCTGAGGAACTCGCCATACAGGCGGGCAGATGGTCGTCGGCCAGCCCAGCGCCAGGACACTTAAGCCAGTTTTTTCTTTTCTTTACAAATTTCCTTTTGTTAAAAAACTGTAACTGGAATCACTCATTAAAATTCAAGCAGAAGACAAGTTTTAAACGTTCTGTATATACAATTTTGTTACAATTAGCCATATGGCAGTGTGTATTAACGACATATTAGTGTCATTTTGCTCTGTAAATATAAAGTTGGAAATATTTTAATAATAAACAGTCCATAAACTTTAATTGAAATGTTACAAAACATAACCATTTAAGTATTTCTAATGGCTTTGTATTAAACTTGTATTACTGATACTTTGTTTTCAAAATAAACCATTGTTTAACCATTTTGACCATAGTCTCAGAGCTCTGTGATTACTGGATCTGTCATATAATGCAATATTTGATATTAGGTTGAGCAGGCAAACCATATGCAACAGGACTATTGCAGAGGCTTCTTCTGAACCCACTCAGGGGCATTTGCTACCTGTCTTCCCTTTCTCCCAGCTTTCCTGTCATAATAAAGGCTAAAAAGCTTCACTTGCTGACAAGTCAGTTTAAAGCAAGATCAGACACTACGACTGTACAAGAGAGCTGCACTTTATTTGACACACAATCACAGCAACTTATGTACAAAAGAAGGCAGGTTCAACTGCCTGCTGTCTTCTCACAGGAAAAACACACACATTTCTCACAGAATATCATGGCATCCACACTGATAAATTAGTATCTCCAGTATCAGTAGGCTTTTAAATTTATATATCATTATATCATAGATCTATTTTCTGTATTATTTTTGTTCTTATATCACACTACTCTACAAATGGGAGAGTTACTCTGTGGAAAGAGGACACCATCACTGGTGACTTCTCTGGTTGGGGTGCGTTCAAGCATTCCTGACTCCTTTTCGCACTCTCAGCCACTATCATCATTGTCACATAACGTCACAGTAAGACTGAACATGCCCGTGTCACACATACCAAAATAATGTCTCATCCTTCATGTTTGTAATCCTATAACATAGAACCCTTCTCTGCTTTATTCTCACTTTCTTGAGAAAAACATGTAGACAACATTTTTTTTTTTTTAAATCACCGTGCGATTGCTTGAGACTATACATGCATTGTTTTGTATATACCTTTGTACCCATCGTCATAGTTTATTATTAAAACATCTTCTTTTGGACATAACAATTTGTTGAACTCGCTAGGAATGACTTGGCCTATTTACAAGTCAATTTTGTTTTTCTACTTTTGATGCCAAGAGTTTGGAACATCCACACATTCATGTAAAAATCTCATATACATACTATAGAATGTAGATTCATTATATTTAAAAAAAGATACAATGGCAAAAGAAAAGATAAAAGGTTAAATTCATAAACTCCACATAATTCCCTTATTAATCCAACTTTCTGTTTTTTTTACATTTATGGTTTAGCATAACTGCTACGTAAAGCCACTCAGAGGAACAGGTGGAGCAATATAAGCAACAAAAATGAGCTTCCACCTGCCTGAATCTTTCTGTGCTGAGGATCCACATTCCTGCCATCCCTGTTCACAGGCAAGCATGACACAGAGATAAATTAAAGCCAAGTAATATTCCTTCTTTTTTCAAAGCAGCAAGGCCTTGTATGACGCTTTCAGGCCCACAAACTCACAGTTACTACAACATCTGTTTCCGACCATCTCCAGTATCATTAATACCAGCTCAATCATCACGACACAGAATGGGGAGAAACGAAAAAATTAAATTAAAAATAAAACAGAAACTGATCACAGTTACAGAAAAAAGTACCCTTCCCAAAATAAAACAACAGTAGCAAAATAAGCCCAACACACAGGCACTGGTCCAGCCTCTTATATCTTAAAGTGACCTTTCACATAAAGAGGCAAAGGTGTACACGAGCTGGACAAGTATTTTCAGGGAAAAGCTTTTTTTGTGTGTTTTTTTTTTACAAATTAAAATTACATAAAATCTAACTTGGTGTTCGTAAAGAAAAATTTAGAATTTAAAAATGAACTAACTTCAGAGTATATTACAGAGGCTAAGTCTTATCTATACAGAGATTTTAAACAAATATAAAAATGTTCTGCATATGAATAAATAATCTCAGTGTGAAATGCAATATCTCTCAATGAATTAAAAAAAGAAAAATCTGTACAAAATGGTCACTAATATATAAAACAGAAGAGATGATGACATTTTACAGTATATAATTTAATCTAGGCCTATATATATATATTTATATATATATATATATCACATTTTCTTCACAATTATAATATCATACACAAACATCTCACTTAGATATATTTATATATGTATATTTCTTCTATGTTTCATTTCAAGTTTGAGTTTTTCTGATTGCCAGAGGCATCCACTGTGAGTTTTTTTTGACATGCCCTCTAAACCTCCAGCCATGTTGAAATCACAGCCCACTAACACTTGTCTTGAAAAAAAAAAAGAAGTCCAGAGAGCACTGTCACGCAATTCTGGGAGGGTTTCATTTCAGACTTTACTTGGGGGAAAGCAGCCAAGCGTGCATGCTTCCTCCCCATTGCTCACCAGACGCAAATGCAGCAAATTTAACTTGGAGAGTTATGGATTTGAGTGTGGAACAGCATGAGTAAGTGAATTTCTTTCATTTGACTTCACTCAATATGAAACCCGGGGCTTGAACCTGCCTGGCAGAGCTACAGAGCACCCAGGGGTGAGACTTAATTCGCTGTGCTGCGAGCTTGCAGTTGTGCACACTGTTAGAGCTGGGGAGTGTTTAGTCAAATGCCACTGCTGCAACCTGATGCACTGCA
Source organism: Oreochromis niloticus (assembly GCF_001858045.2). Lineage (NCBI taxonomy): Eukaryota > Metazoa > Chordata > Actinopteri > Cichliformes > Cichlidae > Oreochromis > Oreochromis niloticus. The sequence continues at coordinate 25,980,376 of NC_031969.2, read as the reverse complement.
TTTCAAGTGCCGTTTTCTTTTATCTGCGAAAAATGGGAACAAACCAGTTCTCGCAGCTTCTTCTTTGGGTAAATGGGTTATTCTGTCATTGCTGCTGATGTACTACTGTAATACAAGATCATTTGGGGGGTTCTGGCAGGAGCAACGTCTTAGAGGCACTGGGAAAAACATGGTTATAGGTCCTTGTAGATAAGCAGGCAGGAGTATGTCAAAGGCAAAGAGCACTGCCTTGGTAAAATTGCAAGAGCGCTAATTATATATTGCACACATTGTTCATAATTGAGGCTCGTCAAACTTTGTTCTTGGATAACCTCAGCTAAGCACTTTTGACTTTCAGAGATCCTTCACACCAAAGACAATGCAAAGTGAAGAGGGCAGGGAAAGAAGTGCCCTCTGGCTGTCAGACCCTTCCTCTCATCTCTTTGGGTCTTTTATTTCACAAGCGCTCTCAATGGACACAGGACGAGTCAAAGCCGCCCTTATTAAAGTATCCTTCAAACACATGTCCCCAAACTAATCCCCTCTCCTAAAGCTGCCTACTCTTTGACATGAGCCCCTTTTCACATGTTTTAAACCTCAATGCCACAAAGCATCGATTTCACACAGTCATGCTGGAGAACCAGTGAGAAGAATCACTTTGTCGGTTACGGTGCATTCAGCTACTTCACCTCCCCAGCAGGCTGCCTCGAGGCAAACACACAGGACAGGCAGCTTCCAAAGAGGTTCCTCGTGCAGGGTTCACACTGACAGACCTTTGATGTGCTTGAAAATAATCCCAACTTGAGTTTCTATCATTGAGAAACACTGAAGGCCTTCATTCATAAAAGTTTCATGCTTCAAAATGCAGGTAATATAACCAAAGCGATACTTGGAATCTAATGTGTAGCATATCAAATGTATATGGGAATGCTTTGACCTTTGTGCTTGTCATAATTAACGAAAATTACAAAGTTAATTCTCATTAATTGGGTTAATTTTGTGTTTGACAGTCAACTGTGCTTGCTTTAAATTTCAATACTTTCCTCTTTAGGCTTTATGTGTCATCTGCTCATTTACAGAATGTGTTATATTTTACAATAAGGCCTAAACTTTGATGTGAGTAGTTTTGAACTACTATCCCAAAAGAAAGAATCTATCAGAGGGTGAGATCAGATTAAAATGGCATAATTTAAAAGTGCTCTTTATAAGTGGTGAAACAGATGTGACCTACGATGATTATTCACATGAGATTGGCTGAAAGAAAAAAAAATAGTTGAGTCTGTGCTGTACAGGTTGCTTTTTCAGGTGTGTGTGTGTGTGAGAGAGAGACTGTGTGTTTGTGTGTTGTTCTTCAGTGTGTGTGCTTAAGTCTTTGGGATGGGTTGTGATGTCAGGCTCTGTAATGCCAGAGCAACCTAGAAGATGCTACTGTGGAAACATCCTGATTGTCATAATTAACTAGTTAATACACACATATGAAAACCAACATTTGAATACAATTCATCGTTTGCACTTTTCCCTTCTGTTTGTGTAACCGTGCCTCTTTGTCGTTTCTTTAAAAAGACTTGTGCTATTTCAGGACTGCTGCCTTTTCTATATTCTTGTGAATGCACTGCAGTTTCCAGTTTTCCAATTAGACATCTACTTTAAATGTCCCTAATTGCTGATGCAAGTATTTCGTTTGTAGGGTTGTAAATATAGATTAAAATGCAAAATTAAATGAAAGCAGACTCCGAGACAGGAGGGGGGAACAATTGTGTAAGCTCAGTTTGTACAAACAGAGGGGAAAACATAGCACCAGTTTAGAGTTTAAAACAGGCGATTTAAAAAAAAGCCACAAATGCCCTTTTAACACTAAACAGCTTGAAACTTCATTCATCACCTTGGCCACCTTATGATTTTTTGAAATATTTTTTTGTTTTCCGAGTGGAATCACATTCAGTCAGGTGATGCAGGTAAGTCAAAACAATACTATCCTGAACACACACAACTACTGAACTCACTTGGTGATTATTGCAGCTCTTTTTTCTATATGATCAAAGTCACAGTCTAGATACTTCACTATGCCACTAACAACCCACTGAGAGAGGGTATGTGAGAATGGTGCTGTCAGCAAATACATCCAGACCACATCAGCTTATAGCAGGTAGCTGGTGGGAGGGGAGGCCTGTTTGTGCACTCTCTATCTGGGAAGGTGACAGAATGACTTTGTGGTAGAACTGCAGTAGAACTAAGGTACCGGATCAGAGTAGGAAACTTGTCCGTGAAGAAAACTGTGACTCCATTTACACTGTGGTAGACTGTGCAATAAAAGGAAAGAGAAAAAACAAGAAAAATTAAAAAATCTTATAAGAACTGGAATATAAAGAATATTGTTCCATAATGCAGCTAGTTCATCTTTATGGTTCATGATGTGATGGTTGTGGTTGAGAACTGTATCCAAAGTCCTTATCCTCCTCCTATTCATCACTTGTTGCCAGGGTAAAAGTCCTTTTTCACAGGCTTGCTGCCACCATCCTTGCACCTGTTGAGGCTGGAGCTGTCGAGGCTACGCCTGCTGGGCTTGAGAACTCCAGAGGAGAAGGCAAAGGAACCAAAGGTGGGAGAGGAGGGAGATAGGGATGGAGTCGGGGTGCTTGGCGAGGATGAAGAGGAGGAGGTAGCAGTTGGAGTAGGGGAGGAGGATTGGCTGCTGGGCAGGGGTAGGGAGGAGGCTCGCTGCTCACGTAGAAGGCGGTGATGACGAAGGGCGGAGGAAAGGAGCAAGGCCTCGGCGCTCAGGCCGGAAGCAGATAGGCTTGCCAAGAGGGCCTTTGCTTGGCTTGAGGAGGCTGTAAGTGCAGGCATCGCCCCCTCCTGGGGGTACTTCCTCAGACCAGGAACAAACGCTGCCGCAGGAGAGGCCACTCGGCCTGAAAAAATGCCCGTTTTGATACCAGAGAGGTATGGCTCAATGCTGCCACTGGTGCTGTAGGTCCCTTTCGCCTTCAGGTAGAATAGGGACACAGAAGACAGGAGGGAGCAGAGGAGGAATGTAAAGAGATGAGGTTTTCAGGGGTCGAAGGGAAAAATCATGAAAAATGAAAGTCTTAAAATTGGTTGTGGTTGGGTACTGTGCCCTGCAGCACCTTCCTTTACTATTACACTCAAACATTTCTGCACAAGCATGCTTGCACACGCACACACACACACGTGCGCTTACACAGACTGGGTGTCAGACCATATATCAGAGTAAACATTGGGGATATGAAAGTAGTTGATAAGGTACAGGGAGCACATGGTTGTGTGTATCTCTGGAGTCAGGTGAACAGGAGAAGAAGGAAACTGAAGAGGCTGGACACGGACAGGTTGCTCACTGCTGCAGGTTTTATAGGTAGGGTAGATGGGCAGGCCAGGAGGTGCAGGGCAGCACAGGTTCACACGGGGTGACGGGGTAGGTGAGGTTGCACCGCAGGAACAAGTGTCAGAAGAAACATGTAGTGAAGGGGAGGGGGAGTGAAAACAGAACAGGAAACAAACACAGGAGATTGTTATTCAGGTTGATATCAGACTGTGTGATGCAAGCCACGACAGAGGCTGCCATCTACACGTGATAAACAAAATGACTGATACCACTGAGAAGGTGCAACAGTGAAAGTGGGCAAATGACACTGTTGACCAGCTTTATTTTGACACTTGTTTTATTAATGTTGACTCATTAAAAATGTACACATCCTTTCAGTTCTTTTGTGTAATGCAGAAATGAGACAGTAGATGGCACTGTTTCAACAGTAGATTGAGACTTGTGGGTGATGCGTTTACAACATGTATTGGTCTGTCTTTGTCAAGCAGACTACATCTGAGAGAACAGTTTCTGTGTTTCATGTGCAAATCCATTTTAAAAAGTAAATACTCGCTTTTTAATATATGGCAAAAAATGTGTTTTTGTACTTTTCAGATGAAGCAACAGGAGAAAAGTTGATTTCTGCTGCTATAAAAGTTTTACTCTGTTTGTTTTGGGATTACGGGAATTAGTTCTGCTTGAAAAGACAGCAGGTGTGCTAGTCTAGACTGCACTGCTGGGAGGCTTTCATCTGCTCTGTTGCAGCTCCAGATCCTGGGCTGCCAACCGTTCCCAGAGAGCCGGGCTGTTCCTTCTGCTCAAGGAACTCTTCTCAAGCCTGGTGGACACATTTTTTTCTGGTCTGCGAGTGTGGGAGAGCACCCCTTCATCTCACGCACTCGGACCTGCCTGCCAAATGATAACCTCCATGGATAGTCCCTTACTAACCCCAACTCATGCCCAACACCTTTAACTAGCCTGCTTTACTGCCAGAAGTAATAAGTGGCCAAATGGGAAATGGAAATAGGGTTTTGCGGCGTGAAAGTGATTCACGTTGTCATGCCTTCCTTGATCTGTGCCAAAGCAAACGGAGAGAAATTGTGGCTTTGAACTGTCTGTTCTTATCCAACACATTGATTTGAAGGATCCTCATGCCTGAAATGGGCTAAGTATGTCTCAGTATAGCTTTATTGAGCAAGCAGCCCGAGTACAGCGGCACGAGGCGCTATATTTTAACACCTGCAAATACACATAAATAACACTAGAATTAAATCTAAAAAAGAAACTAATTCTCTGGGGAAAAAAAGCTACATTTTATACAGCTTTATTTGAAGGAACATTTTTGAGACTGTGGTAAGGTGTAGCAAGGCCATTACGAAAATCTGACTGGCCAACTTTATCCCTACCCCATAATCCTAATTTATGGTGATTGAAATGCCGCAATGTTCAATCAGTATTTTTTCTTGAAATGGCAGGACCCAAGTTTAACCAAAAAGTGGTACCAATTCATCTTTCCTTATCTTAAAAATTATAAACTATCCTTCCAGCTGGCTTTCAGTCATGACAAGTGAATGAACACCAGCTACCTTTCATGCCATCTGGAGGAAAGTGTCATTGTGCGGTAAAGATATTTAAATGTATTCAGATATTTAGGTCTATTTGTGTACTAGCTGGAGCAGGGGACAGCAGACCATCAGGAGACTCTGAAGTGCTGTCCTCGTTCCTTGGGTTCGGACCCTATTTAAAATGCCCCAGAAATGTCATTACGGTTTGGCAAGAAGAGACAAAAGAGAACAATCTAAAAACACCAAGGGGAAATGGAAGGAGGGGTAAAAGTTTGGGACCATTTAGGGAGCTATGAACAGCAGATGTTTAAGAGAATAGCCTATTTTACCTTGAGTTCGGCGCCAAGGAGAGAGATCACCCAAGGTGGGCACATCTGATTGTTAAAACAACAATATTTTTAAAAAATTAGCAGTGAGTTTGGTGGTGAAATGTTGATGGGAAGCACTGTGATTAACTGTAGTCATTGCCACATTTTACACGGTTCAAAAATATCAGCTAAACTTTAAGGTTTCATTAAATTAAAGAATACATCATATTTTTGGTTTTTTTAAGCAGCTGCAAGTTGAATTTCTCTTCAGAAAGATGACACACCAGATGTCACTGAGGGGTTTAAAAAAAAGATAGGTAAAGTAAAATGTAGATTGGGCAAAAGTTCTTAATTAGCTCTTAAAGGCAGTATGCAAATCAGCCAGCCGCCTTGATAATTTGATGAGATGAGCAGCAGATAATCAGCATGTTTTTTCCTGCCTAGTCTTTGCTCAGCTGTTTCATTATACTGAATTTAAAATGATTTAGTAGACAGATTTTGCCACATCCATCTTTAAACTAAATTATCAGGCTCTGCACCATTTTCATTTGACATTAAAGTTTTCAAAAATATGTATGGAGTTAATGATGCAAGGACATTCAGACAGACAGACAGACAGACAGATAAGTATCACTAGTATAGCCTTAATTTAATTATTCACCAATTTCAACTCTTCTTTTATAGTTTTGTTGCTGTTAAATCGGACCTTTTACAGTAAACACAGTGTGACAGCAAGTAGAGCAAAAACTGCGTTGCACCGATTAACCATCCATCTATTTTCTTCTGTATACATAGAACCTATGAAACCAAAGGGAGAACATGCAATCGCTACACAGAACAGGCGGTGGAACCCAGAACCTTCTTGCTGTGAGGCCACAATGCTAACCACAGAACCACCATGCTGCCCTGTTTACTGATTACATTATTACAATTAAAAAAACACTTTCATGTAGCTGTTCACTTTTCAACACGCAAAAAATCCATATGTAATTTATCCACATCGCAGCATGAACTGGTAATGGTAACCTCACTTATAGGGATTGTCACAGTGCATAACAAGAGCAAGGGGTCACAAGTCTGCCTCACAGCAAAATTTATTTCTGAGTTTCTTTTTCCTCCCTCGAGCTACGGCTCTTTGTTTTGTTGTATTAGATAAAAAGATAAAAAGATAATTCTTGTGCTAAATTTCCCCCTGGCAGCTTCCTCCCGCGGTCTAAAACATGCAGGTTAATTAGTGTTTCTAAATTGGCCAAAGGTGTAAATATTAATGGCTGTCTGTCGCTCTGTGTTAGCTTTCAAGTAGACTGGTGACATGTTCAGGGACTACATCACGTCTCTCCCGATGACAGCTGGGAGAGGCTCCAGCACCCCTGCAACCCTGAACTGCATGAAGAAAATAGATGGAAGGATAGATGGAAATTTTGGCTCTGTTAGGCAGTTGAAGAAGAATGTTGCCAATGTTTATGAAGGAAACTGAGCAGATAGGGAGGTAATGGTGCAGATGTCTGCGCAACTTTCATGATAGAGCTACTTTGTGACCAGTAGTAGAGGTCCAGATTACAAGTAGCCAGTGTTTATTTCCTCAATGATTGTTAACTGTGCATCAAAACTGTTGTCAAACTGCCAGTTTGCACATTTACACAAGCCCGTCTGTAAATGTTCATCCATGAGGATCGCCACCATTAATGAATGTAACAGGAGCTCAACTAGTGATCTTTAGAAGCATCGATATTTAGGACAAGTATCTGGCCAACTAACCTCTTTAGCCTTAAAGCAGCTAACAAACTATGGCAGCATTTTTAAAAATGGAGGCCTACCAACATTTTAACATCAATTTAATAAAGTGGCCAATTATTATATCAAGTGCACTTTTGCATCGAATAAATGTTTTTCGCTTGTCTTTATACAACACCTGGAAATGTACAAAGGGACTAGTAGTCCCTCGTCGTTAAAAATAATACAAAATAGAGTTATTGGCTATTGTAGCGCCTGCCACAGCTGACTCTTTATTCTCCCAGACTAAACCAGCTGGTTATTTGTTTCTCTTTGTTATTCATCACACAGTTGTGGTATGCTGCTACCCTTAACTGCTTGGCACCGACTTCCCACGCCGACAATTAGCTTTGAGTGTCCACCGTCCCTCGGAGGATAGCGCTTTCACTCGTACAGCATCTTTTCACAATGACTGTTTTGAAGTTTGTGGACAAAGAGACTGTGCTGCCTGTGAGTGTCATACTGAAATAATGGGATTAATTTTGCTTTCATTACACAAGTGTAGGCATCCACTCAGCTTCCAAATCTCAGGGAATGAGCGAGACTGACAGAGGAAGAGTGAAACGGAGAAAGGGCCAGCATGCATAAATTGCAGAGTAGAGAAAGCGGAAAGGGGAAGAAAAAGACATAAAGAAGAGGAAACCTGAAAGACTTTATGGTGGAAAGAGAACTGCCCTCTTCATACTGAATAATCAGTGATTGCCAGTGACTCAAGGGGTGATTATTACATGGCTCTGTAGAGATTCTTCTCAATCTTCTCTCAGTATGAGGCAACCAAAGCCCCCCATGTCTCAAGTCTCTGGCTGTCTGCCTAACGCATTCATTTTTCAATCTTTAAGACTGAATTTGTGTCTGAATGCTCTGTTAAATTCTGTGGGTTATGAAGGTTTAGGTGCACTTCACTGCTTCGGTTATTTTTCAAATTACATTGACATTAAGCCTTTTTCCCCTCCCGTGCACCGGCATGCTGTAAAAATCTTCTCTTGGCTTTACTTGACCGACATGCTCCAACAGTTCAATTTCCTTGCCTCTAGAGGCCATCTAGCATCCTTATGTCCAGTCTTTTGCCTTACTTTAAACCTCTAAAATGCCAGCATATTAGAAACTGAAAAAAGAATGAAAAGCCAGCTCTTAGGCATATGCATGACAACAAATACTTAGAGAGGGAGTTTATGAAGTTTTATAAATTAAACTCAAGCACTTTTAAGAGTTTCTTCATACCCAATTTTCTGTCAGACTTCAGAAAAAAGATGCAAGCACATCCATAATGCTAACACATGAAAACACTTTAATAGGTTTAAATTATATAATTAGAAGCCACTTAAGACTTTCAGACATGAAACACTGCTTAGGTAATTAAAGTGCTAATCCTTCATCACTCTAACCTGTGTGACATGCATCTCTCTGTGGGACAGTGCCTGCAGAAAATCCGTTGATCCAATTCATCATTCCCGTGATGATGAGCCTGTCACAATAATGTGGCATTAAAAAGTTTATGATTGTTGGCAAAACTGGCTTTGAATTCAATTCATCACTTCTGCTGAATGTTAAGTTTGCATCTTGAATGTTACACAGACTGTAATACACAGAGGGCGAGGAAGGTATCATGCTGAAAGGTTGCAGTGGTTCTGCGGGGCACAGAAAGGATCAAGTGGCAGTGAAGAGTGGTAGTTAAGGCCTATTTAATCTTGATCTGGTGCAGAGTGGATTAGGTGAATGGATGCGCACACACTTGCTTTCAAGAAAATAACTCTGAACGAAGGCTTGCTGAAGTTGTTGGGGAGGTGGTGCAAACATTAACGCAAAATATGTCTCTATTTGAGGAACAAAGCAATTCAATTTGCTTAAACACAGAACAAAATCAATACTATCCTTTCTAGCTTGATTTTTGGTAGGCCCAGATTTTTGCACTCAAAGAAATATTTATGCCGAAAATGCTGATGTTAAGCAATTTGACTACATAAGTATAATGTAAAAGAGTACGTTTAACAGAATCTGGTCAAATTAAATGTACTTTATTGGTATACATTCAGTATATACGGCATTTTCCCCTAATAATTAAATACTTCAATAAATAAACCTTTGATTTTAAACATTTAATTTGCATTTTACTAAGAATGACAGCTTCATGTTTATAAAGGTGAAGAAAAACATTTCTCTTTGAACCTCTGGCAGTTTCAACTATAGTGACTCTGTGGGCATAAAGGCAGATAATGATCATTATTGTAATTTTCATGTTTTTTGTATCTTCATTTTGTACAAGCCTTCATTAAGTGCTTAAGATGGTTACACCTAATATGCCACTTGTCCATCATAGGGCTCATGCACAGACACTGCCAGATTAAGTTTGATTTGGCCTCAACAGTGCAAAACATAAAGGCAAATTGTACCTGTTGCTGGCCCTGGACCTTCATGAAGTCCTCTCTTTTGCCACTTTTAGTCTTTTCTGTGCTGTTTTGTTGCAGGTGCTTCAGTTTGGAGGCAGCTGAGGAGTGGAGAAACTTCCCGCCACCGGAATTAGTTCCTCCCTAAGAATAGAATAAACAAGAGAAGAACAGAGGAGAACCATTAATAACACTTTGTCACACAGCAGATGTCTGTAGATGTCACTTCCCCTCTACAGTGTCTTCAATTTAAGCCTCAGACACACATCTACTTACTACAGAGTTTGAGTCCAGCCTTTATCAAGTCTTTCTCTTGAGACTAATAAGGTTTTTAAGACCTCAGCTTATAGCTGGTATAAAATGGAACTATCCACTTCACAGAGTTTCACTATCTATCAGCAGAAGATGACAAAGACCAGAATATAGAAATGCGGCATCAAAACTGACGTTGCGTAGCTTAGCCTCACCACAGGATCCACGAGGCAGTGTGCTTAATGATCTTTCCTGCTGAGTTACTCTATTGACTCTCTCTAATACACAGAAAAACAAATACACATCCAGTCAAATTTCCATCCAACTGTGCCTCATCTGCACACAGAGACATTAGCTGAAAGGAAAACTAACAAAAGATTAACCCTAATATCAAATAGTCAGTTACCCCTACTACATTAAATCAGAGAAGAAAGACTTGTAACCACCTTCCTTCTGCGCCAAATCCTTTTTTAACGAGAAGCAGAATTTTAAAATTAGATCATAAAATTTGCAAGTAAACTTGCTGTTTGATGTGCTAATTAAAAACTAAACTCTAATGGGTTCTGAAAGTAGATTTCTTGTCAGTGTGAATTTGGTAAGTGTGCCAGCAAATGTTGGACAAGAGTTGGAAGAAGGGTCATGCTGAAATGATGAACGTGGTTGAAGTTGGAGTGATGAAATAATGTGTGAAGACTCTGTAATCCTCAGCCGTGCCCATGGGAATGCTTTCTGGCTCTACATCAGAGGGCTAAAACTCACCATGACAGTGTGACTGTCAAGTATTGCAGCCCTGCCCTGAGTGGTAGGCTACAATCAGAGCAACGGGGAGTGCTACGTAAGCTGTCAAGACCTCTCAGAGAAGTGGCAGCTGACACAGGAATGCTTTTGATAATTACTAATCTTTTGTTGTGTAGCGGTCAGCTGGAGGTGAGCTAAAGCCAGGCCACTGACAACATCTGGTAATAGAGTTGAGCACATGGTCAGTACATATTAATGTGAAGTATATTAGAAGTGATACTAGGCTTTGGTAAGAAATCTTTTGTTTTTTAAACTTATTAGATTGAATTTTCTCTTTGTAGTTTTATCTCGTTAACTGAAAGCAGCTAAACAGTTTAAATGACTCTGTTTATGTCCTTATGATTAAACATTTTGGGTCAGCTGTTTACATGGATTGTAAATTTATGTGGATGGATGAATACGCACTTAATCAAAACAATGTCGCAAAAGTGCTGCATCTGCATTTGTCAGTGGCTCTTTTATCTGTGACGCGTGTCTGAATAGCTCCCCGAGAAAGGATTTCTCACATCAGTTTAGGGCAGAAGTTGCTGTAAATGTGCTATTCTCAATTCCTTGCATTGAAATGATTTGAAAGGGCAGCAATTAAATTCAACTTATTAAAAAGGTTACGAGCCTCGTTCTGTTTATTGTGCTTGAGGTGTTCATATGGGGAACTTCTACTGTGTATGATCTTTTAAAGTGAACATTCACAGAACAGATATATTAGGCTCCATTTAGGGATAACCACTGTAATGTGTGCAACAGGCCCGTTTTTATAAAAGCCATTCTGACTTGTCACAGCAGGGCATTTAAGTAGGCCAACATGAACAATACCGGGACCTGGCCCATGTACATGGAACAGATTCTTAATCTCATTAATAATGTCTCTGTTTACCTTGCAATGACACATCAAAACAGCTGCTGCAAAAAGAGCATAATGTACAACAAAATGATCCTGGATAATGGAAGATACAGCTTAATGTAAATATGTCCTCATGCTACCTTTTAATAAAGCATAACCGCAGTTGTATTGCTTTATGCGTAAAATGATTAGTGAGGAAAAGAGAGTTGAATTTCAGGGCAGAACTAAGATAAGAAATTAAATTAATTAGATTGTACTAACCAGTAAAGAGCAGAAAAGGAGAAGAGGAAAATGCATTTATTTTTTATTGCCTCTTGGTGTAACAAAAGGCAAAATTAGCTAGACTCACAGACAGATAGGAGATACCAGGACAGATCAATAAAAAACAATTAACAACTCTGAGCTCAGCAGGAGAGCAGCCCCAGCACTAATCACAGAACAGACAAGTAGGTAGGAAGTCTGCTGTCTGTCCCCTCTGCACGGTTTCGATTTCAAATACAGTCGCATGCCGGTTTAATCAGGGAGCAGACATCAGAAGCAGGAAAGTGAATTTCCAACAGTCATCCACAGAGAAGAAGAGAAGAAAAAGGAGGATGCTGCTTCAGAGCAGGAATGGACACAGGAGGTGTAAGCAGTAAACCTGGATTGATGATGGACCCGAGGCGGACGGCTTGGGTGGGAGTGGTGGCTTCTTCGCCTCAGTTGGACTACCAGTCGTCGGTACAGGGCTACTGTTGATGACTGTCTGACTGTACAGCTGCTCTCTAGTAGCATGACCACTGATCTCTATCAATGTGTTTTCCAGCTCTCGAATAGTCTCCTCCAAGCTGTCCAGCCTCTTGTAGGTGGCGCGTCGGACATTTTCGGTCATTCTCCTCGGAGTGTCCGCAGAGCTAGTTGACCCATTACGGTTAAGAGTACTGCTTATTGAGCTCAGCTGTATCTCAGGTATTAACCTAATTTCAGGTTTGTGGTGAAATGTCAGCATGCTAGCCCCTGTCTCTATGCCTCTCCTCAGAGCCTCAGCTAGAGACATCTGCTGGCCTGGGGCATGGGAGAATTTTAATTCGAATGTCCCCATAAGGGAATACAGCAGTTCGTAGGCCTCTTTGACAGTTTTTTGTACCTTGAAGAGCACTAGCAGAGGCCGGTGACTCAGCTGAGTTTCAGACAGTTCCTTAGTCTGCGGTGAGATGATTAAAGTGTGAAGAACATCTCCTTTAGTCTCACTGAGCTCTTGGGCCTCAAGAGGAGACACCACTCTCATGTCCAGATCTGTCACCAGCAGGGCAACTTCCTGTTTGAATTCACTATCCGAACACTGTTCTCGCTGTGGAGGACTTTCAAATCCCCCTGAATGCTTTCTCCTTGAAATTATAGTCTTGCCGACTGAATGATGACCAGTCCAATCTTGTGATTGAGTCTCCTCCACAAGGTCATTCCCTAAATCTCTGACAGGATCCTCTGAGTTTGTGAGCGAAGCAGGACAGCACTCTGTCAACACGATGTGGGGGACAGGAGACAAGTGCCCTGCCTATAAATGAAGAAAGCACTTGAGGTTTAAATTTAAACACACTCCAAGCACAAACTTCAAGTGAGATTACAAACCATGGCATTAAAAACACCCAAGCACATCAGAAAGCATGAAAGAAGTATTATCACATCGTATCTAATACCTTTGTAGATAATGCTGTCAGGATGCTCAGTGTATATTCTTTACATACTGGCTCTCACACACAAAAACACATTATTTGCACTTATTATCAATAAGTGCAAATACCTGTTAAGGACTGATGACTTTTATAAACATATGTAAAAAGTTGTGTAACAGGTATAAATGGGAGGGATTAGAAAAATTGTTAATGAACGTACTCAGACTGAATCAAATTACTCACTGTCAGACAAACCTGACTCTTTCAGTTATTGCTTTGGGTTTGCAGCGCATTAACAGCAGAAACCTCTGTATAGCTCCTGCCCATATACACTAGATAAAAGTAAGCTTATAACCCCAGTTCCAAAAAAGTGTGGATGCTTTGTAAAATGGAAATAAAACCAGAAAGCAATGATTTGCAAATCCCAAAAGCAATGTATTTTTCTCAAAATTATTTAACCTGAAATAAAAAGGTGCAACAAAAGGCAGAAAAGAGCATCTTAGAGAGGCAGACCTCAGAAACAAAGGTGGGCAGAGGTTTACCAATCTACATAAAACTGGATTTAAAAAAAGGTGGAACATTTTCAGAATAATGTCCCTGAAAATAAAATGAAAGTCTTTAAATAGCTCAGCCTTTACAGTATTTCATCAAAGGATTTAGACAACCTGGAGAAATCTCTGTGCACAAAGCCAAAAATCAATATTGGATGCCCTCAGGTGGCATTCTCTGTGAATACAGTTCGCTGTGCTATCCACAGCAAACTGCATTCAAATGCAAGCGGAAGCTCTATGATGCAAAGAAGAAGCCAAATGTGAACATGATCCAAAAGAAAATGCCACTATCTTTTGGCCTAAGCTAATTTAAAATCGACTGAGGCAAAGTAGAAAACTGTTCTGTGGTCAAACAAATCAAAATTTGAAATTGGATTTGGAAAACATGGCTGCTGGATCCTCTGGACTAAAGAAAAGAGGAATCATCTGGCTTGTTATCAGAGTTTCGTTCAAAAGCCTGCATCTCTGATGGTATAATGGTGCATTATTGCCATGGAATCAGCAGTTTGCACATCTGGAAAGGGTAATACTGATTTTTAACGCACCAATACTACTTATTGTGCTCTACGCAGTTTGAGCACTCAAAGCATTTTCTTACTACATGCCTCATTTCCACACACATACAAGTGCTTTTTTCTAAGCCTAAACACTTTTTACCTAATGTTCACACACTCTTACTTTGATACTGCATTTATTTCAACAGTAAGGCTCATAGAGTCCGTGTGCTGAACTTGCCTGCTTGCAGTTCAAACATATTACAAACTGAAAATATTTGGCACATAACACAAATGAAAATACCACAAAGAAGACCCATGACTTCTGAGCAGCTAGAATCCTATATCAGACAACAATAAAACAATATTCGAGCAACTAGTCTACTCAGTTCCCAGATATATAAGCTTACATAGTTGCAAACGTTGCCCTGTCCTGACTTTTGAGACATGTTGCTGCCATCAAATTCCAAATTACTTTTTAATTTTTACCTTAAAGTTTTTTTGCACCTTTTTATTTCAGTTTTTATACAGTGTCCCAAGTTTTTTGGAACTGGTGATGTAGTTAATAATTCTTGTGTGTGGTAGCAGGCGCAGAAGTAAAGAGATGGAAACTTAGTAGGTAGATCACTCAGGGTAAGCCAAAGGGTTACCTCACTGCCTGAGGCCTCAGGGGCCCACAGGTCCAGTCTGGATGGGTGTAAACTTTTCATACTGCATGGGCTAACTAGCAGGGAAAGGGGAGCTGGCTTAGAGAGCCTGAGCGGGGCTCTCTCAAATAGCTGAGGAGGAAAAAAGAAAGTTACAAACTGTTATTATCTGCAAAATAAAAACACAGCAGCAGCTGAATTATCAAACTCAATTACTGTTGAGTCTTTACTCTATTCAGTTTCAGCAGGTCATCTCAAACACAGTCCAAGCAGCTATCAGGATCCATCTGTCTGGCTGTGATCTGTGAGCCCTGGGTGATGATGTGTGTGAGTGAGCAGTATGTGATCTTTGGGCTCTCACAGTGCCAGGGGCTGGGGACATATGGCACCTGCTGCTTGAACATGTGGTAATGAGGGTGAGCATATCTGAACAGACATTGTCTGTCTGTGTGCACACAAAGACTTGCTCCAAATTGTGGACGTAACATGAATACTAAAAACATTCCTTTTGTTTTTTTTTTCAATGAACAACAGACTATTGGGGATATTATTAACCTTGTGTTTTCTTTACCTCCAATTCGGCAGCAATTTTCTCCTCCTCTCCCTCCTCTTTCTCTTCAGAAGCCAGTGTGGGAGGTGTTGATGAAGGACGAGGGTTTTCGGACACGGTCCTCCTCAGTTTTATGTGAGGTTTCTGTCCCTCTGTCTCTTCAGATTCAGACTTCTAGAGCCACAAGAACAAAAAAGGGGAAGAACTTGTCCAAAGCTCAAATATATCTATAGGGGAATCTTAATATGATCATTTGTAGATTTAAGGATTAAAACACTGGAATTGTTCAATGCACTATTTTTTTCAGTTACCTTTATGCTTTTTCCAGGAATTAGTGGCTCCCCACTGCGAGTGGTCACTCCTGGAGATGAGGGGAAACTGCGTCTAGGCGGTGGAGGTGGAGGGGACTTGGAGGGTTTCTCTGTTCGATACCGAGGTACCGTAAGCTCATCTGAAAACACAGTAACATGTCATTAGAAACAATTATTAGATTATTAACACAGAATTTTTGAAACAATATCATGCCAACAAATCCAATTTAGCTTATGTATGGAGGAATAAAGGTGAGGCTTTTAAAAAATATGATCACTGTATCAACTGTAAAGGATGGTGGTGGTAGCTTCATGCTCTGGAGCTGTTTTGCTTCCAGTGGTACCAGCACATTGTACAAATCCACAGCTGGAGACAACTGGGTGTTCCAACAGGACGATGACCCCAAACACACATCAAAACTGGTTTTGTAGTGGATACAACAGGCTAACATTAAGCTTCTGGAATGGCCTTCCCAAATCTCTGAACTCATACATACTTGTTGATGGCTACCACAAGCATAAAGTTGAAGTGTAACTGTGGTGGAATTAAGGCACAGCGGGACCACAGATTGTACTTATGAGCCATTTATTTAGATCACATCACAACACACACCAACCCCTGAGTCCCCGTGTTTTAACTCGGCGGGCGCGATTAAGGATGCTGTGCAGGTGCGTCCACCCTCCCTGCATGGCACGGCAGACCACGCCCCACCACAGTAACTGTTAACCTTTTAAGAGACATTTAACCAAGTATTATTAGAGTGTTTCTATATAACTGAGTATGTATATTTAATCCTGACCCTGTGTGAGGGTCAAACATTCAAATTATTTTTTTTTATTTTATTAAGCCATTAAAGATGTATGCTCTTCAATCAATCTACCCTGGAAAAAGAACAATTAAAAGAAGTAATTAAAAGCCCCAAATTATTATGATATAAGCACAACTGTAAGTTTTAAACATGCAGTTTAATAAACTGATTAAACAACAGAGATTGTTTACTGAAGAATTAAAGATTGGATTCTTTAAAAAAAAATTAATTGGATGCTATGAAACAAAACTCCTTTCCTTGATTCTTGGCTGTCTAATTTGACATCGATCCATCATACTAATGCAGCCTGAGCCTCATCTCACCAGAGCCACGCCTGGACCCTCCCTCTTTCCCAGAAAGCTTGTGCTGGGGCTTGTTGGCACGGTGGTCTGGGGTCGCTGCCCCACTCTGGGGGGTCTGTGTTGATGGTGTGTTGGAGGAGGGCTTAATCTGCTTGGCAGCAAAATCCAAATCTGGAATAGCCTTCATTAGTTCAGCCTGGGTCTCTTCCAACAAACGGTTGATGTCCTGAGCACTGTACTGGGTTAGACTGGCCCGCTTCTCCTCCCAGTCCCGCTCTGCTGCCTGTGAAGTTGAGAGGTGGATATGAGCAGTGTATGAACACAAAACTATGGTCATGCCTCACTGGTTTACTGGTTTGCATCACAAAGTATTTACAGCAGATGGTGAAAAACGTGTAAATAAACAGCAGAAATAATCCCTACCAGTCGAACCTCCATGGACAAAGCTTTGTCAGCAGCAGCACGACGCTCAAGCTCTTCCAGAGCCTTGCCCTTGTGGGGAACAGGAGGATGATTATCCTTGTGAAGGCCGGATGGGTTGCCATGTCCACGGCTGAGGCTGGAGTGAGGGCTCCAATTGGACAAGCTGTTGCCTCCCCCGAGGTCATTGATGGCGAGCGGTGGGCTGGTGGGGATTTCAAAGTCTGCAAACTTTCGCAAGTCCTCGTTGTGCTTGGATGATGAACTAGTGAAGTCTTCATGCTTCTTCCATACTCCCTCATTTGCTTGTCTAGCAAGACAGAAGAAGAATTAATTAATCAACATTTTTAAATGTAACACAAACAACAAACTTGTATTATACAGATCTTGAAATGAAAAGGAATTGCAAATGCTAAAAAAAGATACAAAACAATAAACGCTGAAGGATAAAAACTTCCACTGCTACTGAATGCATTTGCCAACTTACTGTTACCCAAAAAGATGAAAGAATAGAGCAACATTAGATGAGCTCTTTTATCACTGAGATTAATTAAGCCTGAGAGTGAGGCGCTTTTTGGACACAGGGCTGATTAGGAGATAGACAATGGCATGCCGAAGGAAAAAGTCCTTCAAAGTCCTCTAGTCTATACTAACCGCACAATTAAAACTGTTATTCATGTGACTGAAAAGGACATTCATCAGTGTGACATTCAATAATGCCAATTAAGTACAACAATACTGGAAGCTTGACTACACACTTAAAGCTACTGCTTTTCTTCACACTTGATGGATTTAAATCACTTCTATATCTCTTAATGAACTCAGAACAACTCTGACTTAAAAAAAACAGCAAATGTTTAAGCATGAAAGTTTCTGATCTGGATCAACAACATTATCTAAGCAATTTTCTTGGTCAAAGGCCTCTCTCACTGCCTCGTTTTATGAAAATCCATAATGTTCTGCTGGCACACAAGCACATGGGGGTGAAAACATTATGCCTTTGGCACAGGTGGAAATGGAAAAACCGGGCTGACCGGAATTGATTACAAGTGTATACCGGTCAGTCAGTGTTGGACCTATTTAAGAGCTTTCAGATCATACTTAAGAGCTTAAGAATTTACTGGACAAGTGCTTCCTTGTCACTATTTAAAGGGTTATTAAAATCTCTAACTCGATATAAATACAGCTATTAGACTTTAATGTTGTTTTTTTAGTGGAATACAAACTACCAAGTAGGTATTGTTGTACTAGGTCATACTTGCGCATGGTAGCAAGGGTATCAGTTATAGTCTTGCATCGTTTTAACAGGGCATCAAGTCTGTGTGGCTCTTCCTTCAGGAATTTGACAGCTTCCACCTCCACCCGGAGCACCACCCGCATCTTGCTCTGCAGACCTGGGAATTGATCTTCAGGGGAAAGCAACAGATTAACACAGGGAGCCAACTGTGATCCCACAAAAAATATCTATTACATTTTATCCAAAATGTTTTGTGGTAGGCAACCATAACCTTTTTCAATTTAGGTAAATGGTCACTGAGTTCATTGAGACAATGAGTAATCTGAGGGTGATTAAGTGCTACAGATTGGCTGTTCGTGACTACAAGTTAGCCAGTGCATTGATGAGTAACTAGGGCATTATAAGGGCTGTGTTTTCCTTTTTGCGCCAGTGTACAGTGAAATCCACCAGAATGACTCACTTTTCAGCTCCGTGAGTGTTTCTCCCAGCTTTCTGAGAAGAGTGGCCTTCTCCTCCAGCTCCTGCACTGTCACCAGCTTGTGGTTGACAGACGACTCCTTCTGGATCTCCTCCACTGACTTCTCCAGGTCGCTGAGATGGAACAGACAGAAGGCTGAACACCAGGGATTCCTCCGCCACACTTAGATTCGACTGAATATTTATCTCAAAATCATAATATTCAAGTTTCAGCCATGCTTTTGCCAATAAACTGTCTCTCAATCAACTGGGAACTAGATCAACAGTTTGGGCAAGCTGAACTGGAGGAGGTACTGATTAGTTTTGGAAAGTTTCATGCAGCAACTGAGGTAAAAAAAAAAAACCCTTTTAAAATAGCTATATAATATAATGCCTTCAAGAAAACATAAACTACGCAAATATAAATTTGTTAAGCGCTAATGTTGAGTTGATCTAGTCTGGTCCTCAAGACATATGATGAATAAAATTTCAGTGTATAATTAATGAAAATAATTGGCTGCCACTAGCAAGGCAAAGTACCAGACATCGATTAGCAGGGATCATCTAACGGTTCAACTAATTATTCTGAAATCCAAGTGCAGAAACGAGTGACATTCAATAAGTCTTCTTCGACTCACAGAGTGATCCAGCAAATTTCAACACAGTGAAAATTTCCACATACAGGGCTGAAGCAGGTTATCTGATTATTAAATCTCAAGGTAGCTCTTTGGTCTCATTTTGCAGTCACTTTAATTAGTTGTTGGACAGTCGTGTACCTCAGATCTTAATAAGCATCTTGCTCTGTGCCGGGCTTAATTATAGCGACAGTTTTATCCTATCAGTGTGTTGTAAAAAAGACATGAATTTTTCTATGTCTGATTTGATTATAAAATACAAGTTAAAATACATCTTAAACTACACAAATGTCAACCAGTATTCACCTATAGCACAGATTGCATTCATAGATTCTTCTATATTTGGAAACCCCCTTTTTTAAAATTATTACTGGTTTCTATCATCAAGCATGCACTGCTCAACAACCGTTATACAATGCACTGCCAAGGAACAAATCATGTACTGTAACTGACTGGAGTTGCTGGATGATGAGCTCTTCCTCGTTGAGATACTTGAGTCTTTCTTCCTCCACCAGGAGGCGCTGCCTCTGGAGAGGATCCTCCTGCTTCCTCAGGGCATCAGTCACGCGCACATTCAGCTCCGCCTCTGTCCGCTTCAGCAGTGTTCGCACTGAGTCCTGGTTCTCTAGCTGCATGAAAAAAAGCCACACGTTAAAAACACAACATCACAGAAATACACATACGCTCAGCAAATATTTGGAAATTAGCTGTGGGAATGTTAGCCTTCTTGGTCTTTGGAGCATTGCTTGCTGGCGTTATGAAAGCTGCTATTTCATTTATCGCAAAATAATGTCACATTAAGGAGGAGAACTGGAGCTGACTAAGGCTTTACAAAAAACTTCAGCGATTTGCAACAACTGCACACCTTTTTCTACCTTGTCCTCTCGAGGTCAGGTTCTGTGGCATCTTTACTCCATGACCTTCCACATGAGAAGAACACTTAACTCTGTCCTTCAATGTATATTAATTTTCCAGTCAATATTAGTGAGTTTTAGCCTTCATGATGTAATGAACAATATATTCTTGAAACCGCTGTGAGATACAGCCAATACTTCACTTTCTGCTGTCTGTATTTGCATTAGCATGTGCACACAATATTGTTCTAAACACAGAGGGCTGAAATACCCTGAGGAAAATGAAACAGATGCACCAAGCATGAACTCCGCTTGCTTTGTGTTATGAAAGGAATATTCTACAGGACTATGCATGTAACACAACTCCCCAAGATGAAATCACCTAGTAAGCAAGAAAAATGAATAATTGATTATTCTTTTGTTCCAGGAAGTGAAGCAAGACAACAATATCGCTAACATTTATAATTACCCAGTATTCCCTGACATACTGCCAGCAGCAGTGATGTAGATGCATGAGGCCAAAAGCAATACAGTAACACATTAAAGAAAAATGTTTAATGCATCTAGAGAAATAGCATGCTCTGCTGCCTCTGTCTTGCTCAGTTGCCTGTCTCTCCTTTACCCTCTTGCATAATTCATTCACATGTAAAATTGAAGCTGTTGGCCATCGGCACGGGCAGCAATATAGGCCCAGGTGCAGAGGTCACACTCGGGCACACTGACACGCGAACAGCAAACTGTTCTCTCTTCGGTGCATCACAACCGTTGGTGTTTGGCTCGCCATCTCACTGTTTCGCTAGTTGAAAGCAGCCTTGCAACTGCTCTTACGGAACAAATAAAAGCACTACATGCCTATCATCTCTCACTTCCATTACTCAATTTTTCATCCCTTTTCCTGCAAGAAACTCCACTCCTCTGAAAGTGAGAGCATTTATCTCATCTCTTTCTAATTCCTCCTGCAGTAACCATGGCACCACTTCAAGCGGAGATAAATGAAACGCATACAGAAAGGACTTAATTTCCACATTTTGGTTAACTCTTCTTGTGGCTTTCTGTCTAATTCTGCATCTATCTCGACAGGTCTAAGGAGCGAAATGGAAAAAGACGCTCCAAACAAATGCTACTAGCACATCATTCACGCTGATCAAGATAATGCCAGTTCACTTCAGTAAAAAATGGGTTTATCTCAACCCAGAAACAGTGTCCTGGTTTCTCTAAATAATCTACTGAGCATACTGTCAACACTCTTCCTAAGGACTACTTCTTCAGTAGAAACTTGTTAATAACAACTGCTCACAAGACTGTGTAATATGCAGAGTCATCAGTAAAGTGTCTCAGGCAAGGCACGCTGCTGCTGATTTTTTAGAGCGTACATTTGCAAAGCCTTGAGCAACACATACAAATACAAATAACCATTTGCATGTTATTAGGGTAGAGGTGGGGGTGTTAATAATTGTTCACCTTTTCCAATTTGTTTTGATGAGTTATACCACTGTCACAATGAATTTACATTTAGAAATATTGCATTAATATCAGATGTCTTTGTTTCTTTTTATCCTTATTACATATTTATATGTATTTGTTTTTCTGTTGTGCAATAACAAGAATATAACTAACAAAAAAGATGAATGAAAACATTATTTTCCTCCATAGGGAGGAGGAATAGATGTGTCCAGATACATTTTATGTAGTTCTTACATAGTGGCATTCAGTACACAACCACAGAGAGCTCGGTTCACAAACACAGATTGCCATTTGCAGCTATGATAATCTTTTAGATGAGACAAGAAACATGAAATATAAACTCGAATATCAAAGGTATATTTAGAAAAACAAACGGTGTTTGTAGAGCTAGACAATAACCAGTTTTCTAATTCCGAAAGGACAAACCGATGAATAACTTTTAATCGTGAATATCAAATACCTGGATCTTGCGTAGCTGGTTGAGCTGTTTGCGCAGGTCGCTGGCGTTTTGCTGCAGACCGTGAAGATGGAGCTGCATCTGCAAGCGACCAACGCTGTTCACCTGGATTGAGTTAGAAGGTGGCGGCGGCATCAGAGCTAGAGGTGCCGACGGTGTATTTGCTGCCAATCACAGAGCAGGAAACGGGGGTCACCGGGAGGTCGTTGGGAAACAAAGCGGTTAGTTTGTTGGGTTATGCTCCGGTGAGAGTTGCAGCCAGCCAGCATGACACAGTAAAACAATAACACAAATACACACTTGCCATAAAGGCCCAAAGAAATTACATATACAGAAACTCTGGGCACACACACACAGAGGATATAGTGTGTGAATACAAAAAAGTCCCATATTCACAAAACTCTAATTGCCCAGTGGGAGAAATATGAGCTCATGCTATTAGTAACCCATAGAGAAGTGCAATTAGTCTATTCAGCAGTGACACACGGGGATAACCATGCTCTTATCTGAACATAGGCCTTTGTGAGTATGGCCATTGACCCACCAGATATTCTACCACACATATTCACACACCCTCACAAAGGAGTCTTCCACTGTGTGACAAACAAACCTCTGAAATTCGCAAAGGAATAACCAAGCAGAGATTTAAACAGTAGAGACAGAACAAGGGGAGTCTGCTTTCTGGGAAACCAACCAGGAGATAAATAGGAGAATATACACTGCCAGCTACCCAGCAACACCACACACCCATACAGAGGTCAGGGAGCAATGAGAAATGTCTGGAAGGAGTAAAAGGGCGATAGAGTAGGAGATGGAAACTACCTTTCTTCTTCTGTCGTCCGGCTGGAATATAGAAAGAGTGAGCCAGTTACCAAGAAATTAATGAGTAGCAGAGAGACAAAGAGGGAGAGGAAAGTTTAGATTTACAGAATGGTGATCCCGGAGAACATTTTATTGACTATAGCAGAGACAATGGCTGTGGTGATGGCATAAGTCTTCTGGCAGTGATCCAATGCATGAGGAAGCTTCAAAGACAACAGGGTTATAAAATTATGGAGAGACAGGGATGACTGTACAGTATCAAAGGGATGCATCCAGTATACCTATAGGCCTGCAAAAGCTGCAAAACTCCTGTCAGTATTTAACAAATTCTATGATTAAATATTTGTTTCTTATAGAGAATATCTAATATTTTGAAAAATACCTTTGAACACAAAATTGAATTTACATGCCGCCAGCAGAGACAGTCACAAGTGAAGGAATAAACCTTCCAGAGACTTCAAAGCTGTCTTATTTTCTCTTTCTGGAGGTTATGTTTACAATTTGGCATCTCAGTTTATTTAACACATTTCACGAGCTGTCACCAGGTATATTTTTCAATCTCTGACAGATCCGTTCTAGCATTTTG
Organism: Oreochromis niloticus; assembly: GCF_001858045.2. Taxonomy (NCBI): domain Eukaryota; kingdom Metazoa; phylum Chordata; class Actinopteri; order Cichliformes; family Cichlidae; genus Oreochromis; species Oreochromis niloticus. Next base: position 25,956,907 of record NC_031969.2, on the reverse strand, counting down.
CCTCTGCTTTCCTGTATTTGTACTTAGCAATGCAAAAAAACGTTGCTGTACAATCTCAAAAGAACCAAAGAGTAATTTTCTCATCTGACCGAGCTTTAACAATTCTATTAACCCGATTTGATGCTTGATTTGATGCTTAATTTTGATTATCAAATGATATATTAGACATTTGAAATTAAACTCTTCCACTTAAGAAGTGACAGAAAAGCAAAGACGGTCAAAGAGAAATAGAAAAAAGAGCTATGAATGAGGTGGAAATGTAATTTCTCAGAGAGTGTCCAAAGGGGCTTTAACACTGAACTCATTTGGTTCAATTAAAATAAACCCTGGCAAGTTTTCCTGTGTAATGCAGTTAGTTTTGGATAGCTAGAAGAAAAACTGTCCATGAGAATTATTATGACTTCATAAGCTAAATCTGCTGTTAGATTTGCAATGCTTATAATAAAAAATGCACAGCCAATGTAGGATCGCTGTTTACGATACATGGAAGTATTACCATATAACCTATCATATCACTGATTTATTAAAGATATTTCATCTGATTCAGTGTATTATGCACTATATTTGGCCCATTAACATGTCAATATACATTCCCACTAGAGCTAAAGTGAAATAAAATTCTTTGAATTCTGCTTGGGACGGGACACTCCATTACTGTATATGTAGATAAACATGTTTAAGTTCCAGGGTCAGACTGTATAACTACATATTCACATGTAGTTTGATAGCTAACACATTGTTTGAACACTGCTGGAATAGAACTAAAAGTTCCAAATAAACAATTACCAACTCTATATTTCTAAACTTGACTTCTTATCCACCCTCTTGTAAGAAAGTTACCAAGTTGGCATATATTAGTCTTAAACCAGGAAGTCACCGCCATTGCTAGTTTGGGTACATTCGGGTGCGTGCACAGGGAGCACAGCACAGCAAAGGAAGTGTTAGTAACGGTTGGGTTCACAGGTAACAATTACGCTGCTTTACTCACTTCCAGTGGCGGAGCCATCACTGTTGGTTTCGGTCTTCTCGCTGGAAGAGAAAGGTAATGGCCGTGAAAACTCCGTCCCTTGGTCTGGAGGGCAGCCCGCCATCATGCAGAGACGCAGCAGGCCACATCTGAGGATCAACGGCCACAGGGCAAGGCAATTACAGTGCTAACACTAGAAGCACCACTACTGGATACTATCAGACTGATTACATTAACAAGTTGTCACCTTGTTAATGAAGTCTACTGCATATGTGAGGGTAAAGTGCCCTGATAACAATGGTCAGTGTGAGGAATCAAAATCTCCTGAAAGACTCTAGTAGGTGTCTGTATTTATCAGTGCACTGATCAGCATTGTGCCCTGTGGCTAATGTTTAGTGCTCTGAATTTGTGCTGTGCTCACACGAGGTAATGCACCACTTCACAGCTATGGAGCTTATAATGGCTCTTATAATAGATAATTATCCTGTCGATCATCCTGTTTATGTGTCTAAACTAATGCTGTATCTGTGACTTTCAGAGGGTTAATGGGCTGTAATGGAGAGTCTTACGTGCTGTCACTGTCTGGTGCTCTGGTCAGCACACTCTGGACGAGGCCAGTCAGACTGGCTATCTGCTTCTCCATGGCCTCCATACGCTCCAGGCGATGATCCCTGCGAAAATAACAAACAGCACATCTGTGAAACAAAACACTGAACTCAACACAAACTAAGAGCTGAAAAAACACTTGGATTTGGTGCAAACAGAAAAATATTTGTTTTTAGGGATTTGAAATATGCAAATTTGAATAGGAGATTGTTAAACATGAATTAATAATATGTGTAAAATTTTATCAGGCAGAGAAATATGTAACATCGAGGGGTTTTTTTGTTTGTTTGCTTTTTTCCCCCTGATGCAGTGCATCAGAAGATACAACAAAATACATGAATAAAAACAGAAAAACACTGATTCTTACTGACCTGCTACTGTCAGAATCTTGCCCGGATAACGAAGACCCAAAACCAGATGTGGTGCGGCTGCCCTCTCCAGGTCCAGCTGTTATACACAGAGGGTCAGAACTGGAGCTGGGCCTGGATTTCGGGCTCTCCACAAACACAGAAGAAGAGGCAGAGTCCTTGCGGAAACTCTGTCTGACAGGTGAGGCTCTGGGTGTACTGGAATAAGAGTCCCTGTCCCTCAGCTGCATGTCAGGGATTTTCTGTGGGGATGAGGGTGGCATGCGAAATCCCATGCCCAGAGTGGCAGAAGAGTATGTGTCTGAGTATAGTGAACCTCCAGGCTTGTAGAGCGAGTCTTCCAGGTCTCCCTGGAGAGCAGCAGCTGAGTAGGTGCTGAGGGAGCGCACAGAGCCACGTCGGTACAGGCCAGCGGAAACAGGGAAGCTAAAGGGGTCTCCGATCGTAGCTAATGACTGGGTGGAGGCGATGCTGAGGCGGCCTTCGTGCATCAAGCTGTAGGGATCGGCATATAGCCCCTCATTTTTCATCAGTGCCATGTTTTTAGCAGAAACTTCTTCATCAGGCTTGACATCGCGGCGCTCCAGGATGGCACTAGGTGAAGGGGACAGACCTGCGTTGGCACCGTGGCCGGCCGAGGGATGGTGTGGGTGTCGGGGCTGATCATGTTGGGGATGGGATCCACCGAAGGATGGAGCGCGGCCCCCGCTGTAGGAGAGGCGTGAGCGGGAAGGAGACCCAGAGGATGCTGAGGCGGTGGAGGAAGGAAGCGTATTTAGGCGGCGAGTTGGGGAGGAGTCGCGGGAAGAGTACACCATTTCCCTCTGAAATGAACAAAGAGGGATGAGAGTTACCATGGAGACCAACAGATGAGTGTGCTGTGATTCCCATTATAATGACTATGACTATGACTTGGATCTGGCTGACACCAGACAAGCTGTCAGGATCTGCAGATGCCAAAATATGATGATAAATTTGTTAAACAACAAGACAAATTATTGGTCCAATGGAAGAGATCAGAGATGCTACCTGTGATTTTGTTTATTAGACTAATGATAAAAGGAAATAAAATTGATTGTGTCTACTCAAAATGGAAAGAATCTGCAGGCAACACAAGACCATGTAGTCTCAAATCAGTATATTTATCTACAGCAGGATGATAACATGATTCCAAAGCTCATTCAACCTGAACAGCTCTGAACATTTCTTCACTGAGCTCTTCTTCCCTGCCTTTTGTCTAGTATATTATTGTTAAACATGCCCCAGTGCTATTTTTCACTTCACCTCTGGCTGTGTTCTCCTGCTGCTAATTTACTCCTGTTGTGATTTTTCTAATTTCTGAACCTTTTAAATGTCAAATAGTCTGCTTTTCCTAGTCGCCTATCTACTTTTCTAACTTAAGTCATTCCTGTTTTCATTCATTCTCAGCATCTTAGCAAACAGTTTATTCCAGAGAATATATTATAAAAAGACAGAGCAATCTGTGAGGTTTAGCTTTTGTAACCAAGGATAGGTTCATTCATATACACTGAAAAACCATGGCACTAAAACTAAACCCAAACCAAACCCTTTTCATGGGGTACATAAAAACTATATGGACTTTATAGTTGCTAGCTTTTCCAACAGAAAAAAAAAAAACACTTATTTTTCTGGTTTCAAATAAGATGTGACGATTTAGGCCTTTGTCACACAGGCTTAGAGACCAGTTAATGACCCTTTGGCAACCTCTGGTCGCTGGAGAAAAATGTATATTCCCTGACCAGTTGACAGGTGGTTGCTGATTTTCAGTGGAAGAAATTGCCCGCAAAAGAGGTGGATGTACCAAGAATCGCCTAGCAAACACTAACTAACCACTGGTACTGAAACTTTAAAAAGTGCAATAGAAACTACATCCAGCCTGCAAAATTGGGGCTTTAGCAATAGATTTCACAGTGACCATGAACAACCACTGGCAACGAGTCAAGGAATACTTATTTTTCTAAATCAACTGTTGCCAACTGGTTGCCAGGTGGTCACCAGCTGGTCTTTGGGCCTATGTGGCTACTTGTTGATGTTTTTTGGTGTACACATACTGGTTGGCCACCCTTTCCCCTCTTTTTCCATGTCAATTTCTTGTATGAAATGTTTATGTAAACAAGCACAGTACATGCACTGAAATCATTTTTCATTTTCTGCTTGCATGGTTAACAGGAGTTGTATTCTTAGTATTTTGTGAATAATGCAGATTGTAAGCAGAGTTTTGTATAAAAAAAAACTAAAAAGAAGATCTCCCTCAGGCTCCCTTGATCTTTACTGAAGCAGAAATAGCTTTGAATGTTAAAATATGCTCATTTCACACAGGAACATTGTTCTCTGGTGTCTGCACAGCAACAGATGGCCTACTTGAAGATAAGAAAATACATTTCCAGGAGGAATACCTGTTAAATTACTAACCTGAATATACTGCAATAGCCTGTCAAAGTAACCACTGAAATAATAAAAATAATAAAAGAATGCACTGTTACCTTACCAAAAAGGCACCCCATTATGGTTTTCATTGACAGTTCAGTTGTCAAACTTGCCAGAGATCAGACAAGAATTGTTCTGTGAAATAGCAGAAAACAGGCTGGCCTTTTCACCTCCCAGCTCCATTCTGCTTACCCTCAAGTCTCCGTTGGCCAGGTGTGCGGCAGCGGGATAAGAAGCATAGATGGGTTCTTTGCGGTAAATCTTGATGATGCTGCGATCCTGAATGTCTCTGACATCCTCCAGCTCGTAGAAGACATTACGGGCCTCGTCCTTGATCAGGATGGCTGTGTTGGGTGACTTCAGCATACCTGCTGTCAACTTCTGAGGGAACATGTGCACGATGAGAGCATGCAGCGTATCCAGGCTGGTGAGCTCATGGGTGATGTGCACCCGACGCGTCTCATCTCCATATTGCAGAAACAGCACGCCTAAAAGAGAGCGACGAAGGAGAAGGTGGCTGAGTCAGAAGATGTTGGCTTTAGTGGATGGAGAGAACTAGCAGAGACATTTTGTTGGCTGCAACTGAAATGATACAAATGTTCTGACTCTTGGTATACGAAATCTAGATAACTTTTCTCATCAGATGTCAGCATGACTAATGGCTAAATGAGTACCAAACCCACTCTTATTTTCTTAATGTTAGATTAGGATTGTGAGAGCTAGTTGAGAATTCACAGATAATGCACAAAGATGCATGCACAGGCTGAATTTTTTGCAAGGTTTTCTTTTTGAGTATAAGTTGCACTACCTATGAATAATTAAACTCCCAAACATCCCAACTTCATAAAAAGCTTTCAGCAGATTCTGCAACGATCATGTAAATAAAGATGTGTTTGACGCCTGACTAACCTGAAAATTCATCTTCATACACCATGGGACAAACAAAAAGTCATACACCATGGGACAAACAAAAAAGAACAAACAAAGCAAAGAAAGACCAAGAGTTAAAAGTCAGGCAAAATTAAGTGTCAGTTAATACTGCAGACAAGTTGGGGAGAGAAGAAAACAAAGACATTCGTTAGTGTAGAGACAGGGGAGACAGGCAAGCCTGGTGTGCCACTTCTGCTTGAACTTCTTATTCAGGAATGTCCTAATCAGGTATAGCTCTTTAATTTTACACCCACTTCATTTACCTACGCAAGGTAACTCCACACCTTGCTCTTCATGAATCTGCACCACCTTCACATTAATCCTCTCTACACTCCCAAGGCCCTTTTGTTGTAAAACTGTCCTCGAATGTTCTGCTTTCACACAAGGATATTCTTAGTCCTGTACAGTATGAACTCTGTTACAGTTAAATGAAATGTCACTAAAATAACTATCCTAAGAAAAAAAAGATTATTTTTTTTATTCCATTCTAAAAACTACAAGACATTTTTGAGCTCACAGGGAGCGTACTGCGTCAACACTGAAAAACAAAGTCATACTTTATCAGGTTTGAGTGTTCTGTACATTTTTATAGCAGGTCAATTAGACTAAAGACTGTAAATTCGGTGTGAAAAAACACAATTCCTTCAATTCCTTGTAAGCACAGTGGTTCCCTTCACCAGCTACATGGAGTAAAGAGAAAGCTGCCTTGAGTCCAGCTGGTATGCAGTGATTTTAACCTGGAGATCGTAGCTTATTCTGGCTGGCTGAGCGGGACAGCGGCAGACTCTGGCGAAATCGGTTCATCCGGTTAAACCCAATGGGGATGTCGGCTTCTGACATGGTCTCCAAGGATTCAGCGGAGGCAAAAGACAGCTTGGCAGCCTGGTCGGCAAGACCAGACTGGGTAGACTGGGAGTGGCGTGGACTGCGGCTCTACAGAGAGAAAGGGGACAGAGTAATTTACTGTGAAGTGAAACTGAGGTGGAAAGAATGGATTGGACGGGGCCAGTGGTGTAAGAACAACTTGAAAACAGAAAGCGGGCACACAGTGAGACACCACACAATGAAACACCTAACAAGATTATTGAAGCCCTGGCAATAGTTAAGCTAGCAGCCATTTACAAAGAATTACTGGCGTCACAGTCTCTGACATTAGTTGAATGGTGGAGCAACAAAACATTATATAGCTGTACTCAGTTGGCACAAAACGCCAGGACATCAGCCTTTATGAATCACTTGTAAGGAGAAGTATTAAGCAGAAACTCAGAAAAAGTTAGTGAGACTTTGCACACCTCCCACACGCTCTCATCCAAACTTGTCCATTTGCAGCTACGAACTTTAAATGAATGCTTGTGGGATGGGAGGAGAAGCTCATGCAAATCCCAGGCTGTCACTGTGGGTTTATCCTGCTGGCCTATGCCCAGGCGTCTCTCACTGAAAGACTGTTAGCGCAGCTGGGGCTGAGCTCACTGAACTGTCTCTCTGATCCCCCACCGCTGCAGAGTCTCCTCCAGCTCAGAGGCTGCTGTAATGAGCTCCCAGAATGCTGTCTGCTCATTGTTTGGACGGCAAAAGCAAACGCATCTTTGGCCACAGTGTAGGAGCCATTCCTGTCTCATCCTCCTTGCACCACGAGCACAACACTCTTCTCCCTTTCTAAGAATTTCCCTGTCTTCCTTTCGCTGCCTAAGTCAAGCAGCAGCATGGATCTACTGCTGCTTCCATTAATGTGGTATTTAATTAATGGGAGACTGACAGAAGCAATATGGAGGGCCATATCTGCGCTCATTAAGTCTCAGCAGTGGGCTGTTTGAATTCATTCATAAACACACAACACTGCACAGAATACACAACCACTGTACATCCATTTATGGTTTTGTTAATTGGGTAATAAGCCAGGAAAGCATGCTGAACAAGAAATGAAAGATGCAAACAGAGAATACTTTCAATATGGATTTTTTTTTCAAAAATAATCAATTAACTACTTAATCAGTAAAATGAAAAAATAGCAGGGAAAAAAATCCATCTCAATATCCCAGACAGAGAATTTCAAAAGGGTGGGTTTTGTTTTTACCAGTAGGCAGCATGTGACAGTATACTATCACAGTGGGCAAAATGAATGTAGCACAAGATTAATTTTTTTTAGCCTTGCAGGTGGCACAATTCAATGGATGGCAATGTCACCCTGTCAGATAGTCGATCGACCACCTCGGTGCATACTCAGCTTTTAGATCGATTGCTACAGAATTTTGCACCGACGATCATAGTTCAATTTGTCCAACACTTCCAACTGAACACCAGCCTAGCTTTAGCTTTAGTAGATATCCTTAATATGTAGATGTAAATGATAATAAACATTGCAGTACTCATGCAACTCAATGAGATAAATCTTTTTTACTTATTAAACTTCTGGGAATCGAGTAATTATTCCAGTAGTAAATGGAATAACCAAACAGCAATATATGGGACCTTACATCATGTTAGGTACTGCAGTCATTGGTAATTTGGTCTTTTAATTAGCTGCTGCTGCATGCGTTCACGTGTATGTTTACAAGACAAGTTACAAACCTGCAGCAAGACTAAAAATCCCCACAACAGTTTTTTATAATGTAACCTTACATTCCTTTTGTCGCCATCATACATAATTCAATCACGCAATCATACACAGTGAACTAAACCAGTGATGGTAGCGGCACAGTGTCTGAGCGCACTGAGAAACTGCGATGCTGACAGATAACCCCCACCATGTTTTCTAATAGGGTCATTTATCTAAGCTGTGACCACACCGAGGAACACAGCCAACAGCATCACAGAGGAGGAGGAGGAGCACGCACTGTAGCTTGCATCATTCTGGCCAGAACATCCTACATAGGGACATTAAGGGGTGAGGAAGGTTGGGGGATCAAAATAAACCCTGGAGATTTTATTTACGTTTCCACTGTTTTAGTAAGCAAAAGCTATAATTGAAATGTTGAAACATGCTTTCGGTGTTATACAACCTGTTTGATGTCAGTCTTCTGCTTAACTAAGAAGCTATGATTAGCAGACTGGCAACACTGGTGAACAGTCATCCCAGCTCTGAGGTAACAGCAGTGTAATTCTTGGGCTTCGTGCATTTGCCAGACAACTATGTAGGCTGGAGTTATTTATACATGACCTTACGTCAAAATAGGCAAAATAACCAGTTGTAATTTTTACACTTTACAGGCTAAACAGAATAAAAGGTTACTTACTGAGCTAAAAGGTACCGATGTGTAGATTTTTGTTACTTTTTAGAATGAACCAGCGTAGTGAGGTGTGCTAATGATAGTGTTGTTTTCATATATGCTTCACATACATGAGGCGGATAGCAATCTTCTCAACTAACTCTTGTTAAGAGAATGAATAAGCATATTTCCAAACTATTTAATTTTTTAATGTTAATTTTTGCTAGACTATTTGTAGACTACACTTGACGTTTTAAATGCCAATAAAGAAGGAGGGTGATAAAAGCAGTTTTTGTAATCCAGGTGTTTAGCCAACACAGAACAGGTGCTGAACCAGCCGTCTAAATGAAATATTACTCAGTAAAACTAACACCCAGGAGCTGATTTGGCAAAGAAATGCAGCTTTTTCTATGAATGGGAATATGAGCAACTCTGAACTACAGCTTGACTCATTCTAGCTGTCCTTGTTAGAATATTATTTTAAAGCGAAATAACCCACTGAGCTTTCTAGGAAATGGAAAAGGGAGAGTATGATCCTGTATGTCTGAACTAGCTTTCCTGTCGTCTTTTTAAACCCAAATTTACCTCCTTATTCACGCTGTATTCTCTCCACAACTCCTTTCAACATGCTGCAAAAAAACGACAATGAAATCCCCATGTATGACTGGGTGTAAGATTACTGCAGCTGTTGTTATATGTGGTTTTACTCAGATTGTCTTGTTACAACAGTCCCCAAACATTGACTTCCATATTGGTGGTTTATGTGATATGTAAACTGAAAATGTCTCACTGCGGTAATTTTGCATTGTAAATAATATATGTGAATACACCATCTGGTCATGCATCTGGTGCTGCTAGAAATGCCAGTGTTACATCACGGTGTTCACAGCCTTATAGGAAAACTGGTTTTACCTCCTCATTTTTCCTCCACACCCTCCCACCTTCCACCCCCTTCCCTACACCTCAACCTTTTCTTTTAGACTTTTTCCAACAGCACTCAATTACTGTTGAGAACTCCACGCTGCTATAAGGGCATGGCAGAAGAGAGGAACAAGAAGGGAACAGGATGATCTTACATGGAACACAAGTGAATAGAGTGGAAAGTGGGACAAGGCAACCTAAGGCTACAAACTGCATTAAACTCATTGCAACCTCCCACCATGTCTTTTCTTGTTTCTTGCTTGTAGACACTAGCACGAGTGCATACACACAGACACACACACACAATGGTCTACTCTGCTTTAAGGTCAAAAGCCTTGTAGCCTTGGTATATGGCTTTCTATGTTTGGGGGAGCATTTCTCATCAAACTCCATCTTGTACTTCAGGGTCGTCTTATTTAGACTGCAAACTAGTTGTCAGATTTTTTATCTCTTCTTCAATAAAAATGGTGAACTTCACTTCAACCACAGAATGTTTTAATCAGAGGTGCAGGCATACTGTAATTATACTTCTGGGGCAATCAAAAAATGAATGCATCTGCAAAGTGTTAAGTTATCTCTCTGTGAAGATTACATCTAATTTTTACCCTGAACTTGTTTTCTGATATTGTGCTCAGTTTGAGGTGGTTGATGCCTGATTAACTAACTTGCCTGAAGGTTCAGTGACCTGGCTGTAAAAGTGAAGTGAGCTGGAGTATATTTTGAAACTTGAAACCCCCTCTGTGTCCTTATATATTCCTATTTTCCTCTCGTTCATAACATAACATGTAGAATGTGAATAAATATGAACCATGTGATGCACAAGCGGTTAAGAGGAGTTCATGTGAGAGTTGTCGGCATTGGCTATGATACTGCTGAGCATCCAACAAGACAGGAAAATGGCTGAACTACACTGCTGTAACAGTCTAAAACCAGAGGCTGGCTTATTACATGAAGGTTGCTGGCAGCCTCTTTCTAATCTTTTCTGCAAGAGCAGTAATTCTCCTCTTAAGTGATATTAAATTCTGCTGGATTTGAAAATTACTACATATAAAAATGCCAAACACAGCTTGATGTGAGTGAAGCCTTTGGTTCCCAAGGTGTAAAATCTTTAAATTGCAAACCTCACACCTTGTCCACATCTCATACTCCCCCCCCCACCAGCTTATTTTGTTCCCCCCTCCTAATAATATCTTTATCTTCCCAGGATGCTTCTGTGTCTTAGCCTCCAGTGATATGTCCTCCTTTCCCACCTTTTATCCCCTGTCACTCATGTGTCCTCCTTTAATTCTTACTCAGCTGCTTTGTGTGAACATATCTGCTTCCCCCTCAGTCTCTGGCAGCAGAGGCCAAAGCCACATCCAGGTACATCTATCGTGTTGTTTCTGTCTACATCTTGAGCATTTTTAATGTTTTTCCTCCACCCACAGCCTGGCTCTTTTCCCCACACAAAAAAAGTTCACAGCTCTCACTTTTAGAAAATGGAGAGAAAACAGACCCCTAAATCGATCCATCTCTCACATCCATTTGGCTCTACTTGCTTTTTTCCGTTATTATAGCTTTTCATCTTTGTAGCCAATCTCCTGGACACACAGTCCCCCAACACTCTCAGAGTCCTTTCTCTTTAGAGTACCAGGAATCATCAATGCATGGAACAAACTGCTTTGTAAAATTGCTATAAATTGTAAGTTGTTGCAATAGGTTTGTTTATAAAAGAGAGTGAGAATAACGTAGTGTTCCTCAAGACACCATATTATAACTGAGAGTGTTAGGTGGGTTTCTAGCCGAGAGAAACAGCAGTTTTGAAACTTTGACAGTTTCATTTTCAGGGGTATGTTTAGTCATGCATCACCCACAACTTGTTAATTAGAGTTACAAATGTGTCTATATTTAGCATGGTACAATCCAATAAGATCCCTGGAAAACATATTTCAGCCAAAGATGAAACCATGAGTATAGTGCAGTCCTTATACTACTTCCATTTGGGGGTTTAATTTGAGCAGGGAGGGTAATCCAGGGAGAATTAGCCTTAGATTAGAGATGATAGCATGAGGGAGCAGGACATGGCTTTCAGAAGCTCTAGTACAAAATGAAGAAAATTGAACAAGATGAGGCGTCGACATACAGTAAAAGATGTCAACAACAGCCTCTATGTTAAAAGCATATAAATATCTTTAGATCTATGATCACTTGGAGTATTTTGCTTATTTCATTTGACACCATATTAATGCTGGTGCACCTCTGGAACAAATAAATAAATTCTCTCTTTCTCACTACTACGTTATTAAAACAACCTAACTTAGTGCATTGTGAAGCAAAGCTGCAAAACAACAATATGTGAATAACAAAAAAGCAACTTGCACTAATAAATGCAAAGAAATGAAAACAATCTCTAGTAATCTCTAGAAAACAATCTCTTTCACTGATAAAGAAAATGTTACTACTTTGACTAAAGAAGAGTTAATTAATTTTTGGCTTTTTTCTTCTAAACAGTTCACAGTTTGTATAACGCAGCTTTCAGTTTCTCATTAATGGTTGGAAAAAAACTAAACATCCCAAAAGGTCAACTTGACTTTGGGGAATACTGATGAGCACGTCATGGCCTTCATTGCTAATCAAGAACCCACGTTTTCAAATATAATGATTACTTTCAATTTCATTATTTTCACATGACTTTAACATTTTCATTGGGAATGACCAGGATGGATAAGATTAGAAATGAGTATATCAGAGGGCTAGCTCAGGTTGACATTATTTGAAAATGCAGAGGAGTGATAGTGGATATAGTGGGTAACAAGTGGGTAACGGATGTTGAATGCGGAGCTTCCAAGCAGGAAAAGAGGCAAATTCATGGATATAGTGAAGGAGGACAGAGGAATGGAGGCAGATGAGGCAAGCATTCGAAGTATTTCTGCAAAAAATCTTTCAGTCTTGTTATTTCATTTCTGAAAAGTCATAATTGGTTCAATCGATTGTTTCAAATGCTATTTTTCTTCCTCAAACACCCCCCAGCTTTGGCAGCCCACCTGTATGTTCTGCAGAGTTCAAAATCGTTTTCTTGTGTGGCACATTTATGTGACAGACAGAACTCTAAATTCATGTTTTTCAGGATAAAGTAGTTGTGGGAACAGGGGATAAATTGCTTACCCTTCCCCAAGGGTCAGGGCATTTAGCCATTGATATTTAGTGACATTTCCACCTGGTCCAAATGATGCTGAGAGCACAGACTGAGGTCAGACTACAACTCAGACAAGCCCAGGGCTCTTCCCTCACACATATCAATACCTTCTTTAACCTCCTCTATTTAGATAGTACAACTCCCTGCCTACCACTATGATCTATAAAGTCAGAAAGTGATACACACAACCTTGCATGCAAGCCAGCAATTCAGCGTAAGTGATTTATACAGTCAATATCTCTGCCTGTGTATACAACCCATGTTTTTCCTTTATAAACCTGTGGATAAAATACATTTAGCACCTTTAGCCATGACTCAAGCTTCTGTGCTAATGCCAAAGCATTATTTCAGTAATGCTTGAGTAGCACATCTGAAATGCCTTCTTAATGTCTCACTCAGTAATACGTCAGCAGTGTCACATGGCTGCTATCCATTAATGCCAGCTGACAGAGGTATCATAAATCCAGAGAGAATCATCTTCTGCAGATTAAATGGAGCAGGAGAAGTTTAAGCTGTTGCCACCCCCTGACACCTCTGCCACCACACACACACACACACACACCCATACAGAGACAAAACTCTCACACACATGCACACACACAGTGCACAGAGAGCCAAGAGATGTCAAGCGAGTTGGATACTGAAGCCAAAGGAGCATGGAGATAGGCTAGTGATGCCTGAGGGTCGAAAGTGATGCCACAGCACAAAGCACACATAGACACATTCAAACGGACAGGAAAAATGACAAACACACAGGGACACTTGAACTAGCAGCACTGACCTTAAAGCTCCAGTAGTTGGGCTGTTGCTGTGAAGTTTCAGGAAGGGAGACAGAGAGAGAATAGTTAGATATTTACGTCTCTGCTTATAGCTTAAGTTAAATATAAACAGAATATTGTACAGAGCAAAGTGAACTAGTTACAAGACAGAGTCACACTGCAGGCCACAAGATGTTTTGCATCTTCCTCCAGAAAGCATCATTTGAACCCATTAATATTACTGACAGCCTCATCTAACAGGGCTCTCTGAAGTATTAAGTGATTGGTGTTAATGCAAGTGGTCGCTGTGTTTTGCAAGCACTGGGTTCCAGCGTACCTAAAACAAGATTGCGTTGTTGGCTGTAACTGGTGAAGGTTAGGAAATGAAAAGAGTGAAATCGAATCAAGCAAGCAACCCACTCTGTAGCGGCAACGCTGGCCTCTCTCCCAGACTTCACCACCACAGGCAACCGAGCACTCTGCCTCCCGCTTGCTGTCTCCTGTCTCATCCATTCCCAATCCACCAGCTGCGCTCTTTTCATCAGAACCTCGAAATCTCACCTGCTTATTTTCGCCAGTGCATGCTGTATTTCTCATCTGTCCATTTGCCCTTCCTGCTGCTCTGCCACATACTAAAAGGCGCTCGCATTTTGGCAGAGGTCTCTGGCTTTCTATAAAGCCATAATTACCCCACAGTCAAATCCAGGCCAATCCACTGATGGCTCCAAAATACCTTAAACTGACATGGAAATTAAAAAAAAAAAGATTGTGCAAAAGTTCATGAATTTTAATTCTAATCCAAACTGTTATTCTTGTTCTTATTCTTATCTGCAGGCAATTTTCAGTCCATTCAGTCCCCGTTCTCCAGAACCCACATTAGTCTCCTGGCAGATGAATTTTTCTCTCTCTTTTTTTTAAAGCGACAAGTTTTGATTTATGATAGTTGGTGGTTTTTCATTACCCGGCTCCCATTCTAATACAGTCTCAACAAAAGCCTAGATTATTTCTGTAAACACGAGAATCAGGGCCAGTGATTACTACCTTATTGCAACCCAAGCTTTCACTTAATGTTCCCTCACTCTTTTTCAGCTCAGGTGTTTCTGTCACTCTATTTCCTTCCGTCTTCTCTTTTTATATCGAGGTGCAACTGTTTGCGTGGCCTTGACACAGAATGAAGTGCTATAATTAAATTAATACAAAGCAGTAAAGTTTCCTGGGCAAGAAGGTGTGCTGAAAACCCCTTTGCAGCTCTTTTTAGTTAGTATAGAAGGTGTTTTATGGCTCTGATGAAAACAGGAAAGTAAAACTTTAAATGGCTGTTTTGTAGCTACTTTACATGAATGAACAGATAATTATTTTATATTATCAGTTTTGAATTAAACTGTGAATTTTGAACATCACACCAACAAAAAGAATGCACAAATGCACTAAAAAGACACTAAATGCTTTTTCAAAGTACTCCTAGAGCTATTCTACTAAAATCTAATTATTCTAATGATGAATTATGATTGTTTTTCCCAGGACTTTGCCTTTTTGCATTGCGCTGTGCATCAATAGCACACACGGTGGCTCGATGGTGTAGTGGTTCACACCATCTAACAAGCAAAAGATCCCATCCCAGGAGGAGACAAATCCTTTTGAGGGTGTGTCAGGAAGTGCATCCAGCGTAAAAAAAAATCTGCCAAATCAAACATGCCGAGCTACCCGCTGTGGGTCCCTCGTGAATAAAGGAGCAGCTGGAAGCAGCCACATCTACAGCACTCATGGAAATCATGTCTATATGGTTACCTAAAAATAAAAAGTTGCCAGAATAGCAAAATTTAATTGTTTTTTGTATACAGAAGATACTGTATATACACACAAACAGGCTGGAGAGGGGGGAGCTAAATATCAAAATACCTTTCCATGTTTCCCTGATATCTATGCTACACTGATTGTACACTTCTCTTGAATAATAAAAGTCCATTAAATATTTTTTGGAAGTCTTTTGAGACTTTTGCAACATATTTTAAATCTTGCTTTTCCTGCCGTCTGGCAGGAGGTTCGGGCTGCTGAGGTCCCGGACAAATAGACTCAAGGACAGCTTTTACAACAGGGCAATACAGCTGCAAACAGCTGACCTGATTGACAACCTCCCTGGACTTTTTGGGCGGGTAACAACAATAACAATAACAATAATAATATTTATATTTATAAAAAACAAGGTGCAACAATAATTAATGTGCAATAATAACAGTGTGCAATACACAAACACTTATTCTTCATTTTATTACTAAGTTAAGTTACTGTGATGTGTTGTGTTGTGGTGTATCTAGTGCCGACGTGGGACAGTTTTCCAATTTCATTGTACTATTGTACTATGAATGACTGTACAATTGCAATAAAGATTTATCTTATCTTATCTTATCTTTAAATCAGCATGTAGTTTGGACTTTGGTTTCAGCATTAGTCTTGGGAATGACTGCACCAAACTACCAGAACATCCCAAAAATGGAAAAATATAGCTCAGAATATCTGTGCCATTTGTGTTTTGTAATGAATGATAGACAACAGCTTTAGAAGGACGCTCTAAAATTATTCAGGTTTCGTGAAGTGGCTGCTGTTTTTGAGTTCATCTTCTTTCTTTTTTTTTACTGTATCTCCACTATATAAACCAAACCTGCTTGGAGCTTACACAGTATACAATACTAAAATGGTTTAATAATCCTGTGATATGGGCCGAATAACAGTAACAAACTAACCACCTAAAAAATGAAACAGCGAAACCTTTAAATCTCACTTAAAGCATTGTGTCCCATTTTGTTATTTTATTCTCCGAGTAATGCTTTGCTAGTGTAGAGCGGAGTTGTTCTAAGTATAATTTTAAATGTGTGTGACTGTGCTCACTGGCTCTGAGACAAGTGGGACACAAATTTATATTGTGCTTAATCTCTACCCACGCTTCGTTTTCCCCGCGGTATATAAATTTCTACTAACATGTCAAAGCAGTTGCTAGAGAAGATGACTCTTTGGTGTGATGGCGAGTTTGTCCCCTACCCCTCTAATGCCTTATATTGTTGCTGTCCATAAAAAAACACTTATCTTCAAAGTCCACAGGATTAAACTAGCCAATATTGGTGATAATAAAGAGAAAACTCCTTGTGGGTGATTTTAAAAAGTTCTTGTTGTTCACAGGAACACACTGGATTTGTAAATCATCCGGTCAAAAAGCAGACTCTCAGTTAGAGATAGAAGGTCAGTGATAAAGCGGGTCGCTTTTGCGGATATGCCAATACACAATCCTTCCGGACTGGACTTAAACTGACCTTAAATACCTGATCATGAGTCCATCATTTAGTAACTGTAGCCACTGAGTTTTGTCCTTGACAATTTGTCGAACTGACAGGAGCTCAGGGGCAGCACCGGTGCATCATAAATAATTGCTGTTCATTTGTTCCGACAACCTTAATGATTTTATTTTCCCACAAAGCTGAATGACTCTGAGGCTTGGCTTTAATGGTGCAGAAGTGATTTGTGGTCTTGTGTGTCTGTCTCTTCCCAGTGTTTCTCTGTTTGTTGCTTTAATGAGGCTAACTCACACTAAAGTAAACACATTTTTATTGTTCTTTAACCGTTGCTCTGCTCTGACAGCTGCAGATACACTTCACTTGGACTTTGACTTGCAAATATTCTAATGTGAAGGCGAGAGAGAGCAAACTGGAAAGGGCTTATTTCAATGTAGATTATTCTCTTTAGCAGTTCTCCATGCAGGCAATAATCACTGCCATTAAAGAACATCTTCTGGGAAGAAATCATATTCAACACCTTAGCCTATACTGCCAGTTGTTATCACTCTAACTCATAATCCCAGATGACAGAGTAACTCTTGACTGTAGCTCTGCTACTTAGCTCAAATCTACACATTGTCATTTTTTAACTTCCACTTGAATTAAATAGGCTGCAAGCCCCACTTAGACGAAATTACTGATAGCTGTTTGAACTCAGGGCTGGAGGGCTAAATGCATTTCTCACTGCAAAGTTAAGACATCTATATATTTACGCATAAGCTTGTGTTTGTGCACTTACTGGGGTTAACCACAGAAATCTAACAGAAGGACGTAGTCTCGCAGAGTGGAGCGCTGCATTACCTGACCTGCATGTAAAACAGGCTGCACTCGCTCCACCCCTCCTCCACCTCTGTCTCTTTCTCATGTCGTCATCCTCTCTGCACCCCCGCCCCCCTCAAATCAACCATTCTTACTCTTTCTCCCTCGATCCTCCTCCAGTCCAGTGTTGTGTCTAAACATCACAGCAGCTTCTCTCTCTCTTAAAAACACACACATTAATCAGCAAATTACTGCTCACTCAAACAGAGACACAAAGGACGCTGTGAACAGCTTATACATCAGCCCCCGTGTAGCCTGCCTTGTGAGCATATGCACGCCGTCTATACAACCACAACAAGCACAACAGGTATGCACTCTAATCCCAGCGAGCACATGCCCTCCCAGAAACACACAAACACACAAACTCTCTACAGCAGCCTCCAGTTTCCAGTCCCATCTCACCTGCAGTGCACCTGTGCCTGTCCACCACTCCAGTCATCTCAGGCTGTTCGTCAGGTACAGTGAATCCTCATCGTGCTTTCGCCTGTCTCTCCCTCCCTGAGCTTCTCTTACCCACCTCCCTCTCTTTCACTCAATCGCCCTCTCTCGCTGTCTCGCTCTACAGTTGCACATGCGGCGGAAACTCTTTATTTAATTCATTACAACACCAGCCGATTAACTCCTTCGCAGATGGGTGGCTGGGTCCTGCTGGTGCTGGCTAATTGAGCAGCGGGCTGCTTCACAGGCTGCTGTGCTCCTCTCCAGCTCCTCCTCCCACCCTCCCTCCTTCCTTGCCGTCCATGCTCTGCAAAACCACAAGATGACAAGAAATCCTGGGCTCTGCTGCTTCCTCCCCTGTGCAGTGAAAATGCCCTGTCACCTATGGATCTGTCCACTCCACAGGCTGACACTTAATTTGAGAAAAACGCCTACCTTGAGCTTATTATTCCCCTGTCTCTTCTGCCTTCATTATTGCACAATTCATCCCTCTCTACACAACCTGACCTTTGCAATGCGATATCCCCACCTACCATACATGGGAGAGGTTACCAAGGCAACTACGGACTCCACCTGCCGTTCACCCACCCTCCCGCTCGCTCGCTCACTCCGTCACTCTCTTTGATTCTTTCCCTTCACCCCTGATGTGCTTTTCTTGTCACATCATTACACTAAATTTACCCGTTTTTAACACAGCAGCTGCACTGGAACACAGAGAGCATGTTTCTGCGTAGTGTGTGTGTGAGACAGAGAGCCGTGAAACTGGTCAAAGCATGAAGCACATTTGGAAAGGGGAAAACAACTGATAAAAAAGCGAGGAGAGTAGAGGAGAAAGATTATTTCGATGTGTCCGCATTATCATATGCGCATTAAGTATTTTATAGTGCGTTTTCCTACACCTTAGCAGAACCCCTGCTCTGGTCTGAACCCCTGCTCTGGTCTGAACCCCTCTTCTGAAGGCGGCACCATGCTGAGTAGCATCCTGTTGCAGCACCTCCAGCTTGGTTCTTTGATCTTTGTTATTTTTTTTAATCAGGGTTTCCAAATTTTGTACTAATTTGAGAGGACATCTCTCATCTTTAATGCTATGTAAAGTTTTGCTACTTCTTCATGAAGTACAACAAAACAAAGCATTTTGTAATGACACCTGTTACACCTACAAAAACTACCTGATGCACCTCTTTCACATCTTTTCTATCTAGGTCGGTGTCAAACTGTGTGCTCGTTTCACTGTTGATATCATCAGCAAGATGCCTGTTTTTACCATTTAATAATCCATTTGACTCCACCTAAGTAATGAGGCATTCTGTGTGTACAGACAGCATGTTTTTCTGATTTTTTGGTTTTGTTTTTTGGTAATGTCACCCACTGAGAAAACAGTAGTATGTCCTGAATTAAAAGCAGCACCTGCCAAAAAAGCACCATAAATGGAGTAAAACCCTGCGAGCTGGTTCAAGGCAAGCAACCTGAGCTGCGCTACGTCATACAAACGTAACATGACTCACGTCCTGCTGTCGTATATCAATAACACTGTCCCCATTTGATGGTGTATTTATACTTTTCTCTCCCTATAACAAATCAGTGCTGCTGGAGCCCTGCACCCACCTGTTGGCTCCCCTATCGCTCCCAAATTTCTGCGCGTGTGATATTTGTGGGGGAAGAGATGTTCTCTGGGCTAAGATACCAAATTCTAGCTCTGCTGCTGTAATAAATTAGTCATTTCAAGCTTGAATTGTCTTTTGGAAGTATCTCTGGAAATGGCAACAAAGTGAAAAATAGAAACAGTCGCAAGTACATTAACTAATAAATTAATATTAATTACTTGTTCTCTTGCAGATCGCTCTGATGTACCCCTCATGCTGGCGTGGGAGGGTGAGGGCGACGGTGGGTTGTGGTGGGGGCTGTGGTGTGGATGCTGAAGCTGCTGCTGCTGCTGCTGCTGCTGTTGTTGGTACTTGCTCTTCAGGTGATCCATGAAGGCGTCCCTCTTGCGTTCCATGTCAGCTTTGTGCAGGTTGGTCAGGGCCTCCAGGCTCTGCGCAGCACTGACTGTGTGCCGGTGCTCAGACGTATGCACCAGACCAACATTGGAGAAGCGCCGAGCGTTGTTCCCCAGCGTCCGGTATTCCCGTGGATATTCCAGGTCATCTCTTGAGATCATGTGACCGCCAACACGCTCGGGATCTAAGAGACGAGGAAAGGGAGGATAAAGGAAAGGGAGAAAGGGAGGAAAGAAGGGTGGGAAGTATGCAGGAGAGAGGTGAATCAGCACCCACACAAGCATGCAGAAAGATTTTAAGGTGGAGACGTACATACACACAGCAGGCACGCATAGGTGGAGACAAATGAAGCAGAGAAGGAGAGTGGAAATATAAGGTACAGAGGGGACAGGAGAGAGAGCCAGAGCGAGAGAGAAAGAGAGAGAGAAATGGGATGGGATGTTAGACTATTTGCCACCAGGACAGAGCAGTTCCTTGCAGAATTATTGATTTCAAATGCTGAGGGAAGAAAAATGAGAAAAGTAAAATGCTTCTGCGGTACATCAAAGGAAGAAGCTCAAACTGAATTTGTTTTGCTGGATATTCCATTGTGATATGCCTGCTTGTCATCTTAAGTGGCTTTCATTGTTTTCTTGTGGAAACAGTGAAAAACAAACTACTGAAAATTGAGGTGATTGAAAGTCACATGGGAACATGAAGAGAACAGCATTTTCATTTCTCTCACTATTCTTGTCCTTCCTCACCAACTCCTGTCGATACATCCCATAACCCCGTGAGACATTTTCTCTACATATTCTTACTGTCTCTGCTGAAAGGTACTGATCCGGCTGTCCATTTTTAAGGAGGTGCTTCAAACTGACAGCCCTTGGCCTTTTGTCAGCTCTCTAACTGACAGACAACACAGCCCAAGGTGGAAGGAAAGAAAAGGACAGAAAAGGAGACAGTCGGAAGGAGACAGTGCAATTACACACATACACACACACACACACACACACAAATAAATGTGTGACTTGAATCATGAATGAATGAAAGTGCAATAAAGAGCAGAGAACCTTTCAACCAGTAAGTTACCTTGCTTAGGAAAACAGGCCCCAGCGTTGGCTAGAAGAGAAACATGCCAAGGGTTAATATATGTGTTTGTGCACAGATGTGCAACCAAACACACCAGAACACATGACCATCAGAAAAGGGCTATCAAGAAATGATAGCACTTCCTCTGAATTACAATAAGTTAATGCATTATATATGCATTGTGATGTATTCATAAGGGCTCACATATGGCAAAATGGCTTTCTATGAATGCTAATAGTGTCTGACGGTAACCTGCAGAATGGTGAAAGACTACAATCATGAATTTTACACAGAAATAATGTTTCCTAAAACTACAACACATTTAAGTCTAACAAAATATTAAACGTCAGCAGGTAGACAAGCATTTTTCTTTTCAACTCGATAATAAAAACTAATATTATTTAAAGTAAAAGCATGAAAAGTGCTGAGGCTTAATAGGGCTGAATGAAGTGCACCATATGTACATTAAATTCTCATCAGCAACATTAGGACGAGCTGAGCAAGTGAGCAGCGGAGGGAGGCTCCTCGGGGCAGAAGCAACAAATGGACTGTTAATGAACGCAGAAGTGACGAGAAAGCCGGCCAGATGGAGGCTCCGACGCTCTCTGGTGGAGAAACCTTAACACAGAAGGAGTCTGTTAAGGGCCGAAGGTCTGTGATCACTCCACGGCAGCTGCAATCAAACCGTGCACTCATTGCGAACCCATTTCTCACTCTCTTCGTTCGCCGAAAGATTCTGCACTTAAGTGTGAACTGCTGTCTCAACACCCCGCCCTAACACCCCACACGTTATGAAGTGCTGATAAACTGAACAGGCAAAAGGCAAAATGGACTGACCTCCGAGCTAATAGCATTAGCATTGAGCTCTCCACTGCACACCAAGGCTGACGGCCATACTCATTTGGCCCCCTCTCAGTTTCCCAGATCTCTGGTTTACACCTCATTAGGCTGGAGCTTATTGTGCATCAGCTAACAAGGACCTGACTCAAGGGCCCCATTACAATGGCTGGCAAAGCTGTGCCTATGTAGTATGGCTTATTATGCAACTGAGTAGCAGCGTTGACAGTGAAAAGCTGAGTACACTAGGCTGCCTATAGACAGGCATAAAACTAAGAAGAGAACGAAACATCAGCAAACATTTATAGTACAGCCAAGAGTTTTATAGAGTCCTATAGACTGACTGTCAAACTTTTCACAGTGAATACCGTCTCAAAAAACATTTGGCTCTTCAAGTGCCATCATTACGGCCGGCATTAAAATACAGTAGCCCATTTAATTAGATATATAGTATTAGTATTTTTACTTGAAGTTAAGACAACACATGGGAAAACGTTTAAAGGGTAACGAGGGCTAAATCTACAGCAAAATACAAGCACTGGTAGCAAGCCCTTATTAGCTGTTAGCTAAATAATTCAAACCTCTTAACAACAATAATGCATCAGTGCTGGTTAATGCCTGGAAAAAAACATTTAGGACATTATCACTACACGGTTGTTCTTTAGAATGACGGCGTAAACAACTAAACCGGCCTGTATATGATTTTGTTTCTTTCTCCTGGAAATTAAGTTTAAAAAGTGGGGATAATTTTATAATCCTCCTTTGCTAGGCATGTTTTCATGTCTGATTATCAAGAATCTGTCAACTACAGAGGAGTTTCCTTAGGCTTATGTATCTCAGGGAAACAAGATGAGTGTAGAAATGTTTCCTATCTTCAAAATGAGTTGTCTTCAACAGATGTCAGATAATCGGAAATTCCTTAATGTCAGGTCTGTATTCAGGCCAATATGCTATGTGGCTGTGCATATGTTTTAGTAAGATTTTATGTCATAGCAGAAGTTAAATGGCTTGCAAACGTCTGCCAAAATGAATGACTCAGTATCTCTTTGTAACACTCGTTTCAAATCCAACCCCAAAACTTTCCGAACTGCAGTTTGTGGATATTCTTTGCAAAGCTGTACACAAAGTCCTCCATCTTAAAAACAGCGGGAGTAAAAGTTGTGTGGGCAGGAGCGTAAGAATAGAAAATGGAAACAGGTTATTCATCTTTACTTTCGTCATTCTCAGCCAATATATTTCCACATAAGCTGGCAGACAATAACCCTGACAGCCAAAACAATCTGTAAAAGCCCACGCAATGGCAGCATCATTTAAACACACATAAAAAGACGGGTTGGGGGAGGATTTCTAGTGTACACTATATAACAAGAAAGCACTTTCTGTCATAAAGTCTGGGTCTGCAGCGCACCAAATTGCAACTACAAAGCGCCTCCGGGAGAAGTTGCAGGATGTTGGTCAGCTAAAAAACAGAGGACTTGAATGACAACAGGAGCCTGCAATGAGAACTGATAAGATCTGTGAGCCCAATGAGGCCTGAGCTGCACTGCCAAGATAGAGGCCACAGTCAAGTGCATTAACCTGTCTAAATAAAAAGAGCTTGCTGCGGCAAGCCCAGAGAGATAACACAAGACAAACAGAGGAGAAGAAATTACAGTGCTGGAAAAATAGATACTATAATACGGTCCAAAAAACCAACAAAAAAACAACTTCTAACAACAAATGCAGCCTGATTGCGCAGTCCAACTCCAGTGATATTTCTCCCGGTTTATGCAAAATGCATGAAGTCTGAAACCATCTTCCATCAGTGAAGATTTTTCTACAAATTAAAGATTATGCATAAAAAGATAGAAGTTGCTTAAAAAAAACAGGGCTCATACTAGTCGTTTTTTCCCCCATAATCACCTCATCCTCCTTAACTTTTCTCATCTATCTTTAAATGTAGGCAATTTCAGTTCCCGACGAGGTATTTGCCAAACCACCCACGAAAACTATTAAGAGACATACATGCATAATATTAATCTCTATCACTACAACCAAATTCTGGACTGTATACGAAAACGTGTTTTTACAGCCACCCACTGAAGCTCAGGAAGAGAACTTGCTACTCATCATATGCAAAGACATATGGTATGGAGAATCAGGAGAAGGGGTTTGGATTCGCTTTTTGCCGGATTTGGAAGAGGCAGCCTGTGCAGCTTTATATTTTAGGGATGTTAAACATGTGGGTCAGAGCGAGCAGGGGGTGTATGAGAAGCTTTAAGTCACACAGCACGATAAGAGAGCTGCAAGGTGCAAATAATCAGAGCTCCGGATTCTTTATTAGCTAAATCTAATTTCACAGGCACTTCAAAACACTTGAGTCTGTACATATTGTGCCATATGCAGGTGCAATTTAAGGCTTCTGAATAAGCATTATTTGAATAAACATTCTCTTGACATAAAAAAACATGGTGCTTGCAGTTAAACACAGTATAATGGAGATGCATTGGCTTCCTAATTATAGATAAATGTGGAGGATTTCTCCGTTAATCAATAATAATTTGGTCTGCACAATGTCAGAAAAAAATGAACATTTCTTTTATCATTTCCAACAGTTAAAGGTGATATCTTTAGTTTTCGAGACTACTCTGGTAAAACACTAAAGAAGCTGAAATGCTATCATCTAGCTAAACAAGTTAATCAGTAACTAACTGATGGATTGCTTGTCTACTTGTTTAGGTGGCAGTAAGAAACAGGAGGACAGAAAGCTTTTTTTCCTATCTGTGAAATGTGAAATAGTTAAAGCATGAAGTATTTTCTAAGTTACTTTGTGTCTGAAAACTCTGGCACATACAGTACATGCTTTTTTCTAGTGTTTTTGAATAGTCTCGACTGTGCATTGTCAGACAGCAAGAAGCAGAAGTGGCAAGAGGGAATAAATTAACGAGTAAGTGTAACAATAGCTAAGAAAAACTCAATCATCTCTCCTAATTGGCCCTCTGGCCCTGTTGCTGCTATCAAAAATATTTTTTATAAGTGAAACTTCTTTTGATTGCTTTCTTTTTGGATTTTTGAATTAAGTTTATTTATTTTTATAACTCAATGTCCTCCCTATGCAGACGGTTGGGAAAACAAGGCGAGCTCTTCCCTGTAAATGCAATCTAATTTACTGCTAGCAAGGCAAAGCTCTTTGTGGAATGCCGGCTGCAGCAGGACAGACTAGTTGATTATTAAACCTGAGAAAAAGTGGGGAAGATGTAAAATTAAGCAGAAGTAGGTGAAAAACTGCAAATTGCAAATCCGGCTCGTCTGTTGAGGCTAAAGGCAAAAGGAAATTTGCAAAGCCTAAAGCTGTTAGCAATTTTAACTCGGTGCACTCCAGTGGGAACACTTAAAACAAACAACCAGAAGGAAAGAAGGGCATGTCAGGATTAACTATAACCTCATGAAAACCCAACAATCAGGACATTATAAACCCTGCAGGTCACAACTCAAGAAAGAGGCTATATCTCCATAATGAATAAGCCGTAAAAAGAGTATTGTGAGCTGCATTATCAAAGATAAAACAAGGGTGGTTAAAAGTCAGGTAAGGTTAAGATGAGGTAAAAGGCAGTCGCTACTGATTTTCCAACTGCAACAAGTGACTCGTGTGACAGTGATTGCAAGCCGTCACACATCTTGAAATTTACAGTAGCGGATATAAAGGCAACCATTTGAGTTTCATTGAATATGGCGCCAAAAAATGACTATGAACTTGTAAAAATAACCCCCCTTCTCTCTTGTCTTGCTCTCTCACTGCTTGCGTCTGCTATACACTTAGAGCAATCAGGCTCCAGGTTAAAACACACACACACATATAACCCAGCAGGCATGTGCTATTCAGTTTTTTCTCTCCATTAAGGTAATCTCTGAAAGCTCAGAGGCACTGCTGTGCCAGGAGAGGAGAGTTAAAAGGGGTGAAAATGACGGCTGGGCAGAGAGAGCAAGCCATCAGGAGAAGGCCAGCCTGCCTGTCTGAGCTGCTGGATGGAATAACAGGCCAAGGCAATCATAAGGCTCCAGACAGCCTCACATATACAGTAAGTGACAGAGACAACTGTAATCTGTTGCTCCTCACAAGGCGATGGGGGGGAGGCCCTCTTGATCATTAAAACATGTACTATACAAAGCAACACGCCCATCTTTTCACCTTTTGCCCTCCTCAGTCTATCTATTATCTGTGCCTCTCTCCCACCCACAAACCCGGCAGCCTCTAACTTTGTTTCCGTGGCAAACTTGGGAATACTACAGAGGCAGCCAAGCTAAAATTGCAGCAGTAACGTGGATCCAGCAAAACACCTGTTAATACACAAAGGCACACAATCGAGCAATTAGAGCACGCTACGGCTCCTCTGAAACATCTGTAGCTGCAAACGACAAATGTGTGTGTACTCAACTGGAGGATGAATGCGAGAGATGGAATATAAGTGTGACAAAGACATTCTGGAAGGGGAGGAGAGACCTGGGGAGAAACAGGTGGTGGTAGCTAGCGTATTGCATCTCTTTGTTTCACTTATCGTTCTGGTAAAAGCTGGCTGTTTTTTTTTTCTTTCAGTCCAGCAGCAGGTGAGAAAGCCTCTTAATTACAGCCTGTTGTCGAACCCGGTCAGGCAGCATGGTATTGCCACTGGGTGTGAGGAAGACACTCCAAACACACTACATTACATCAGTGCTGCTACATTTACCTCACTGGGGAGCTCTACAATAGGTTGCCAGATGGAGACAGGCAGGCGTGTTAGAGTTAAGAGAGAGCTGATGAAAAATACGTTCGGCGAGAGACACTTCAAAGAGCTGCAACCTAACCTCGAATCTCAACAGTGTTTTAGCTCATTTACAACAGCCAAACAAATTCACAACAACAATTTTAAGTCAATCCACCACACAGTATGTCTGGTTGCAGTTACAAAGTATGATTTAAAGTGTGTACATCACCAAAATCCTTAAACCTATCCTTATAGGCCATACAGAGACACTTTGGGAAAAGTTTTTCTCGTTCTTATCAAACCAGAGTGCGATTAGAAAATTACATATTTTAATTCCAGTGAATCAAATCTGTAAATTAAGGAGTAAATAGCAACCCTGTACCAATAAGTCCAGGAAACACAGACTATGATTGAACCCGTTATAAAAATCCCCGGCTGCACTGCTGCCAAATGAAGCAAAAGGAATCCTACAACCATTTTAGTCACAGCAGTATGAGGCCGCCTCTTCACTGAATGTGCCACGCTCAGTAACCTTCGAAGGGTCCAAACCACCGGACAGGAGATAGAGATACATATTAAAACTAACAGAGAAATGAAATTGATAATATTATGGTGACAACTGATGCTTGGGGTTTAGAGACACTACATCTCGAGTAGAACACTAGAAAAAAAAACAACAATAAAAAACCAAAGAGGACATTATACACTCTCAGTATGAATGACAGAGATGCCCGAGTCATCATAACATCTCAAACAAGCTGCTGCTGACAATACAACCTCTGGCAGGGCGATGTAATAAGATTGGCCCGTTGCCACATCTACAGTGTATAAACACTGGCCACAATCAGCCACACACACATAGCAGAGCTTGGCACAAACTGGTAGATGGTGTAGAAATCTGCAGACCACCTTTTAAAGTATCTGCATGGGTCCATGCTGTAAATGATGATGCATTATTATAGCTAATCAGATTCCTCATTGATCGCTGTTGCAAATGTGTCTTCCTGACTGATCCTGCCCACATGGAGATTAGAGTACAGTTTCAGTAACAGAGGGGTAACTGTGGACTCCGGTTGAAACGCTAAAATCCAGGTCTATTTTTTTTTCTACTGATTTCAAGGAGGAGTGTTAATGTATAACCACAATGACCTGATTCTACTGTATGCAGAGCAAACAACAGGAATCGTGTGGACCACATCTGGTTTGGTAGATAAGGTCCTGTATACACTTTTCTCTCTCTTACTACACTCTCTAAGTGGCACCTGAACAGTTAAATACCAAATGGAGTTTTTGCCTTATCCCTCTAAAATAGCATGATGCAATACACTGCTGAGCCTTTGAGTCAAGTGATGAAAGGAGCAACAAAACAAAGAATAAAAAACAGCATCACCTGTGGCATTATCCAACTGTTTTTTCTTGTTTTCATTAGACGAATGCAGTACACTGAACTTTGAAACAATGGACGCGGAATACTGAATTTCCTTTCATGGATTTAAAACAATTAGCTTATTTTCCACAGCTGCATTTTCCTTTTCTTAAATTGATAACTGGGTGCCAATTTAGTTTACCGACTAGTAGCAGGTGACCCATATGCTAAAAAGCTATAATGCAGTTGCCTGGGTATGAATCGGCCTCAAAGACAGTCACTGCAAGTCTTCCCCTGGTCTTTCTCATGTTCTTCTCTTTGCTGTTCTATCACAATAAAAGCCAAAACGTCTCAACTTTAAGAAACCAGGTTCTAGGTTTGAACCCACTGGTCCCCTCAGGCCTTTTTCTGTGGAGTTTGCGTGTTTTCTTATTGCATGCACTGATTCAAGTGGAGTCCAAAGAAAGGTCCTCACATTAGGTCCACTCCGCGTGCCTAAATTGGCTTCAGGGGCAGTAGCGAGCATGAAATGTTGTCTGTCTCTTTACATTAGCCCTGTGATGGACTGGTGATCTCTCACCCTATGGCATCTGGGATAGGCTCCAGTCCTGCTGCGATCCTGAACTGGATAAGCAGCTAAGAACATGGAAGGAAATAAAAATGGAAATGAAAAACCTCGACATATAGTGGCATAATAAATCATGCCCTGAAAAAAGTAAAAATACCTGAAATATCCCCTTTTTAGATGTGAACAGCCACCAAACAAAAACATATAGGATGGAGCTTTTTACAAGTTAATGTGATTGTAGAGAAATAAAACTATTTCCGGAGAGAGAAAGGGGACAAAGGCAGATCCAGGGTTAAAAAAAAAAAATCCAAAACTTTCCTGAGGGTTTCAACATGACTGTTTATCTTGCAAACAGGCCAACTCTGGCAAAGGCAAATGGATGACAACACTCATCCAATCAGGATCTGCCAGCTGTCCTCTTATCTTGCTCTCATATCAATAAATAAATCTCTCTAAGAACACACATGAACCATACTGAAAGCACTGTCACTTGAAAAAAAGAGGCGCTCCCACTAAAAGCATTCAAGCTGCTGCATTGCACGACCATGTCTGAAGGACAGGGGGAGCCATAGTTAAAAATTAGAAAGCGGGAACCGAAACGCTGCAAGAGGTCGCAGATAACAAAGGAAGCACCATAATGGCTGACAATAACTCTATCTTAAATTGCTTAGGTCTAATGGGTCATTATCTGCCCCACAGGCCCTGTTTTATTAACAGCAGGACACACCTGCACACACACAGTCACATATCCACATATCCAGATGCTTGCTAGAGTTTATAATGCAGCACACCCTAACTATAACATGACTGATGATGTGAAATCTGGTCGAGTAGCTGAGGCAGCAATGAAAATCTGAGGATATAAAAGGAAGATTTAAGAAGCCTTCACTATCTGTGCTGATAACCTGATTGTTTACATATTCATAAGATGAGCAGGGTTATAATGACAGAGGGGGCAACACGGGATGAGAGCAGTCCTAAGAGAGCTATAAACCTTTTTACAGCTGTGCTTCTATGTGTTCCCGTATTATGCTCCTACTTTAGACAATGCCGACTGTAAAAAGCTATTAAAACATACATAAAGACCACTATAATCATGGTATATATAATAATGAAGCAAATAACTGGTGTAATAACTAAGAATGACCACCCAACCCTACTGCTCTACAGAGCTCCTGCACATCATTTTCCTCTGATCTCAACTTTCATATTCTCCTGGCATCCTGGATGTAAAAATAAGCTATTTTTGCCTGCACATTAGGGCCAAGAACTTAATGTGATGTCTGAGTGGTAGTTCTGTCAGCTTCTCTCCCTGCTGCCAGCGGCCAAAACAATCTATTATTCCAGCGTTAAAGGAGAGCGCCACCCATATTACTCGTAAAAGTTTTTTCAAATGTCTGTGGGAGTACCACTGAAAAACACAGAGGGGTCTAAACCCTATAACTTAAACAGATCTGAGGCTGAGAAGCTAGAAAGGCTATGTAAGCTTCTTTTAGTATTAACATTAACAGATCAAACTGTTGGTGGTCTAGTTGCACGATAGGTAGCGTTCTGCTGCATCAATTTTGATGTATTTTTCCCCTCCTTTGTGGCAATACAGGAGGGGAATGCTGGTGTGCACTCTTATGTAAATACACCTTTGTAATCTCTGAGGGCCACCCACAAGCACAATTATAGGAAGTAGTGTTAGAAGCACATACATTTTTAGAAATAGATTCAAGCAGAAGAAGTGAATTTCTTGTTATAGTACAGACTGATGGTTCATTAAGTTTGCTTTGGACAGGTCAGCGTGCTTTCCTGTTTCTTTGCTCCACAGGCTGGCAGCATCAGGCTGATTTCAAAACATCCATCTGCAGGTATGTCAACAGTCTCTGTAAGACACCCGAGGTGTCAAACTGAATCTCGGTAAAAGTGAGAGATGTGGAATGGCTCTTCAAAGAACCAGCTTTCAACTTCTAAAATGCTCCTTTGGGTAAAACCAGCAGGTACACAATGAAAAGAGTTGTGAAATAAAAGACGACTAACATAAAAATGCTTGTACATGATGGAAGTGTTGAGGGTATTCTTTCCTCGGGCGAGAAATCATTCTTCTTCTCTGCAGTGATCAGACAGGATGAATAATATTAAATTAAATAAATTACCAGATTGTTGAGAGCTCTTAAAAGGTAACAAAGAAAATGCATGCTGAGGTGACAAAGACAAAGCAATTTATACCATGATATTGTTTGAATAGAGCTAAAATACCTTCTCCAGTAACAATGAGTGTGATCTTCTAATGACTAACAGTTGACTACAACCCTAAAGACCTTATTAATGTATTTACACTGAATAAACCCTAACAAATGACGCATTCCACTGCTAAAGAAACACAGCACTGCATAGGCAAGCAGGGTAACTGCAAACACTTACTACTGTTTCTTCTTGTTGTTATTGTATCTAATTAAACAGTCGGCCCCAAAATAACATCATTAATAAGATTATGCCTATTCTAATATCAATTTACTGGAATGAAAGCCAAAACCTAATTTGTGACGCTGAGGCTGTGTGTCTAAGTTTTCCAAATGATCATGTAATGATGTGTAATTTACACTAAATCTTGTCACCGCAGCTCTGGTGAGGTTACTTATTTTTATAGGGCAGGATTACTGAGCCGGTTCTGACATGTAGTTGCCGTCACCCCTCCCAGCAGACCTGCTGCCAAGCCTCTTGTAGTATTAGCATTTTCATTCCAGACAGAGCCAACAGGCTAACCTAACGAGCAATCTCCCACAGGAACACATCTGTTGTCAGATTAGTTAGGCTCTGGCCATGGGTCATCAATCAAAGTGGTGGATTACATTATGTACTGGAATTCATTCATTACTTACATCAGCTGATTAAATGGTTTGCATGAAGAGATGTGGAAAGAGCAACAGAGAGATGCCCGAAAATTGAGGGGGGGGGAAGTTAAAGCAGCAGCTCCACAAATCAAACAGGATTAAATGTGAGTATAGTGAAACTGAGAAAAATGTGAATTGCCACCGAAACAAACGCATGCCTTGCTGCCTTTCAGTCGGCAACATTATCATTTGTAAATGTCAATGTGCTCAATTTTATAACAAATCTATTTGCTATTCTTCATTTTTCTCAAACGGCACACATGAAAATGTAGCGTACTTTCTGACACAGTGGCGTTATGTAATGCAGATTTGCTCAAATAACTCCTTTGTCTTAAATTTAGGTGTAAAAACGTGAATATTTTGTTATTTCCTAATACATAACAGTGTATAACAGGTTTTGTTATTTCTTGTTTATTTAAGACAGGTGGTCTAATAAAATTGTTAGGCACTCTTATGGGAATAAGAAGCTGTAGGGCTTCGTGTTGGCACCAAGTGAAGCCAAAAAGATCAATGATGAGGCCCTCACAGCCTAAGAATAAGCTAGACCTTTACCACAGTCATCTTTGTCTCTGCTAAAGTGTTTTCTGGCTCCTAGATAGAAGCTACAATTAGCCTTTCATGTCTTCTACCTGGAGGGGCAGGCATGCAGTCACAGTCACAGAATTGCTGATTTCCTTCAAATCGTGACAATAAACAGAAGCAATTTTCCTCTTTGACGGGAATTATCCTGACAGTTTAATTGGAATGCCGCTGCCAGAATTCTTTAATTAGAAGAACAAAACACACACACACAACTTACCTACAAGAAAGTGGAAAAGAAATATAAAGGATCAATCAAAACAACCAGTCATTAGCCGCGATGAGTTTGACAGCGACTGTCACTGCAGATCGGTTACCTTGGCAACAGGTCAGCTGTTCTGCAAAGCCGTCAGCAGTTAGCTAACCCCCAAACATACACGCACACACACACATTTGTCCAACAAGCATATGGTTAAAGGTTGCACAAGCATTATGGTGTGAGACGTAGCCAGCGACAGATGTGGCACAAGCAGGGTAGCGGAGATTACAAGTTGCTGAGACAACAAGGCACATGAATCTGTGTTATGATACGGATCATCATGTGTCACAGTACAAACTGCTCTCTGTCAACTGGCATCAGAGAGAAGACAAATAGAAAATCAGAAGATAGGAGGTAGGAGGTGGGTTTTCCTCCAGATGTCTGGTAGGAAATGGCTTTTACTTTTAAAGGGCTAAGTTAAAGAAAAAGAAAAAAAAATTAAACACGCCTCTTTCATCTTCAAATCACGTTTTCAAGTCATCTGCTTTTGTGTTAACAAAACCCCTCATCTATTAGGACAGTCAGATCAGAAAACGCACATGCTGAAAGAGTGTCACAAACACAAAGACGCCATGTGCATTTGAAGTCAAGCGAAAACTGTGACACAGATCAGAAAGGAATTCCCATATCTAGGATTTCAGCTTATTTAGCGGGGCTTTGTCATGTCTGCTGTGATCCCAGTACTAGAGGGGGGAGATGAACGGCACACAGCAGTCCCTAGTGGGGTGTCAGAGTAATTGCTTATTTTTAACCAGTCCCCAGGGGACATCACAACGTGGGCAGCGGAGAAGCTCGACGAAACACTCCAAAACAGCAGCTCCACCTGCTCCTCCATATCTCCGTTGTCTGCCTCTTTGTCTTCATCACAAAGGGCAGAACAACAAATGCAACCTGGCAGGCTGAACTTTACCATTTACTTCAGTATGTGTCCCTCGGTAGTGTCAAAAGCCAAGCACAGAAAATAGAAAGTATATTAGAGACACTGTCACAGTATAACTGGGAATTATGGTCAATAAAATGTTTGCCATTTTGTGTTTATGGCAGGGTTTGTCGATGTAATGAAATGACTTCACTGTACAGTGTACGTGAAGGAGAAACTAAAACTCAAAGATCCCCAGGCGTACATTTATTTTTAAGTTCACTACCTAAAGAAACAGTGTGCCCAAGCACTGTGCAGACTTTTACACAGGTGACGATAAAATCAATTTTTATATGTTACTGTTCTTTATATTATATGGAATGATTATACCGTCTGTCAGTACTGATGATGCTTCCAGAAAAATTTTAAAAAGCATGGTTTTAGTGAATTTTATCTTTATTTTTTAGCTGTACAGAAGAGACTATTTTCCAGAATTTCTTTTTTTTCTTGAGAAAAAAAAGGCATGACCTGGTTTCAAGTGTTTTTTGCTCCAATAATCCAGAGAAGCAGAGCAGCTTGCTTAGAGGGCATCTGAAAGACATTTCATCTAGTAAATAAGTGCATCCTCTGTAGCTGGTATTGCTTCTGTTCAATGTAACTTATAGTATTATGCTTTAATAGTAGGATGCTGCATTCTCTAGATAATGCACCATTATTTCATGTCGCTGTGCTTTCCGATCGCTTTTGAAATACTGCAAGATTGAGTTACCTTGACTTAACTAAATAAAATTTTGCATCTTTCTCATTTATCTTCTCTTGCGCTTGAACGATTGTCCTTCTAGGCATCACATTAGTGCAGACAAAACTCTGCAACAATCTATGCTACTTGTCTGTTTTTCCTATTCATTTATCATGTGCCCTGTGATCGTCATGCCTCTTAAAGATGTCTCTTTCCTCCTTTATCTCGCGTTTCTACTGCATGTCTCTATGTGTTTTATTTGGGTTGGCGTGCAGAAAGATGAATGGGGTGGGGCAGTCGTACAGATGGATGCGTGGGGTTCTGTTGTGATGTACTGTAGGTGAGCGGGGAAGAGCAGCCAGTTGGCACGAAAGAGGAGGAGGAGATGACGAGTTAGACATTAACAAGCTGTCGCTGCCAACACAACACAGCGCCCAATGCAACAACAAAAACAACAGAGACAACCCCCCGACAAGCCCGGTGCTATAAACAGCAATCAACATGAATCCAACACCGTTCCACCCACAGAGAAGAGGTACCCACTTTAGGTCAAGCTTGGACCAATTGAAACAAAATTAATGTGCGAAATCAAGCAGAAGCCTCCGGGTATGCAGAAATGCCAAGACCGGCAGTTCCTCAAATGGACACTTGAGGGTGGATCCAAAAGAGAGTCAATCCCAACAGACTCTCATGTTAAAATGCCCAACTGAACACCATTAAAAAGCACGTTTATAGTCTGGCACAAAAAAAACCCCTGAAGAGTTTTGATATGAGATCGTTCCTCCCTTCACAACAACTGCAGGTGTGATTTTCTTTCTTTATCTCACTAGTTTAGATTTTATTTTTAGCATTTAAGTGGAATTACCTGTGAAATAATATGAGTTATTATTTAGTACAGCACATTCAGATGCATGTGCTATGGTTTTGGTTTGTAAAATTTTAGTGTTTTAATAAATTAGTTAGCATTTAGCAGTCAACTGTGTGTTGTATCCATACGAATCTAAGAGGAAACATTTAATAAAACATTTTCATAATTAAGCAAATATTTCTTAACTTTTTTCAAAGGCTTTTTTTGGCTTATAGCTCATGAAAATCAGAACTCACGTGTCTCAGATTATTTGAATGTTTCCTAAGATCAATCCAGAAATACAATACAGAAACATCCAACTTCTTAAAAGTACATGCATTTATAAACTCAGTACTTTGTTGGGGTTCCTTTACCACAAATGAGTGCTCAGGTTGCTTTGATGGCAGCTTTCAGGTCGTCTGCACTTTTGGGTTAAGGTTTCCTCATCTTCTTCTGATGACAGACCATAGATTCTCTCCTGATTCATGTCAGGTGAGTTAGCTAGCCAATCAAATACACCAATAACATAGTGAGCAAACTATAGTTTTGGCACTGTGGGAAGTTCGAAGATGTAGGCAAATGGAAGCATGAAGCATGCTCGTGGTAGACAGTATATTCCAACCACTGTAGGATTCTGATATCAATATTTGGTGAATATTGGATTTAAAAATCCAACATTCTGATACACCAGCTGATATTTGTTTCTTTAGGCCCACGAAATATTAAACAGATTTCCCTAACATCTGTTAAGCGTAGTATTTAGCGTATTTAGTTATTTAGGCTCTGCCAGATTCCACTTGTGTTTGTGGCGTTCCCAAACATCTGTGTTGCCAACAAGGAAATTATAGACTGCCCTCTGGTGGAGAAAGTATTCATTGTCAGCAATAATAACATGGTTGAAGGGTTTCTCCCATCTGTCTTTTACCCTTTTAAATTTCATTTATCAGGATTGCAAATGCAGATACTGATAGATAAGCACATAGCCAATAATGGCTATAATGTCTAAAATCAATCGGACATTAGTAAACAGCTGCACTGACTTTGAGTGGACCAACCAGCACCAACACCAGCAGATGACACGGCACCCCAAATCATCACAGACTGTAGAAAATTCACTCTGGACTTCAAACAGCTTGGTTTCTGTGCCTCTCCACTCTTCATCCAGACTCTAGGACCTTGATTTCAAAATGTAATGTAAAATGTACTTTCATCTGAAAAGAGGACTTTGAACAACTGAGCAACAGTCCAGTGCCTTTTCTCCTTAGCACAGTGAAGATGCTTCTGATGTTGTCTCTGATTCAGGATGCAACAATTGTAGCACCTTTCCTGAAGACGTCTGCATGGTGGCTCTTGATGCACAGACACCAGACTCAGTCCACTCCTTGCAAAGGTCTCTAAAGTTCTTAAAACAACATCTGTTGACGAGACTCTCAAGGTTGCGGTAATTTCTGTTGATTATGCACCTTTTCCTACCACACTTTTCATTCTACTCAACTTTCCCTTAATATGCTTCAATACAGCGCTCTGCGAACATCCAGCTTTTTCAGCAATGACCTTCTGTGGCTTACAGTGATTATGGAGCGTGTCGATGGTTGTTATCTGGACAACTGTCAAGTCAGCAGTCTTCTCCGTGATTATAGCTTTATGTGCTGAACTACACTGTGAAATACATGGTATTTATACTGTAGAATATTTCATTTGAATAAATTACTATTGAAAGAATGAGATACTGGATTTCCAATTTTCATGAGTATAAGCCAAAATCATCAAAAAAGGCTTGTGTAATTCTTGTGTTAAAGGTCTTTGTGGCATCACTTATTGTGACAGCCGTTAAGATGAAGCTCAAAAACCAATAAATGATGTCACTTTTTCTGTTTGCGTTTTCTTTTTTTTCTTCTTTTTTTAAAAAAAAAATTGTGGTAAATAGCAATTTTAGTTGATGAAACTTAGAAATAGAGCAGTAAAGTTTACTGTGCCCTTCCAGACTAACCTCAGTGTCTCAGCTCACTCCCAAATGGCTTACTGCAGCAAGACGAGGATTAGCCAATGTTGCTGCCACCACTTCAAAACACTTTAACTGCAGCAGTCAAAATCAATCAAACCAAAGGAGAGAGAACATCAAATGTGCTCTGTTGCTTTTGGTTACTTTGCTTTTTTTGACTTTAGATAGCTTATCAGGATGTACATTTAACATTCAGTTTCCATTGATTTAAATTTACAGGAAACTTTTTGATTCGATATTATACCATGTAAAAGCTCTGAATGCTACAGTGCTCCCTATAGTATACTTTTAGTCACTTATTGTATAATATCATGGGACTAATAGCTGCAGGGCTTGGTACAGGCATGCCAAAAACACCTACTCCCTAAAACTCAAGAGCACCAAGTAACATTTACTCAAGTTAAATGTCAGTTATGATGAGTCCCAAGGCCAATCTGACTGAATGTTTTTCCTTCAATCTTAAGGCCTCATGCTGCCAATCACACCCACAGAAAAGCTGCCTCTCTGGACACACACAAATAGGCGGTGTATCACAGTTTTAAAACTAAAGCAGGCCTCCTTTGGGATCCGAGGTCTTTAAGGGAGAATACAGCAGTATTTAATATAAAAAAAGACATCAAAAATGTCTCTATTTTAGCAAATGTTCCAATCTTTTCTTCCTGCCACCTGCTAGCTGAATGAAGCTTGAATCTGACAATTGTTAAATGTTCTGCCCCACAGCACCAGAGCACTTGGCAGAGCAGCCCATGGCTGATCCAGTAAGAACTAGCACTGACTCACAACGAGCTGGGAGACAGAGAAAAAGAGATGGAGATTGACAGAGAGACAATGGTTGCTACAGATAGACAGGAAGAGAACCTAAGTATTGAGGTAGATGAAACTTAGAGAGCCAAAAAAGAAAAATGGGGATATAGAGGCCGGCAGTGAGAGGGCAGTGAAGAGAGGAGTAATTGACGGTTTTCAGGTAAGCGTTGAAAAACAGCTGAAAAGTGAAGAAAGAGCACAGAAGTGGGCTGAAATGAGGTGTGCACCGAACAAGACAGAAAAAAAAGAAACAACAAAAAAAAATCAACCGTTAGAGTCGGGGGCCAGAAAGGCAGTGGAAAAAGAGCAGAGAGCAGAAACCAGGTTGTGAAACCTCCAAATCCATTTGTTACCCAGAGACTCATTAGCATTTTTGAGTGAGTGTCTGGTTATAAATAGGATTGGGAGTGTGTGTTTGACAGGAGGAAGTCTACAATTTGACAAGAAGACATTCATCTCACCAGAGAATTCCCAGAAGATGGACAGAGAGACAAACAGACGGATCTCCCACAACAAAGCACACTATTTCATCAGTCAGCAACTCCCATGAAAAGTCTTTCCTACCCAAGCCATACCCTCGTTACCCCATCCTATAGCACAACACTGAGTACAACACTGAAATGATAATGAACAATATTTCCCCATCTTACATTGTACTTTTTAGGGTGCAGGCCATATTTTGAAGTTGACTGAATGAAGTTATGCAATAATTAAAGTTACTCATGCATTAGCTTTTAAGCATTACTTACTTACCAAAGACTTACATAGTCTCCTGTAAAAGC
The DNA here is from genome assembly GCF_001858045.2 of Oreochromis niloticus. Taxonomy (NCBI): domain Eukaryota; kingdom Metazoa; phylum Chordata; class Actinopteri; order Cichliformes; family Cichlidae; genus Oreochromis; species Oreochromis niloticus. The sequence goes on along the minus strand of NC_031969.2, from coordinate 25,918,632 downwards.
CTGACTTGTTACACCCTATTATAGCGTATCTACCATTAAGTATTTGTGGGTTAACATAATTGCATTGTATTTTAAAAGAAAATAACAGGCGATTTATGCACTTAGGCATGGGCTATATTATAAAGTGTTACAGACTTGTTGCATTTTACTTTACAAAGTTAAGACAAAAATCTTTACACCAACTCTAACATTGTATTAAATCTAAGAATCCTCCCCATTATCTCCCGTAGAATGAGGAATACAGCTTAACAGCAGCTGAATTAAGGTATCGATATCATTGGCTCCCTAGTTTCTTCAGACCCATGTTATACCATAGCTGCAAAGACAGAAAAAAACCCCTTAATGTTCAAAAAACACCTGAAATATCTTATCAGCAAATATCAACTCAGTGAATAACCAGTTGAACTTAACGCTATCTGAAGGCAAAATCGATGCACTGACACAAGTTTTTACTTTTAAATGATGGACTGTAGATAAATATTTAAGTGAAGAGCCATCGTTGCTCCTGCAAATACTGCATTTTGCAATTGATTTGTTGACTTCGGTGAAGTGTATTCACAAATTGGTACATCTAAGTAGAGGCTGTCATCTTCAGTCAGTCCTCATAACTCCTACATGTCAATGAATTAGTGTTTGTATATATCACCTGCATATTTCCTTAGCAAAAATGTGGAAGATAAACACATGAAGAGAGCGTGAATGAAAGATTTAGTGCGGGATTTATTGGTCACTGACTAACTAATCAGGGGATTTGACCAACTTGTAATCTGATCCAAAACAGAAAGGCTTCACAGTCTCCTGCTCATATGGTTTTGGCATACACACCAAAAAGACCCTGATTCGTTTGATGCCATAAAGAGCACTTGTGTTTTTGATGTGGCAGGTTTTAACTTCAGTTTTTCAAACACAGAGCCTTCCTCCATTCTCTCTTGCTATCCCTGCTTCTTTTTCGCCATATTTTGCCTTTTTCCTCCAACTTGAGACTGTGGAGCTCTTTATGCTTCGCTAGATGCTTTTGAGATATTTCTAGTTCCAGCTTAAAAGCTTGTCAGTCACTCATGGCATGTTCTCCAACTTCTTTGTCTCTTTCGGCCTCGCTCTGCTCTTATATGCACATTTTCCCTACAGTCAAAAAAATGCAACACTGGCTTTAATTATATGAAGAAAGAAAACTAAGCACTCTCATCTCCATCCGACATCTAGTTATATTCTGCTTTTGACCTGCTGTTGCTCTCACCCTGAAGCCATTTGAAGCATGTGTGTACAAATGTTCCATTTTTTTCAGTCTGTAGATGGCGCCTCTAGCTACAGCACTGCTTTCATGGTCTCCCCAACCCCCTGCCACCGAAACCATCTCCTGCCCACCACACAAATAGTTTCAACCTCCAAAAATCTAGCCTTCCTGATTCTCAGCCCAGATCCACCATTGGCATTGCTACACTGTGGCTGGTCAACAGGACATAAAGCTGCGGCAGAGCCCAGGGAATGAATGAAGAAGGCTCAGAGCCATGCTTCAATCATGACCTGGAACCATTAGAAAACATGCTGCTTTCTAAGCCATAAAAAATTTAGATTAAAACTCTTTTCACACATGCAGTGCAATCCTGAATAAGTATAGGATTTATGGAACAGTAGAGGGTCAAAAAAGACCTTTGTGCCAAGGCCAGCAGCAGGCTCTTCTATTCACTTTGCATATATGCTGACATTGACTGAAGGTTTCATCATAAATGTCAGCATACCCTCAGAGCTAATAGGACAATAGAAAATTATAGTTTCTTTCTTATTGCAACACTTTCAGTGGTCCAGCGCCACAAACTGTGTCTTCTCAAAAAAGGGTCCCAAGGGTCAATATAACAAGTCAACTTAAAGACGAAAAGCAATGCTGACATATGACTACATGTCTTGTTTCACAGCTTTGCAGCAAATTTTGATAGGATGTGATGGAAAGAAATAATCTATGTGGTAACTTTTGGGTGTTTTTATTTTTAATGGATATTAAAAATTCATGTCATTTTGTCTCCTAGCTGGAGCCAAGCAATCCACCAGTATCTCAGGTCTGAAAATGGTTAAAAATTTACATCCATCATAGTTTTTTGACCATTGGTGGTGGTATAGCATTTAAGATGCAGCTAACGGGATGCTCACAGGCTTGGAAATCTAATGGGGTCTTCCTCTGCCGATGCTGAACCTTTCTGCAAACCTTCTAACGTTCCTGCTGGCAGACAAACAGAGAGAGATGGGAATTTTTCTTGGTGGAGTAAATGAAAAATAATCTTGTTTGACAAATACATAATTTCATGTCCACACCAGCTTATTGCTAGCAAAAATCTATTTATATTAAGTGACAAATAAATTATTCATTTAAAAAGACTTGATGGGTTTCAACAGGTTGTGAAAAAGTTGCCTTTTTTAACATTTTTTTTTTTACATAATTATGTATTATTAATTACATAATACATAATCATTTACACAATTTACTTAGGGATTAATAAAGTATTGTGATTCTGATTTTTTTGTCCAATAACAAATAGCACACCAAGTCAGAGTATGTTGTTGCTACTTTGAGAACATTTAGGGATTAGTGTGATTTGCTATCATTTCAAGGATGAAAGTCCTTTCTAGTTTTCATTATGCGGGCTATCATATTAGGATTAACAATTAATCTAGATTGTCATAATTCCCTGTTAAAGAGAGGCTGGTCTGGCTTTGAAGTGTCTCAGATACAAGGCAGTAAGATTTAGACATTTGTCCTTGTATGTGGTATAATTGTGTTATAATGCTTAACAGCTTATAGCGAAAATCCTTGATTGTATGGGTTCATGGACACAAGGTTTTCCAAAAAGAAAAAGATAGAAATGTAAATGTTTTGACTCACTCTTAGTTTTTTTTTGGCCCATAAGCAAACACGCCAAATAACTAAAATTGCCCTGTGACCAACCGTAACTCCACACTTCACTGTAGGTTTGTGATGTTACATCATAATTTAGCCATGACAATGGTCTTTATGTGACAACTAATGCCTGGAAATTCTTGCATTATCATGCATATGTTTCCAAGTGTGGAAGGAGGAGGTTAAATGCTTTTATATTTCAGAAAAACTGCCATTGTTGATATTCTAAATATAACCTGGACACTTGTGGTGAGAACACATCTCCACAGAGAGCTGCTGCCAGAGGTCGACTGTTCATGTCGTGTCAATGTGACTGAAAAGGAGGAAGAAAAATATCAAAAAGAAATATCACTTTGAGGGTAAGATGGGGCTCTCAGAAATGCTGCCGCAGCCCTTCATCATCTCCTTTCTCCTGTCTCTTCACAAACAATTTTACACTTACATCTCTCTCCTCTTTTCCATGGTAGTGACAAACGGTGCGCTTCCGGAGTTTCAAGTGCTGTTTCAACTGTGCCTGGAGAATAAAGGCAAAGCAAAGCTGCATTTTTTTAAGTGAATCCTAACTAACAGGAGCATTAACTCGGTGTAGAGAAATGCTAGTTGTAGCCTAAAAAAGAAAAGAAAAAAAACAAAACAAAGGGAAAAAAACTGCCAAAATGCACCAAATGATTAACTGTCGATGCCCTTCATCAAGGACAATTTTTGCCGGTCACTGATGCTGCAATGTGAGGATTTGCTGCTTTCCACCACTAAAATCCCAACAACCACTTTGTTAAGCAATTTTTTTTATCATAAAAGAGCATCATATCTTGCTCCTCGCATGAAAAAGATTTAGAAAAGACTTGTGCTGTAATCAATATTCACACAGGTTAACACACTAACTCTTTCTCACAGTCTGTCTTTTGGAAAGAGATCAGGATGACACGTAAGAAAGTTATTCTAAAACAAATTCCACAGTAGCCAAAAAGCCGATTCGACAAGGTTTATACCCAGAGAGTATATTTACAATAAAAATGAACAAACATTAATGAACCCAGCTTTTTAAAATGCCAAAACACTGTAAGGGTAATAACTCACAGAACAAATGTTACATAGTGTAATAGAAAATAAACCAGAATGACATTTTGTTGTAAACCATACAGTTTACAAGAAAAAGTACCTTTGTGATATTTTTTGAAATGACAAAAATAAAGAAGTGCAAGGTAGCTGTATTACTTGTTTTTTTTAAACATTTCGGATTATCATGTGTCAAATGTCAGGACAAGTTGTCATTTGATTTACGATGAGTTTATTAATAGCACATAACAGATTAAATAAAACATTTTAAAATGCCGAACAAGCTTACTCTTTCTCTCTCTCACACACACACACACCTACGTACTGTCTATGATCCTTCACATAACATAGATGTATCTTCCACACAGAAATCCCAGCACACACAAATGTCAGCTGCCCACTTTTAATCTCCCACCGCCTATTGTCTAGCTGTCTCGAATCCTTTAAACTCATTTTATGAAGACGACAGAGTGTAGGCGTTTTTAGAAGATGTAGAAGAAGGAAGTCGTTTATTCAGGAAGAGTTTGCCGCGTTTTAATCTCTGCAAAGATGTGTGGATGTGTTTGTGTACTAGATGGTTTGACTCTGTGAACCCTGCATCCTTCTGGCATTGATCCTAAAAGCACGCATAAGCACGCGCACAGACACACATTAACTCGCTATTAAGTGATGAGATTGAACTAAGGGCATGATGAATAAATAATGGTTTAAACTCTTGGGCTTCAGCTGACTAATTAACAGGGAAAAGGAGCCTTCTCGTAAAGCAACAATAAAAAAAAAAGGGAAACAGAAGGCCATCTTGTAAATCGGGGATTACTGAACAGGTTGCATACACACCAACACACGCACACCTGAAAGATATACACACTGCAAACATATCCTAATTTGTGCTATAGTGTGCTGTCAGGAAGAGACAAAAAAGGGGAGGAGAGGCGCTGGCCTCTATTGACTAAAACCCAGTGGGCTAATGAGAACTCCAATACACAGCCACACACAAAAACACACAGACCCCACACCCTCATTACTGTCATATCCCTGCTTTGGAGGGCGAAGGTGCCATGTTAGCATCTCACCACAATCCTTTTCAGCTGAAGTCGTCATCAAGGAATATCTAAAGAGAAGTTGTAGTTGTTTCACAGCGTCCTTGATGCTCTGTGAGCTTCGTGGTCGCCCGACAAATTCTCGCACATGCTGTCACTGAGGTCATTAGAGTGGTATAATTGTGAAGAATAACTGGTCTTGCCGGCCCAGCTGTCCTGCTGATATCATCCAACTAGTTTTCCCTGGATCATATTATTGCTAAATGTGTGCAGACAGCAGAGGGACAGAGAAAGGAATATGAGAAAAATGGAAAATGAAAAGGGAGTGGCAACACTGACTGAAGGCTTTTATTTTGGCAAGCTGACATCTCCTTGGAAACAGACAAGTTCACTATTTAAGGGATTGTAGGAGCCCTCGTAGAGTCAGTAAATACAAATCAGCATCAACAGCAGCAAAAGAGAAGTTTTTGCAAAAAAACACAAACATAAACCAGCATGGCAGCAGAAGATGCAAGAATAGAAATCAAATGAACTACAACTGACTGGCTACAAATGACTTAAAAACTCCCAAAGGGCACATGGGACGCAAAAGCAGAGTTTATGAAGAAGCTTCTCATGAATGAGGCAGCAGTGGCAGCAACGGCAGCAAGTCCTAAAGGAGCAACCAAGCTCAACAGCCTTTGAACATACAGGAGGCAGGCAAAGGCAGACAGCAGAGCTACGTGACTCTCATGACAACCAACCACAATCAAATAGATGCACAAACACACTGTCAAACACATCCACAAAGTCCCTCAGTGCTGCAAGTTATCAAGATTAAAAGCCACAAGCATCCAAGCAAATCCAACAACGCTCAAAGAAAACTCTGAAGAGAAAGAGGGAAGAAAGGAAGGAGATGGACAATAGACAAAAACGAGCAGAGACCAGGACACACAAACGGAGGAGAGGAGTGAGGGGACCACGCCGACTGCCCACCTGAGGGTTTCCCAGCATTCTCCATCCGTGCTCCTTTTAGCTCTCTATCCCTGACTCTCTGTTTTCTTCTAGGTCACTCCATCCCTCCATCCATCTCCTCATTCATCCCCTGCCGCTGCCACCTTACTGGGACACTGGCTTGGGCGGACATTTGCGTACAAAAAAAAAATTCAAAGCGAGGGAAGGCAGGGAGGGACGAGAGGATTGTGAAAGAGTTGGGAGAGAGTAGGAGTATTGGAAGAAATGCAGCGAGTGAGAAAGACACACACAAAGAAAGCAAGAGGGCGAGAGAGAGAAAAGTGAGGCTGCCAGTTCCAAACATTGTCTCTTTTCTCTCTGTCTGATTGTGTGTCCCTAGCTGTCTGTCTTATTTGCTGCTCTCTCTCGCTCGCTCTCTCTTCATCTTCCACATTATGTCCATCTGAGTGGCCGTGCCAGGGTAGGAGGAGAAAACATGGCTCGCCCTGGCCCTAAAACACCTTGAAGACAGGCCACCGACTGCAGACCTGTGTGCACTGGTTGTGCGCTTCAGGCCATAGATTGAGCAAGGGTATGTGCGCAAGTGTGTGTATGACTGTACTGTCAGCCAGCCAGAGCCCCAGATTACCGACGCTCCACTGGCACGTCCCACTTCATCCTTCTCTTCTTGTCACCCCGGCAACACCTCCGCTCCCCGCCTGCTTCCCCCGTCCTCAACTCCTCATCTTCCCCTCCTCCTCCTCTTCACCTCCATCTGCCTCCACTTTTTCCTCCCTTTTTTTTTCCTTTGCATAAAATGAGGGAGAGTGTTTATATTTATATTTCATCCATCTCGCAAATCCTTACCAGCAGAGCCCACAGGAGAAGAAAAGATCGTCAATCTTTGCATCTTTATGTGCTCTGATAAAAAGAGACCCATCAGAGCGGTGTATATATATTTATATGTACACACACATACGCACAGTCCCCATGGTGCACCCTTGCTCAGATAAAGATAGCCAATCACAGGCGGGGGAGGCGAGAGGTGTGGTAATTAACAACACTGGGCCTGGGATTAGCTCAACAGCTCTCAAGAATCACACAGAGCAACAATCAATCAAAATCTTAGATGAATGAAAGCAAAGCCGTTGCTTTCTGCCCCTCTGAAACAGCAATAACGTTTGATTAACATGTTAGATTTAGTCAAGATCGGCACCTGAGAGACCTTCATAAAAAGCAAGAAAAGGTCAAGGTAGCCCTCAGGATGAAGATCGCCCTCGAAAAGCAATGCAAGTAGCCAATCTGTGCAACGACATAGAAGCTGCTTCTTTTCTTTTGAGTGTATCCGAGTCTTTTGTCAGGGTTACTGTCTTCCGTGATGTACGATACGATTACTTCATGTCTCCCATAGGATAAAATCATACCGGATCTGACAACTGCTGCATCAAAATAATGTGCAGCAACAGACTGTCGCCATAGCGCCTGCACGACAGTGCAGTGTTGTTATCGAAAAATGACAGCTGAAATTAAAATAACATAGTCGTCAGTTTTAATATTATTTTAACATATTATTTAATATATATTTAAAATAAAGCAAAATCATATAAAAAATACTCAAACTTGTGTTTGACATTCAAGTACAAATGTATAAATAAAAAGAAAAATTAACGTATGTTATGTTCAGACTGTCAAATGACAAAGATCCAACAAAATGTTAATACAAATGCGTAAGGCTTAATCTGAACATTTTTAGAGATCTTTTTGTTTCCTTTAAATTCTGTATTCTGTAATGGACTGACTGCAAAACAAAGCAACTTTTGTAAATCACCCGTAGAACTAACCACACCTTTGGGAATTCCAATCATGCGTTGTTTTTCCCCCACGTAGTAACTCTGGCTGTTCGTGTTTTAAAACCAGATGTAACAAGCGATGAGCGATATCTGACGGAGAAATGGAGAGACACTGCACATCTTCATAGGTTATCCACTTGTCAATCACAAATTAGACCCGCCCTAAAGTGTATTAGGTCTACCGTCCTTTTTAATTATAATGATAACATATAACAAACACTATCCTTGCTATCCCCCCACACCACACTCTTGCCCACTACTTCCAAGCACTTTGTTCTCCAGTGTGTGCCTTTTCTCTTGTTTTGCATATATTCCATGACTTAACTCTTTAAACCTGAAAGCTACACACTATTTTATCGATCCATCTTTTGCAGTAAAATAAAGCACCCCTGAAATGATTATGCAAATCTCGCTAAAGTGACTAAAGTCACAAAAGTTGCCACACATCAGGCTTTAAGTTTTTTAAAGCACATGAAGTGGTCCTCTGTGCTAACCACATTGGCATATCTCCACACTTTTCAATTAAGTGTTTGGGATGGTTAGACAAAGGGCAACCCCCCATTATCACTGTACTGAACACCCACAGATAATTTACCCTGTGCAGCGGTACACCTGCTGAGCGATGCAAGGTTAACAATGGCCACATAGGGATTGACAACTGCTGAACACGCAGCTTTACTCCCCGGAGTTCACAGACTAAAACACTTGCGCACACATTAAAGTATTCACTGCATTTCCATTGCGCACATGTATGCATTGTATGGGACATGAGTACTAGCGTTCAAGCTCTGCGTTTTTGCCAATGTTGATAAGTGACAGGAAAAAAAAAGTGTGTTGTTAACCTAACGCAGAGAGCTAATGCCTTGCAAGGACAAGTAAACAAGCACCAAAAAAGCGTATCCTCTACCTTTGAAAAACAACCCTCTATCCACCAAGCAATTTAGCACCAACAAATACATACAGATGAGATATTAATGGCTTACTGCGTCCTCTTTGACCTTTTAATTATTCTGATTTGTGTACAGAGCAAGCGTGCCGTAATTGCATTAGCATCTCTGCAGGTTTACTTAATGTTCCAGTAGAGCGGGAATTGTGATTCAGCAAGCAGATAGGATAACACTCCCCTTCATTTCGTGTACACTAAATGATCAGTGTGTGTGTGTCTGTGTGTGTGCATGCTCGTGTGACTGCGGTAAATCATCTGAGATTTATTAGCTCAGTTACCACTAGTCAAACCCTCTGACGTGCAATTATGCTCTATCAGCAAATAAATGATTTGGCCATTACAGACCATAATTGGTTATGGAACAAAGGGCCCAATATATTGTCCGTCTCTTTTCCTGATGCTTAACATCTTGTCCTAGTTTTTTCTACTCGTATTACCGGAAAACTCTACTTGCCCCCTGTTTGCCCCCCTCTTCCTATTCCCCATTTCCTCTTCTCCTTCCTCTGAGCATTTCCCTAGAGAGGACCCTGGCTCCTTACTTTCTCTTTATCTTCTGGCAAGGCATCTGGAAACCAGCTCTGTCTCCACCTCTCTCGATCACATTCAATCATCCTGATGCTTATTCAGTTCTCTGCCCTATCCACCAACCCTCTTCCTCCCCATCTCCCACCTCCTGTCCCACCCACCCTCCTCTTGGCTTGTCACCAAAGGATTGCTTATAACAATCCTGCATCCTTGTCTTTCTGTCATCTCTCTCCAATTGTTTCCTTCCTCACCATCTTGCCTCTACATGATGCTTTTTCCTTTTAAATTGCCCCTCTGTCTTAACGAGTTAGACTTTGCTGCATCCTTTGTGATATCTGAGTGTACTGCTGAAACTTTTGCAAGCTCTCCTCTGAAGCTTTACTTCCATCATACGTTTTGTAGTCAAGTTTGAAGGTGGCAGTCTTCAGGTTCTCACTCTAGTTAAAGCGAAACCATACACACTTTTAATCACTTGAGGGCTCAGTTTCTGCACCCAAAGATGAACGAATCCCATCCTTTTAAATGCTTTTATGTTTGAATGATTTGATGCAGAGGAAGTTCACTGATGCTTTCCTTATAAAATTGTTTATGTACTACCAGAAAAATCCTCATTTCAATGTAGCCAGAAAATGATGACATAATACATGGGCCACTAACTTTTACAGTTCATGAAAACATCTGCTCAGAGTCTTATGAAATTATCAGTGTTGTTACATGTTTACTATCTACCTCACAAGTTAACTGCCTTAACTTGCCTATGTCCTTGGCCCAGAGGACGTGCTTCCAGCTTATTGCACTGCACACACCTATAACACAGAACAGCATGCCTAACTGCAATAGCATCACCATGTTAGACCAGAACACTAAACATGTGTTTTGGAAATATACCCAGCAAAAGTATATGCGATGCTTTCCCCTTGGTTTCTCAGACCATTATATGAGATTACTGCTGCCAAATACAGGCAAAGACAGAAAACACTCAAGATCCATTCAAAAGTCATTCAGATCTGCAATAACAATTTTGTGAAAACACTTAGAGGCTGTTTTGAGCTCACTGACTAGGAGATATTCTGCCAGAGAAGGGAGCGAGACCTGAACATACTCAATAACTCCATCTGCTTGTAAATGTCATTCTGCGGTAACGGTGCTATTTCAACTAAACAGGTCAGATCGTATCCTAATAACAACCCCAGAGAGCTGAAAAACAGTGTGAGATCAGAGGGAAAAAATATGCCAATGAACTGAAAAGGCAGCTGAAGCATAAAACAAAGCCAAGCTCTGATATAAAAGTAAAATGGAAGAGAGATTTACTCAAAGACAAGGAATGTGAGGCAGGGCCTCGACACCCGACTTCAGTAACCAAAGCTGTTCGGAAGCCGGCACCTTGATAGAGGTCAACATGCTCAAAAGGAATGAACCCATGACATACTCTACTCTTTTGCCTCAATTCATTTTGAGGACCAGAAGGATACCCAAAAAAATGAGTCAGTCACCACAGTCATACATGAATGCAAATATTTGGTGGTGATTGTGGAGTTTGCCACAGCAGGATCACTGTCTAACTTTTCAAGATACGGTGACTAGAAGCTTCACTCTTGAAACTCAAATCAACTTATGTTGCACATGTGACAGATGAGGGCTCCTGTTCACACATACAGGAAGAATGTGGATGCCAAGTTTGTCTAATTCCAGGAAAACTCCCTGAAAATGAACATTAGAAAGTTTAAAGAGCATTGGTACAGGGTCACCTCATACGCTGCCTTTGGACATATGGCACTATTATGGAAAGGCAGGTGATGAACTCTCGCTCGCACTCTCACAATCCACTCTGCATCCTGGTAAAACATCTCTAAAGTGGAAAGACAAGAAAAATCTCACAAGCAAGCAAAATCATCGACACCACTCTCAAGACCCTCACAGTCACAGAGTAAAAAATAAAGCAGACTTCATCAGAGAGGACCCTCCATAACCACTTCACCATTCCTTTCAGCTACTCTCATCAGGCAGCACCTCTGGCCAACAGAATTCAAAAAACTCTTCACCCATCAACAAGTGCACTCTTCCTTTGTTTACTTGTGCGTGCGTTTATTTCATTTTATTTTGCATGACTTTCAGACATTTGGAATCAAATGGACATGTACTCAGCCTTCATTGCACTTGCACAGTAAGGTAACAAATAGTCAAAAACTTCAGCAACATTTTTTCCATGAGGTGAAGATTAAATAGAAGAATTTGCATGTGCATCATTTGCATATGTTCAAATGTAAAGCAGAAAAGGTATTCTGCACACAAGCTAGAACTACTCTCTTTAGGTACACTCCATAGCTTGATGCTTTGAGACAAACCACAGTCTAAGAGGATCTGTGATATGAGAGAAAACCCGCATCACCAAGACATATTTGCTGTGCGTGAGCTTGGTATAGGCCTAATAAGTGGAGCTCACCCTGATGTCTACAACTTCTCCCACACTGCAGTTAATTAATTCTATCCTCTCTCTTCCTCTCTGAGAGGGAAAAAGAAAGTAAATGTAATGACAGCACAGCAAAAACAAGTGTAACCTTTTGGGCCAGATCTTATTTTGACAGGGCATGTAAACAGTCTGCTCCACACAAAGACAGAAAGAGGTAGTGGAAGGGAGATGAAACGTGTATCTCTGAGTGAGAGCGTAGCTGAGGAGGAAGTACCTGTGTCATTATACCTCAGCTTGGCCACACAGGACATCTCTGCCCCGCAGGGCCAAGCCATGGCACTGATAAGAGGAAGTCCGGGGGGGTTGAGCCGATAAGAACCGGCTTTAAAAATCGCAGACATTGACAAAACTGAAGAAAATCTCAACAGAAGTGCAAGTGGAAAGAGAGCTAAGAGAGCCAGAGATGGATTTGCTGAGTAAATGACTGCAAGCTAATAATGACGCTAACAGTAATGGATAGGCAGGGCTGTGCAGATTGCCTCATTTAAGGACACTTGAGTATCGTTTAGGTAATCTTTCTGGCGTCCTCACAATGAATGTAAGTCACTGACAGAGTGGTCAGCAACATGAGAATCGCAAAGACATTTCACTTCTTTCCCATAAAACGACAAGAACAAACAAAGAAACAAACATTCGCCTTTGTATCTTACTGTTCTCTGCAATGGTAGCCAAAACAATTGCCCTTGGGTCAGCATTCAGGTGACTGACAATGTTTGTAGAGTAGAAATACTGCAGCTTCTTCCATCTCTCACTGAGCCGACATGGAGTCAAGGAAGTAAACTAAACCAGAAAAAACTGAAAGTGTTTCCCCTTCCTTTGATCCTCAGCTGGAGGCACGATCATCAGCGACCCTGAACAACCTCTATTGGGATTCTCGCTCTCTTCTATACTTAAAGCCGCAGACTCTTGTATAGCTGCACTTACTTTTTAGTTTTTAGGTATCCTATCCTTTCAGTGACTTTGCCATTCAATATATTTTCACGCATCTATTTTCTATCTCTTCTCATCCCTGACAGCATCTAGATTTTGTATCTACCCTCCTTCCCTCAACACCACTCAGAGGATCTCTCAGTGGTGTTGTTGACTGTACTATGGCCCACACCGCAGTAATCCAATGTTATTGGGGTGCTATAACTCAGTTTTATGTGATCAGGAACCCCACAGCCCTGGCTTCTGCACCTTATGACAAATGACCCAAGCCAGACATATCACCTATGAGTCAGTCAAACTGAGAGGCACTGGTAAAACCAGCTTTTGAAGCCATTTGTATTTCTGCTTTTTCCAGGCTTGACTGTATGTTGAATGTGTGTCAGCCAGCGTTCATCACTGTGTGGGTGAGTTTCTCCATCAGCGAAGAGTCAGCTCTGCAGAGCAGCATTAACATTAGATGTGATCAGACCGCAAGGAATTCAAAACAGACAGCGGAGACGTGTCGGGATGTTTTCTTTTTAAAATGCCACAGTGTAAGAGCATGAGAGAATCATGGCGGTGTCTGTTTAATCTGCTCTCTCAGAGGGAAATGTCTGTCAAAATTTCCTTCCATTTGTCTAAGTGCTTCCTCAACAGTACACTGCAAGCAAATGAAGACAGGCATTCGAACGCTGCTTGTTGGATCGTGTACTAAACCGAGTAAGAAGACCTCGGTTTTTGTTTATGATCATTTCTTATCTAACCGTTCTATGACAGGAAAGCAAATAGCATTGGTTAGATTTTATAAAATAAAACCTGCTAATACCCTTTTACAAATAACAACCATGTCATTTGACCTTGTATGCATCTGTCTCTGAGAGAAAATAGAGAGCAGTCATAGATTTGTGCTGTTTGCTTCAGTTTGTTATTTGAAAGGAAATCTGTAGCTTTGAAAGTCTTTAGAAGAGACTATAAAAAGCTGTCAGAGACGTTAACTAACTCTAGTTCACACTGAAACACAAGACAACATAACCTACATATTATACCTCTGTAACCGACCCCAAACAAATCTAAAAAGTCTTGTTTCTTCTGCAAGAGGGCTCGCAGCCACAAAAAAACGAGGTCCTTCTGTATGTAAAAAAATCTCAGAGAACACTGCGATAATAGAAAGTGAAAAAAGGGGAAAAATACAAATGAGCTGCTAATTATGCACCAGAGTCCCTCTAAGTATGTGAAAAACTAACTGTTAAAATAAAGAGTCTTTTCTCAGCAAATGGTACTTTCAAAAACCAATTTGCTCATGGATTTTTGTATGATTTTTTTAAACATGAATACATTCTTGAATAAAAAAAAATAACAATAAATCAGATACACCACTATCACAAAGGCTTCCAAAAATAGGCAGGGCTTTACATTAATCCCGTTGCTGTACTACATCAGCAGTTCTGTGAAGGTGCCCTCTCAAGGTCTATCCATCAATCCTCCGTCCCCGATGACCGCCTAGTTCTATGACGAGAAAGAGCGCAGTCTTCATTCTTCAAAAACTCGGTAAAGGCTGTGATTGGATGACTGTCTAAAGAGAGCAGTCACTGTGTTTTCGTCTGTGAGTGAGACAGCTTCTCTTCTTCCACGTTTTTCGGAAAATCCTGCACAAAATCCCAAATAGGCATTAAAGTTTATTAAATATGCAGAAGTTAGACTAAAAACACATTCACTTCAGCATCAATGAAAAAAATGGAGCCCAGTGTCCTGTGACGTCTTAAGCAGCTTTTAATGACTGTAAGAGAGTGCACATGGGACCTCTGGCACAGTGGATAAATTAGCATTCAGCACTGGAGGACACAAAGACTCAGTCAGGTCTGAAGGAGATCTACAGGGAGTAGGCCGGCCGTTTCAACAGTAAGCTGGACAACTATGTGACATATTGATCGGATATTGGCTACGCAGTACTGCACTTGAGCTCCATCACCATCAAGGCTGCACTCTGTCACTCCCCCTTTTCAGCTGTTAATTTGTTGCACCCTGAATTTTAACATTTTGCCCTACACTCTGGCAGCCATCACATTCAGGAGAAGACCACTACATCAAACTGCAGCTATGACGACAGGAATTTTAACTACAGCGGAGAGGGGAAATTAGAAGTGCTCAAAGACACACTAATGTTTTTGGGCATCAGTGTGTGCGTACCTGGACTTACATTCGCTGACTCCATACAGTATTATTAAAATCTCTCCTTGTGTTATTACCCTCAACCCACCTTTCCTGCTCTGTTTTAATGTCCAACTTAAACACATTCATCAATCATTTAGCCTATGCTTTGATACTGATGTGCTGAATTATATTATTAATATTTCTAGAGAGGCAAATTATGAGCACTTTGTATTTAAGAGGCTTTACGGCTTCAGCAAGCAGTTTTTTAACTACCCAGCCTTATCAGTGCAAATCCAGACGTCCTTGGAAGAAAGAAAACAAGGTTCTGCTGACAGTGAGATGAGAGTTTCACCAGTCTATTCAGCTCTTATCAGGTGGTTTTACAATGTAAAAGTGAAGTTTCTGTAAAGTTTTGATTCGTGGATAATCTGTGTGCAGAAGAAGAGACAGTATCACTAATGAATCCACTAATTGGCTGTTTAATTGGCTGCAATTAGAGAAATCTGTATCAAATAGCACGTTAAAATAGCAGTAATAAGCTGCCATATCTGTCAAATCCTGCTGCAAAATTGTAGAATACTGTATGAATGAGCTTAACGGTTTGGGTGAGGATGAGTTGCAGTAATAGAGGGGTAAAAAGTGGCTGTGCAACAGGAAAAACACAGCAACATAATTCTAAACCACTACTTGTGTGCTTTATATGAATGCACCTCTCATCCGATTTTGTCCACGAGGGATTGAAATTTGTGTTTTATGGAGGTATTCAAGGATTTATGCTTGGTCTCTCAACTCAACAGGGCAGCTCTGGGTCTTCTGGGGGCCTTTCATGAAATTTAATTTGGGCTCTTCATTCCTGGCTCTGTGTCAACCATCAGCACACACCCACATCGGTACATCTGCACAGCATGAGTCAGATTCAGGCAACATATGCTTGGGTATCAAGGTGAGATAAATAACACCGCATACTACAATCACGAAGAGATTATAGTTCAAAAATGTTTGATTGTGAAATGAAACATGTCTTAAACAGATTTAATCTTGTACGCTCGATTTATTAACTTAATCAAAGCAGCCTAATATATGATTAAATTAGCTGTAAAACATCTGTCTGTTTAATCACATTTATCAATCGCTGGTTTAATGATAACTGTCAACACCACAACTATGATCGAATTGTAATTAAAATGTTGTGTATGAGTACCGCTGTTATATTTATTGCAAAACTAAAGCTCACTATTGGTAAGGTAGTACAAATAGTGGGGGCAGATTCAATCAAAATCCCATTTTTAAGTCATGCTGCAACCAGTCTCATCCTAAAGAAATATGGAATTGATTTTTAAAACTAATGCCAAAACAGGTGTTTTCTAACTTTATTATAATGGAGTCAAGAACTCTCTAAATTGGGACTTCTTAAGAGTTTTAAGAGTCTGTTGTGATAATGGAGAGGAAGCAATAGAGACTGCTGTAATGCTGCATGAGCCATACAAGTCTCTCTTATTATAGAGAGCCAAGCTGATAGACAACATTTGGATAAATATTACTCTGAAAACCAAGCATAATTAGATATTACAGCTCAGTTTCCCCAGACATGGATTAAGCGTAGACTTGGACTAAAAAAAACTTTTCCAGTAGCAATCTCCATCAAAGTTTTCTAGACTAGGTTTAATCCAGGTCTGGGAAACTGGCTGAAAATGGTTTATTATAGTAGCTTAATCACAGCTGATGGCAGGCACTTCAAAGTTGCTCCAGCTGCTCACACTCATCAAAAACTTCCCACAACCCTGGACCCACATCACACACCGGTTAATAAAAGGGGGAGAAACAGAAAAGATTATCACTTTTGTAGATATTACCTCATCTCATCAGGTAACCATGAGCACAGTCCATGCTGTTATGCAAGTAAACAATTGCTTGACTTCATGAGTCTTTGTTTGATTGATTTATCTTTGCTGTCGCTTTGATGCGTTAATACTTCAGCTTTCAGGAGGCAATATAAAACTGTGTATTTTTGATAAATATACTGATCACTAATAGCACTTTATGACCAAAAACAAATAAGGATTCCAAATGTTTTCTGTTTTGTTTTCTAAAAACCTGATTCCAAGATATAGAAAAAGGATATTTCAATTAAAAAAAATCAAGTCTGGCAGATAAACTATACAATACTGACACACTTTATGAATTTCTTCTGGCTTGTTCCACCAGAGTTTCTTAGACTGTTCAAAAGAATACACTTACAGTATATATCAAAACATATGCTTATATCGGCTGATATTACCTCAAACTACAGAGTGAGAAATTAGCAGCTATAACACATGCAGCTGCATGTTCTAAAGGCAGATGCACCGACATCATTAATGCAGCAACACTGACTCGTATAGAGAGTCTGTACGCTGTGTGTGAGGAGGTCAGGGCTGCTGTTGCAGAAAGCATCAGTGTGGGCAGAGCCTTTCTCCTGAGCTACTAGCTGTCTGCATCTACCAGCAACTGTGAGAAGAGCGCTATAGTTTCACAGCATAAGACTTAAGTTTGCAATTAACAGGAAAAAAAGCTCACATTTCAATGCTAGAGTCAACAGCTTGACTTTATCCCATGCTCTCCAAGCTTTTTTTCTTTTTACAAAAAATAAATAAATCATTTTGCAGCACGAATCAGTCCACATTCAACACCCTGATATATTAAGTATCTTGCATATGCTTTCATTGGAGCATTAAAACTGTACGGGAATGGAACAGTTCTAAACTTACTCAGTTATATTTGCAAATGGATAAACACACACAAACACACACGAACATGAACACTGATCCAAGCAAGCATTCATCAAAGATCAAACTACGGTTTTGTTTTTTCCTGAGATACTGTTTTAAGCTCTCGGATATGTTGGGTCCCAGGGGAGTTTTAGAGCTGCCTTCTCAGCTAGTAATAAGTTCATGCACATGTCAGTGATGATTATTTTGATCTTTTTTTTCCTTTTCCTATTTTCATGACACTTCTATTTATTTTATAACAAGACACATAACTGAAGATTTTACTATTATTCCAAAACAGCGAAGAAAATCAAAGGAAACTCCCCTGCTAACAGGTGGGTAAGGAACAAGTAATCCTGACCTCTGTCAAGGGAGACGTGTGGATTTACTGCTTTAAGCCTGACTGATCCACGAGACACTCCTAGCCTTTATCTAAAACCCTACTTTTAGTTGTAGCCTAGCCCTAAATAGATGGAATCATTTGCACTCCTTAAGCCTAGCTTGCTATAGTCCAAAGTCCAAGCAATTTAAGGAAGGAAGTGCTGTTGTAATATATAGAATGCCAGATTTGAAAAGTAATCAGTCAAATATACCCCACAAGCTTTTGCCAGTGACTTGGAATATTTGGAAGTTTTGTTTCCTTTTTTTTTTTCCTTTGAGATAATTCATACACAGAATTAAAGACAAATGTACCCACCTCAATGTCACCCATGGTTTTGGATTCAGCATTTTTAGAACTTCAGTGTTAGGATTTTGGCTCCTGCCATGTTGGCTTTTGAGCCCTCCACAACAGTCCCACTTTCTCGTCTGGCCCCTTGGGAAAATTAATCGCCCATCCCTACCTTACATGGATGAAAGGATGGAGTGCAAATTTATCAGCTAATGCTAATAAGCTTGGTTAGCAATAAACCATATGGAATGCAACATGGATGTAATATCAGCTAATTAGTAATGGATAAGATAAGATATACCTTTATTAGTCCCACAAGGGGAAATTTCATGTTAAGGCTGCCGACCTATTGCACGCAATGGTGGCGCCATCTTACCCTCCGACCATACATACATTACACAAAAACATCACATGGGGAAGACAGGTCAGAGGGGTATAACAATGGAAAATGCACCACATGAGGAAAGATAAGGAGAAAAAAATAACTCCCCCCAGACTGAGCTCCAACAGGGAGATCACTAGACTAATAAAATACTAGAATTTCACTCACGATAACTGAAGCACAAACTTCTTCTACCCTGTACGACAGAGCAGGCCATAACATTAGTCAGATAATCCATTAAGAAAGGCAACAAATGCAGACACACACACACTCAGTGAAGAGGTTGAGTTTTGTGGATGAGGTCTAGCAGACTCTGAGGCTCCAGTTACCTGTTAGGACACCTGTCAATCACTTGGCCACACCCCCTAACTTAATTATGCATCAACCCCACTCGGTTCAAGAATGCTGAAACCATTTCCCTATTGGTTGAGAACAGCACTTTCTGCCAGCCATGCACCTGAGTCATCTCACAGTCAGTCTCCACAACATCTTAACATCTTCGCATCTCTTTCACAACACTGCTTCACTGAAACCATTCGCAAAGCTGTAAATCACAATTAACAGCACAACATAACTGATAAGTGCTCTGGTGTCAGTGGTCTCTCACTCAATTAGACTGTTATGTAATTGAGTAGTTTTTATTACTGGACTGGAGAGAAGCAGTCTGTTGTATAATGGCATACAAAAATGACATATGAATATGGCATTGTATATCCAACGCCATATTCATGGCTGTTATTTTTGGGCCTTCAGACCACGGTGAATGAAAAGAAACTGGTGGAATGGTGGAACAGATCCTTGGAAAAAGTTCCTGATAATAAAATTCCATGTAGATTCATTTAAATTAATTGTGCTGGACCAACACAGCAGCCGACACCTAGAGCAGATCTATGCTTTATTAGAAACAGATGATAACAGTGTAAAAGATTGTGACTCCAACATACAACTGCACACAAAACAAAACTAAGGTTGAAACTAAGGTCACATTTGTGTAACTCACCACCACCAAGACACTTAATATGAACAAATTTCCGCCAGTGTCCAACATTCATCATCCTTTGGCCATCTACGCTGTTTGTAAGACATATTTAATGGGCTCCAATCAGAAGCAGCCATCTATTCTGTTTAATCCCCCCTTTCAGGTGCTGCGATACCTCATCTGTCTCCATAAAGTCTACTGGTCCCTGTGGGACCCTGATGAACCCTGATAGGGTGGTTCACCTGACAGAATATCAAACAGGACATATGATTCATAGGATATTGCAGAGAAGCTATTGTCCTGGAGCTGACACATTACAGATTCACGCATGTGATTAAGAAGCAATAAGGATGCACAAAACAGCATTCATGTGTTTCTTTTTTCTTTTCTTTTTTTACCTGGAACACCAGTGCAGGTATAATCAAATCCAAATTCTTCAGGTCAGTTGAAAGACTTGCCATTTGCTTTATTTGTCTCTTCTACCTGACTACACATCAGTGTCACTGGCAGAACAAATTAGGGAGCGTGCAGTGTGTGCTGAATGAAAACAATGACCGTGAGAGTGAAATGGAGGCAGGAGTAAAAGGCAAGACATTTAACATGCTTGAAAAGAGATGGAGCACACATCAAAAGAAAGATTTGTACAAATGAGGGATAAATGAAAAATTGAAGAAAAAAAAAGGATCATGTAAACTGTGAGGGAAAGAATAGAGGGAAACAGGGAGTCTAGGTCTGGGTGTGACCCCTGTCATCTGGTGACAGTTTAGAAAAAGAGTCGGGGCATGTTCCCCTACCACCTTAACATCACATGATGACAGCTCGTGCATTGACTACAGTTCAAGGTTAATACAGTGAGAATCACACAAATGAGACCCTGAACTTAAGACCTGTTCACAATAGTTTCGTGCAAAAGAAAACCAAGACATCATACTCTCATTGCCATACTGACTTTCTTGGCTCAGTCTTCTACGTATGTGCATGTCTGAATTTTTTTTCCTCTTTCAGGGATGATGGCAGAGTGTGAATGTGTCAAAGGGACACAGGACCAGACACCCATGGGAGAAACATTCAATCCTGTCGCACTGCCAGAGGGAGACAACAGGAAAGCACTCTCTACCCTCAATCAACCCCTCCCCTCCACCATCCCAGCACTTTCCAGCTCTTGGCCTTTCCCTTTTGTGCATCTGAGTGGTAGTGATAATGGCGGGCTGTCTGTCACGCAAAGTCTGACCCAGATTCACTCTCTGAGAAGAACAGCGAGTGGAATGATGGGGATATCTTAGTCCTGTACCCATAGGATTGATCCTCCCCAGTCGGAACTGTTGGCCTGGAAGACAAGAATGAGCAGGAGAATGCAAAGCCAAGGGCGTACGCTAACCAGCATCTACTACTGGATTCCAATACAAACCCACAGCAGCCAACTCATTAGGCCAGTAACCAGCAGCAGGGTGTCAAGTTCTTCATAGACAGCTCCATGAAATAAAGGCCACTGAAACCTACTGGGCTGTGGAGGGCAAAACGAAAAGAAAAAAAAATAAAACTGAACTTTAAAGCATACTTTTAAATGTGATTCATGATAATGAAAAAAAAAGTCAACATTTGTGCCAATCAGAGACAATCCCCTGTGGCTGTGTGCACACACTGTTGCATGGATACGGCTACACAGGGCGGTAAGAGAAATCACAGAGAGCTGGATGGGTGGAGACCGAGCACACAAAATGGCTGAAAGGGAATCTTAAGAAATTAAGGCTATTTTTAGATTTTTTTTTCCTGCTGGCTAATAGTTCAAATTCAAAATGTAATTGTGATGTTTGTAAGGAGATAGTGACCAGGGAAAGATCACAATGTTTACTGATTAATCAGCCTTGTTCGAGTGGTTATTTTTAATGTCATTTTTAAAACAAAGTTGTCAGACTTACATTATTTGCCATCAGCTTAAACTTCAAAAAGAACTAGATTAATCTAAATACACTGTTTACATATGGGGTTCAAACTCACCTTCATCCTTCTGGCAGATCACAGCATGAAGTGTACGGAGATGTCTAACTGATGCTTTGGAAAGTTTAAGAAATGCTTGTACACAGATACCCAATTTCATGTCATTATGTCACATTAATTGAGATGTTCTGATTGAGTATACTGGCAGCATTAAGCTCAGCGGGGCTTGTTTGTTAATTAACACGTGACATGGACGTCTCCCCGTCAACTTTGTTATCACCCTCTCAACGCTGAAATCTGCGGGAGTGGCTTATTAAGATCAAACAGGTGAAAATAAAAATGTAAAAAGCCAATTAAAATCTCGATGAGTGTTTCCCATTTTACAGTCTCATAAATATCCTGTTCAGGAATCAACCACAACATCTTTTAAAAACAGGATGTAAGTTTTAACTGTGAGAATGGTTTTTCGCTACTTGAGGCCCCAGTCCCACAGTCCAGCTGATGAACTGGCAACCACTGGCTGTTAGGGAAAAATAAGTATTCTTTGGCAAGTTGTGAATATTTGCTGAAAGTCGCTGTGAACAAGATTGCTAAGATCCAGAGCAGGGTTAGAGACCGGTCAATTTTCCCTTGGCAATTTTGTATTTTTCAGCCAGTTGGTGAGCAGTTGCTGGCACTTGCTAGGTCACACTGGTTGCAAAGAGGCATATGGAGTTGCACCTAGCAGAATGATGCGGTCAAGCCAATACCTCCAGTTTTGTAAAGTTAATTATACAACCCAAATAAGCATGAAATAACAGCTTTCTAAACAGAGACATTCACTGAAATCCATAATTTTCCCTTTCTTTAGATCACATCTTTATAACTCTTTTTAAACGTCTTTATGTTTGCACATTGTTTCAACTCCACAGTCAAACTGTTTTAAAATTTTCACTCCAAGCAAAGAAAAACAAAAACTTTCGCACATTCAAAGCTTTAAAGTTACCAAAACCACTTAAATTATAACTTGCTTTGAATATCACCTGGTAGTTCATTATTTTTTGCTCTGAACAGAACTCGTGCTGTTTGAAATTCCACTAGATCTGCAAATTTCAGTATTTCAGACTGCAATAATAGAGAGTTTTTATGCTCCCTATAATCTGCATTGTCGATGATGGGAACTACTTTTTTTTCAAAGTGACAGTTGCACTTTATGAAGCATGTTGGTTTCAGCAGTAAGGCACAACTATTGCTCAGAAGGTAAGAATTCTTCATCTACAGAACGTGTTGCCCTACTAGCTCCACTACCGCTCGTCTGCAACAAGTCGACGCCAACGGGTGATTACGGCAATTTGCTAGTGACTAAACCAATAACACACCCTTTTTGCGACCGATTCCACCTGTCACCAGCACACAACCTCCACAACCACTCGCCAGCCAAGAACACACATTTCCAACTGGTTTCCAGGCCCGACATGAGGAAGAAAACCGTAGCTCCAAAAGCAGGAAGAATCCCAAGAAAAATGAATGCTAATAAAGATGCGGTTCTTATCTAAGTTAATGCGTTTTGTTTCAGCTGGACCTCATTGTTTCAAGGACACCTGAAGCAAAATGTCAATCAAACCTCCATCCATCCATTCTCTTCCACTTATCTAATTCACAGTCATTGTAGCCTATTCTTGCTATCTTGGGGCAAGAGGCAGACAACCATCCACACTCACATTCACACCTATGGGCAATTTAGGATTACCAATTAACCTAACCCCACTAACTGCACGTCTTTGGACTGTGAGAGAAGAAAAGTATCACTGAATAGTACTTAGCATAACATTAAGAAAGGTCAAACATCCATATGCCGAAAGTCAAGAACATGTTTGAGCATTCAGCCTCTTCTCTTTCTTACATGACATTCATATCATAGTCGTAGTTTTCTTTGTTTGTCAATTCCCTTTTTACCAAGTGGTGTGGCAAATAAAACTGTACGCATAAGTCATTAACAACCACACAACCCATTCACTAAGATTTAATTTATTTAAAAGCTTAAGTAAAGTGCCCTTGCTCACTTCTTCTGAAAAAGGATGGTATTACTTTTCAATATATCCTTTCAAATTGGCCAATAATACATTATTACTATGGAGAGCATGAGCTACAATACTATTATTCACTAAAGGAAAAGGCCTGTCGTTTTCGCTCGCTTGCTCAGTTTGAATGCTCTCTGCTTCTCTCCCTCTCCCTGCGTCCTTCATGTGTCCTTGCGTGACAGTGCAACCGCAGTGTGCTTCACCGTTTCTGTGGGAGGCATCTCTGGGATCCCAGTGTGTGGGAGAGGACTTCTGCCTGGCTCCCCATCTTTCTGTCGCTTATCTCAATCATGCACACTCCTGCCATCCCTCCTACTGCCTCCCAATCTCTCTCTCAGCTGTCACACAAAGCCCTGCTTCACTTTGTTTCTCACACAAAGGTGCATTTCTCAGTCTGTCACCAGGATAATGACTGGTGGGGAAGTGAGGCATTTGTTTTCTTAATTCCTCCAAAATCTTTCTGAAAACCGCTTTGACAGCTCTGTCATCAGTGTGACAGGCAGGTTGTTTAGGTTAACATAGGGTAACCTGTTCCTCCTCACAGGGTATCCTCTCGTGACAACCTTTTCAGCTGCATTAATTATAATGAAATAAATAATTTAACATAAAAATATCTCAAGCTGTCAATACAAGCTGCCAAAAATGCAGGACAAAATCCTGCTACTCAAATCATCAAGGGTGATAATCATGATTAATAATTGTCATAATTATCATCCAACAAAATAAGCAGGACTATCGAGCAAACACACGTACATATACACACTTGGATTTTCTCTATCCCGGCTCGTAGCTGCAGAGAATTTCTCCTGATTGAGAGTGCTACAGTGCCAGAACTAATTAACAGCATTTGATTGTCTTGCCGCAGAGGTGGAAGTCATTACCATCATATTTCCCTGTGTATGCAGAATATAGTGCTTAAAAACTCCAGCAGATGTTCACAATGTGGACGCACTGTGGGTGAGCTTAATATCCATCTATATTCCATCATCATACTGAATCATACTGGAAAAAAAACATGACATCGGTGCTGGTCCAGTTAATCATCTGGAGTGTGTACACGCACAGGAAGACATCGGCTCAATCTCTCCTTTCTACCTGCGTTTTGACGCTTTATTATCATCATGATAATAGTGGAAGGAATGTGCCTTGCGATCTTCTTTTTTTTTAACCACTCTTTGCATTAGTCAGTGGTTTTCTATTGCTTCACAATCTTTTGAACATTTTGAATGGGATGGAGCAGCCTAATTAGCCTTCCTGCCTATACAACCCTGGCCTCTGGAACAGAGGGAGGTAGACAGAGACTCTAAAAGGGAAGGAAGGAAAACAGGAAGTTTTGCCTTCTTTTTTCATTCTTTCTCCATTGATCAATCAGAGCTTGGATTTTTACAGCATATCCCCTGTTCACCCCCACTCACGCCTCAAATTATTCTAGCGGACATCAAATGAGCTCCGTAGCTCACACAGAAAGCTGCCAGAGCATAATAGACCACACCAAATCCAGACACACAGACAGTAATGGTAGAGGCACAGAGGACTATGAATACAGGAGCAAAGAGAATCCAAAAGCAAAAACTGTTTCACACTGCTGTGTGAAATGGTATCTCGGGCTCCACTTGGCAGACAAAGTAGGTCTGAATGATTTATGAGCGACAACAAAGCTTGCCAGTTGTTTGTTTTAGATAAATGCTACACAAAGCAAAAACTAACAAAAGCAATGATGGCAAACAAAGAAAGACGAAAGTTTTCAGGCCAAAGAAAAAAATGCACCTAGATTTCCTGAGTTTCAGAGTACCCTTGCTGAAGTGGTACAAAGTTCAAACCCACAGGCTGTTTAAGCCTTGGCGCAGGTAGGGCTTTCTGCAGCAGTGCAACAGATCTAAAAATAAATAAATAAATAAAACTTTTCAAAAGCAAGAGCTGAATTTCTGAGAGGAATTCATCTCTGAAGCTGAACCCGCTTACCTCCTCCAACAGCATCCATGGGTCCCAGCACAAACACCTGGCCAACTGCCCGCCCATCAGGTATGAACACCTGGTAGTCCTCACCAAACATTCCCTCCCCCTGGTCTGCCAGCAAACAGCCTCTATCCATCCACTAAAGCTGCTCAGCTTTACTCAGCTCAGCGGAAAACCTGTAAGATCAACTGAGTGATGCATCACAGTACTATACTGTACTTTAATGTAATGTACTGTACTCAAAGTGTACAACACCACTTCCCTCCCACAGTAACATTACGCCTCAATGATTACGACTTTAAAGGACACTGAAGTTAGAGTATGACAAAGGCCTAAATAGGGTAGCTGACTGATAACATAGTGAACGTGCATAATAGGGACTAACAGCACCTCTTGCTCTCTTTTACTACTATACAGTCTTTCAACATCTGTGCTCTTCATCAGCAACATGTTTATTCACAGTCAGGATCGGAGACAAGCGCTCGGGGCTGCAGAAGCACTTCCCCTTTCCTCTGCACTTTCTCTCTGCCTTGATCTACCCTCTTTCCATCTCTGCCTTTCTCTGTCTGAAAGGTTTCTGTGAAAGGCCCAAGATGAAAGGCTGCCCTCAATGGGAGCGTGATTGCAGAGACAGTGCTGCCGGCACAAGGTGCTACCAGAATTGCTCACTCAGAATTGCTCCGCCCTGCAAAGACGCACACCACCACTGTCCAAAGTTTGTGCATGTGCAACAGCAGAAAGATGTTCCCCTTAACAGCCTCTTACTCAAAAAGATTTATCCCAGCAGTGTTCAGACAACATGTGTGTTGTGTCACATGGAGAGGATGTAATGTGCAATGACACGCACACACACAGAGGGGAAGAGCTATAAGATAAATACAAGCTACACATTGTAACATGTAGATAGATCTACTGCATTATATCTGCTGCTTTCTGTGACAATGCGATTTGTTTCAGAATATTCACACAGCATGCACATGCACAAAAATAGACACTTTTTTTTGTGATGTGCTGGCTTTCTAATCTGATAATCTAAGAGCAAAAGGCCTAGAGACTTGTGCGGGGAACAGCCAAATGTCTGCTTAAGTGAAGATGAATTCTTGGAGAGAAAGCGGGGCACATCAAACAATGAGTGCTAAAAAAGGTAAAACTGTACAAGAATGAGAGATGGACAAAACTCTAGACAGGAAAAATCTATATTTACGTCATTCTGTGTTGACAGGAAATGTTCCAGGATATTAAAATCTATTGAGACTTTGAACACCAATTTAAAACATATATGTTTATGTGTATATGCAAACATGATTCACTTGGAATAACTTCAGTTCTAACCCAGTTCTAACCCTCAATCTCAGAATATGAAGGGAAAGATACTCAGGAATGCTAAATCATACATTTACAGTAACAATTTAAAGACAACCTACGCGTAAATACAAATGCATCACTAAACAAAAAACAAAAACCACATAGAAGAAGCGAGAGTCCTCCTGTAAATGCCTTGGATACAATAATAGTGCACCGTTGTCTGTTCTATAATAAGCAGGACTGCAGATCGATAATGCAGAGTGATGTTGCTGTAATGTGACCAGAAGCCTACTTTTCCTCTCATATCAAGATAAATACAAAAAGATGTGAAATCTGATATTACGCTGCACGTGTGCAAAATGGATTCACCAAAAGCCTCGTACCAAATCTTAAGAGACAATTGCCCCTCTTAATCCCAAAGATAATATTAAAACACACACACACACACTGAGATGTAACCCCTAAACCTATTTTATATATACCCACAAGAGAAAACAGAGGATTTTCAGTTCAATTCTACCAAAAGCTCCTCTCATGTCCCCTCCACCACAAAATTACCAGTTTTATGGCTACGGTCCAATTAAAGTGATTATGTGTCAGAGAAGAAAGAGTAATATGATGATTATGATAATGACAGATGCGACACTTTGTGAATGAGCCACAGGTGCAAAGCTAGACCCAGGCACAGCCATCCCAAGTAGAAGATTTTGTGGAGCCAGTAACCGTACGGGGTAAAGAGGTGAGAGATAAAAAGCCAGCCCTTCAACTTGCAGAGACGGTAATTTATGTGGAAAGAATTTACAGGTGTCACAGCCCAATATCTCTTAACGGCTCTTTGCCTGATTTAAACAGAAGCATTGGGGCTGATACTAGTCCCTTCAAATTAAGTGGTCTACAGGGATTGAGCAGTGAATGGAATTCATTACGTTGGTTGACTGCTGTGATGTTAATTTAAGCAAAGATAACAGAAAAGTAACAGGATATAGAGAGAAATGTCGTACGACCAGAACACTGTTTTTCCCTTTCTCCTCATCCCCTCAACTGGTCACAGCAGATGGCTACCCTTTTTTGAGCTTGGTTCTGTCAATTCAAACCATCCAAATGCATTTTAGCCTATAGTATACAGCGATGATTGTTGGTGTGAACTGGTGCAGACCAATCCCCCTTCCTTCCTCGTCTTTCTCCCCATTGCCAACAGCATGTTGTTGTTACTAATCAGTATAATTGAAGCTATGGTGTACTAAATCTACAGTAAGCGAAAATCAGACCTGGGGAATTTAGGGCTAACATTTTCAGTCATCAAAATTACAAAGATACAAAAAATGTCAGTCTAAATAAATTAAGATTAACTGTATAATTAATAACTTAATTAAGTGAGTTTAAACATCGTGAAAACTGTGAAAAATCCTAGATAATCGTTTTCAGATAACCAAGAAAATCTGAAATTTTCTTGGTTTTCTTGGATTGTATTTAATACTTGGATAAAAACAATTTGCAGTCAATGAGTGCCTGAAGTCTAGAACCCATGAACATCACCACGGGCTGTGGTTTCTCCCTTGACATATTGTGCCCAACCTTTACACTACAGGCACTTTCAG